>NC_073626.1:33184418-33492647 GCF_029407905.1 Bubalus kerabau | reverse complement strand
CCCCAGTTTCATTTACTATATTCTCTAAGTACAAAGGTTCCAAAAAGATTAGTTTCACTTTTCCCTAGATATATTTAGTACGTTAACTAGTATCGCAGGGATATTATTTTTCTTTGGTTTTGTCAGTAGCATGTTTGATATAAATTTTATTAAGTGGTAGTATATGTAACATTGCATTGTGGGTAGGAGTTTCCTGCTTTACCCTAGCCACATCCTCAGCTGTCATATGAGCATGTTTCCCATATTTTCTGCAAGTTCTCGCCTTTTTTTCTCCTTAAAAAAGTGACAGCAATAGAAGATGAATTGTTTTAATAATTATAAGAAACATGATTTATACAGTAACATTAAACAAGTATGGATCACTATGTACTTCGAAAAACTGTCCAAGGGAGAAAAAAGTAATCCTCACAATTAAAGTCCTAAATTCGTGTGAAATAATGTTAAAGTAAATTAACACCGAGGAAGGACTTAAAATTGTTAAAAGAAAGAAAATCTCTGTAATCAGATGCCAATACCACCTAACAAATGAGGTGTACTATATCAAGCTATAACGATAATTCGCCTTGAATGTTAGAAGCTGCAGACCTCCTACATATTCATTAGTGAAGATTAATGTCAATATTGCCTACAAGGACCTTAAGAATCTACTCTGAGATTTTATAGAAATGTCAAAACAGAGAAAGAGAAACCAAAAAAGCCTGGAGGAGAAAGGGAAGAAAGTGGGAGGAGTGGAAAGGGAAAGAGAAGGGGAGAGAGAGAGAGACAGAAGTTAACTACTTTCTCTTTTGGCATCCAATTTCCACATCATCTCACGGTCAGCCAGAAAGCTGCTTATACCAACCAAATGAAGTTGTTCAAACAATCATGGCTATGGCAGTGTTTTGGGTTTTCACAAAACTGAAAGACAGTGCAGAGGAAAACAAACAGTACTCCCATTACAAAAAAATATCACATTTTATACAATACATATATATACACACACCACATAAATGTTTTAAAGTACCACAAAATAAAACCTTGCACATACATACAACCGCACATATGTGTGCAGTTAACATGGATATATATTCCATTAAAATAAGTAGAATTAAATCTCTTATAATCATAATTTAAAATATTAATAAAATTATATGTATTTTACTAATATAAACATTTTTCAAAGCATCAATATAAGATCCAATAAATTCTATATATGTCGCAACAGCTATACATTAAATCCAAAAAAAACTGTCAAAAAAATTGCCACATACCACGCTGAAACAATAAGAAAATTCCCTGCTAAAACCTCATAATCAATGAGAACATTTTAAGCCAAAATAGGATTTCTACAATTTATACAACTCCTACATCAAACCTATTTTGCTGCTTCTACTGTTCTCAACTAAAAGAAAAAATAGAGTTAGCAACAAAGAGAAGTTTAAAACAATTTAAAAAAAACACAGAAATGGGCACAAGACTGATAGTGATAAAATGATTGTATTATAATAGGATCATTAATTCAGAAAATTTTAAAAATGATTCAAAAGGTAACAATGAAGCTAAATGTAGTATTTAAAACATTACAGTGTTATATCATCTAACAATATACAATATAAAAAGTTCAACCAATGTTGACAAACTTATTAAATATAAGGTAATGTGAAGCAAAATTATTTTTGTGAAACTGTTTTCAAGTTCAAAGCTATAATTTCCATGGCATTATAATACATAATTTATACAGCAGAGTTAAATTCATTACTTACTTCAACATAACAAATACTCATATATCCCCTGAAAAAATGAAGTTTTGAGGGTCTTTAAAAACCAGACAACAACAAAAAAAACCCTGTGGCTTTCATTTCTGATGTGAAGCATAATCAAGGGCTTTATCTGCAATGACTCTGCTGAGTCAGTCCCTCTTCATCATATGTGGTAAGCTATTTCTAATGAAACAAACTGTCAATTATCAAATATGTACCCGTTATCACTATTGTTTTTAAATTTTTACCCCAAAGTAATATTTACTCCAAAGAGGATAGATTTTCAATTTAGAAAAAGAAAAAAAATATATGTATGTGTTTTTGTGTATGCAGATAATGAATATACAAACTTTAAAGCTCATGACCTCATATGTTCTCCAGTCAGAATGAGATGGGCCTCACCCAGAGCAGAAAGGTCATAGTCAACAATATCTACTAAGCTATTAAGCCGTAAGAGTGCTTTACTCTGACCTAAAAATTATGTGCAGAAGGGTTACCTGCAAAAGAGAACAAGCAGTTAAGAGACACATAGATGTTAGAAATTATTCAAATACATACACAGTTAATTTAGAGGGTCATTGTACACTTAATTTAAAAAAATATTTTAAGGGAGAGAACATTTAGCAAAAAGTTGGGGTTATAAGATGTCACGGAATCGTAACTGGAAAAAATCTGAAAAGAAAAAAACGTTTATACTTATCAAACTATTACATTTTTCTCAATTTGCCTAATTCTGTGCTATTGCATGAGCATATGGAATTATGCTTGAAAATTCCACAAATTATATGGACAAAGTTGTCCTTTAACTTACTTTAGATATTAATTATAGCTACGGATCCCACTGCACGCCTTATTTAAGAAAGAGAATCAATGAATGACTTTTCTCTTTTTGCACGAATAACTGCACGTTAAATGAAATCTTTTAGTTTTCAATGTAAAATCTGTTTACATACATGATGAGGCACGATAAATCTGTATTTTGAATAAAACACTAAAATGTATTTCTTTTACCACTAAAAGTTTATTATGGAAAAGTTCTAGACATTTGAATAATAAAGGATTAAAGTCATTTCAATGTCCTCCCAGTGTATTTTGGGGAAATTATTTTTTTCTAAGAAACTTACGAACACATTAGTACATTTATCTTTACCGAATATAAACCAAAAGCAGATATTGAAGTATGCTAGGATGACTACACGAAGGGGCATTTTGGCTCTAATATCTTCCTTACTATTTCCCAGCCTTACCCCATTATATACCCTGAATAATGTTGTGTAATTCACAGTCTCCGCCCACCCTCCCAGTCATTTACTTCATGCCACTCCTGGTTACTATCACACCAGGAAGAAGTCTAACATGCAAATTCAGAGTGGCGTGGATAAATGGCCAAAAAATGCCTAGAAAATTGGTCTGTTCAGCTTGATAATTTTTGTTGAAAAATACCCCATCGCTCTCAACTGATGAAAACAGGAAGCTCTATTCATAAATATGAAATTCTCTGCCTATGATATATAATCATCCTAATAAGAAAATGAGTTCTATACATACATGTCCAAAGGGGCAAAAAAGGAGATAGTTTCCCAAAGATGTTTCCAATTTTCTTCTGAATCAGAATTAGCAAATCGAGACGACTCACATACTCTGTGTGCATTATTCCTTACTACACACAGCATTTTGTAATTTATTTCAAAGCTTCTATTATAAACAAAAAATACAGCTTCTGTTAACCCACTCCATTCTGAGCTCAGAAAAATCAATAACATTTAACAATCTAAGTTACAACACAAGAATTTTACTTTATATTTGTATAAGATTTGCTATCAAAGGCTCTGTTAAAGCTAATATCCAAAGAAACTATTTAAAGGATTATACAAAATGAGTATATTTCCTTAAAAAATAAAAAATTATTACAGGCATAAAGAAAACTAAGATCCATCCAATAAACTATGCTATAATTCTTGCTATTCATTTTTATAAGATACTCAAAGTAGCCATGAGATAAAGGTAAATGTAATACAAAATGTACTAATTATATTTCATCTTTATTGTAGGAGCCGGCATCCAATATTGATCATACATAAACTAGACAGACATGATTTAATATTTGTAAAGGAATTCCCAGACTAACACTTTCATGACAGCCAATTTACAGTCAAGCCCAGCAAGCAGTTTGCAACCAGACCTTAAAAAAGGTAAACTTTTTTACAATGAGTTACAGATTCACGAGTTTAAGAAGACAAGAAAAAGAAAAACAGGACTCCAATCACCCAGCAAATATGAAGCAGACCCCAGAATGTGATACAGTCCAAAGATGTAAATTATTGTAAATCATCACTGTTGTTCAGGATTTCACACACCGCCTCTTGAGCCAATTTTGCTCACTTCTCCACAGACACAATAATGAACTAAATAAAAGGAGGAGGCACCAAAAATATAGGGGTGGGGGATAGAAAAGAAAGCCCCCAACTGCAGAGCTCTGCTCCACAGACGCTTAACCTTACAGGAGTTTGGGCTCCTTCAGCATTTGTATTCTATCCAAATCCTCATGAGTCACAAAAATTAAAAAGCTATATCCTTCTGGATGCCAGGAAGGGCCTTACCACAAGCCTTTTGTCAGAGGGAGAGAGAGAAAGAGAGAGAGAGCATGAGCAAGGGGGGGAAGCCACAGTGGTAGGCAGTCCCACTTGACTGTGAGCACTGTGAGGTCACAAACCACATGATTCTGTCTCTCCAGTAATAGTGCTTGCAAAAAAAAGGAGTTTGAAAGCTTTTGCTTTTTTGGATTGTGTGAATGCTTCATTCGCCTCACAAACAACCACAGAACCACAAGTGCGGTGCAAACTTTCTCCAGGAGGACAGCAAGAAGTCTCTGGTTTTTAAATGGTTAATCTCCGCAGGTCCCTACCAGCCACCGAGACCAACAGAGTCAGTGAGTGCTCTCTAAACCACAGTCTATGCAGTAATAGTAGGTCCTTCCAATATTTGCTCATTCTCTTTTTTGTTTTGTTTCCTTGCTTTTCCCATGCTACCAGCTACATAATTTCTTGACAGAAAAAAAATAAATATCAAGTCTATGTACTGCAGGCATACTGTAAAACTAAAACAAGGTTTGGGTATGGTTTGTGTTTTCAGTTTAAGGCTGCAAGCAGAATTTACAACAGAGGGTACAAGTTCTATCTGAAAAAAAAGGAGGGACTATGGCATCAAACAGCCTCTTCAGCACAGTGACACCATGTCAGCAAAACTTCTTTTGGGGTAAGTGTTATCATATTTTAAAATCCTATCAGAGATGAACCTGTTAAACAGAAAGGTATGTTGCTCGGATAAACTTGCTAGCTTCGCCGGCTAACATTATATGAAAGGTCATAATGATGCTGTTTTGTTGCACTGAAAGCTGAAAAATGAAATTGCAATACAAATGTGCTTCTGGCATCTGTAACTTATCTACTTCTCGGGCTAATGACTTGAAATAGAAAAAATTAAATTATCTCACATTAGTCTAAATGTTTTCTAGGGTTATAGAAATGAGGTAGCCGAAACAGTAAAGCAAAGTTTAATATTCTCATTAACCCTCACTGAAATAAAATTAGACACTAAATTAGTCAAAGTATTGTGAAAAGTATTCATTCCGGCAGCTCCCAATATTTCAGCAAACTTTAAAAAGGAAGCAATTTTACAAAATAACAGACCACAGAAGTATCTTGACATTATACTCAAGCATGCAAAACAGAGAAAGAAACCTGCAGTATAACTAACATTTTAACCAGCTCAACTAAAAGATATCTATTTATAATTTTAAACTGCATCATAAACTATCTGCACAAGCTTGTTTCTAAACAATTTTACAGAACTAAAGCATATATTCAACTGAAAAAAAATTATGATAAGTATGTAACAGCCATTTTTAAAAACTCTTTATAGTTGCCCAGGAATCCAAGATATTAAAAAGCTCACAGAAGTCTTCAAAAACTTACAAGCAATCATAACTTTCTATACAATTTTCATTTACATCTATACACTATTACCCACATGTAGAACTTGTTATAAACACACAGCAAACATCAAAACGTCTAGGATTCTTTTAATCATACTCTTGAACCTACCAAATGAGTTATCGTTTAGTATCATAAAAAAGAAAATTCGGTAAGGATACTCTGCATGATTTAAAAGAGCCAGACCAATTAAGTCATGCTGGACTTTAAATAAAACAGGGATAATATAGTATTAATATTTAATTTCGAGTTAGTGTTGATACAAAAAGTAAACTACTTTAACATTCATCAGCTAAAGTGGTATTATAGTAAAATAGCTAAACACTTACAAGATTTTCTTTATGATGTCCAACATGTTCTAGAAGACAAGTTTATAAAATTTCCTTTTATCCCTTAAAATAAATCCTTTTGCTGTGTATACCTGTATTAACTTTGCTTTATAACTTACAACTAACGATTGGAGTTTCCTTTACTCCTCCTACTTCACACATTTTAACTGGCTACCAGAGGATCAGTCTTAGTTTCGGTCAAAGAGAAATAATTAAACCTGAAGGAGAAAAAAGGTTTCTCTTAAAAGGGTGAGGAAATGTACTATGTATTTTACCAAAAAATGTAAAACTGCTGTAGTGACTCCTTAACAGCTCTAAGTGGGCCCCCTCAGATATAGCACATCCAATATAATAATCACCGATTATTTCTTAATGTAATGGAAGGTAATAAGCATTACTGTAAAAACTTCTGCATTAAGGAAGCAGAACATATACACAACTAGACTGCACTAACAACTCTTGTAATTATAGTTTCTACATGGAAACTTTTGCTGTTCCTACCCAAAAAGAGGGGGAAAAATGCTTAAAACAATTGTTGTATGGAGGGATAACTTGAAACAGGCACCTCAAGAAGTTAAGTTACTCTTCACAATATTACTCTGCTTTAAAAAAATAATGACTTTTCAAACCAGATCAGGAACACAAATTTCAAGCACTATTTCAGCATTAGATTTAAAGCTATTAATATAGTCACAAAAAATATGTTAAAATGTTCTTTCTTCTATCATGTCAGGGAGTCTTACATTTCTGTAACATCTTTAATAACTATTTCTACAGTAAAAATTTCAAAACTTGATCAAGTTAGAAACAAGACATGTAACAGTGAATTAGATAATCTTCTATCACATGTCATATATGCTTATACATCATAACTTAAGTCTTCCTCTTCTGCAAAGTGGAATTTACCCCTTCCCACACCCAAACAGTATTGGAGAGCCTGGATAGAGAACATAAAATGAACCCACTTCACCGGACTAATTACAGGTGGGTGGTGGACAGAAGGTACAAGGGTATCATCACACTACAAACATTTCCCCCTTCTGGAATCTATCTGAAGTCTGAAACCTCACTTTAGGCTTTAAATTTTTACATAATTGATCACCGAAATATCCTAATGAAATGTCAAAAGTATGTACTCCGATTTTGTAAAATACTTTTAAAAGTTCGGGCTCTTCCTAGGTAAGGGACAAAGCTGACCAACTGCTTCACCTCAAAATAATGAGGGAAAAGAATTTGAGTGTATGTGTGAGTATGTGAGAGAGTGTGTGTGTGTATGAATTTTCAATCTGCGCTACTCAAAATCTGTTCATTATTTATCATAAATGAAGTCTGTTAAAATAAATAGATGTAACTCATGGAGTATCTTACCATTAAAAACTTACTTATGAAAATATATCAGCTGACAATTTCTACATAAAACTTTGCAACTGATCACAGTGCCCAACAGAAAGTGATATGTGAACACTGACTTCCAAAACAATACTTGTGGTTCATATCAATGATAGTGACTTTATAGTTTCAAGACTGACTAGCAACAAAGTGTCACAACTTGCTTCTAAAATAAGAGAGCTAAACTCCCAAATCCAGGGAGATGATTTAAAAAGAACACACATCGAGGATCACTCCTATTAAAAACTAACAAGGTTGATGCAATTTCCAAACATACTTATTATGAATTATTTTACATAAGAGTAAATAAACATAATTTTACATGAAAACTGGTAAAGATTTCACATTTAAACATTATAATATTTTAGGACATAAAAGATTTAAAAGAAATCAGAAAAAAATTTTTGTTAGTCTATATAAACCTGATAGTCTTTAAATCACAAGAAAGCATGAAATACACATGGTTATATTATGATATATTCTAGTCATTTTAAAAGAAGAAAAAATTAATCTATTCGATTACACCCTTCAAGCTAATCACTGATAGTTTGACTTATTTAAATCAGTCATGTTAATGCTAAATTCAGTAAGATAGAAATGTTCCAGTTTGTTAAAAGAACACTGAAATATTTGATGGTTAAATAAACTGCAGAGGGGGGAAGAAACTAACTCATTGAAGGCAGTAAGATTTTATCAAACACACAGAATTAATCTTTATTGAATAGAACCATTCACAAATCAAAACTCACTGTACTTCAATACTTCCAAGCAGCGCTAATCAATTACAAACCTTTTCTAGCTCATGTGCTTTCAATTTTATACACTGGTGGTCCTCAAGTACTGTATTGGGGCTGAGTTAAGACATTCTGTATCACAACTTTTTTCCCCCAACAAATATTCATCTAGAGGGCTTTTTTTCCCTTCTCAAGAGCTGCTCACATGAAAACTGTGGTGATATTTTTATACTGTACTTCTTTGTTGAAGCAAAAGGTTAGGGGTTACCTAAATACCTCAACTGTATATACAAAAAAGGGAAAAGGTAAGTATTCATATAAAAAAATCCAATGGGACTGGATTATTTATTTTTGCATTTCCTATGATTAATGATGCACCCATGCATACTTGAAAACTAATGGCAAAATAGGGTAACATCTCAAACTCCTCTCCAAAGCATGCAGAAAAAAACCTTGCATGCTGTTCTAACCTTTGTTCCAAGAAACTTAAATGGGACAACTCTAAGTCAACAGTGAGGTCATACGAAGCTCCTCAAAAGAATTAAGATTGCAAATGCAATTAATTACCTAACAAAAGTCTTTAAAGATAATTTTACATTAAGGTTCACTGGAACAGTCTGCCTCTACACTGTGCCTCTGTAAAAATAATAGACATATGGTCAAACAGGCAAATACCTTCAATATGAAAAAATCCTTCCCACGAACAAAAAACTATAGTATGATTAAAGCATAACTATTTTTCCTAGCTATTTGCCATGCAAAATTTATTAGTAAATGGGTGCTAGCAAAATCAATGCTAATTTACGCAGTCTTCCTATGAGGTAACCAAAATGCACTACCTTTTTCTCCTAGACCAGTGAATCCATTGAATACAAATTTTTATCCAAAAAAAAAAAAAAAACCTGTCATTAGTCTCCCATAATAAGGATAACAACAAACTCCATACTCAAGTATTTTCTAAAGAGCAAAATACTTTAAGTTGTCTAAAGTACATGGAAATGCTTCAAGAAATATGAAACAGTTTTAAAACAAATTTTCAGAGAAGGAAGTCTCACATAATGAAAATATACACCTTGATACAATCTATTGCCATTTCAAAGTTTATGGAATTCAGTCAATACGTATTTTGTTTAATGTGTTACAATTCAAAAAATAACGGAGAAATTCTATACCTTATTCAAAGGGAGCCTCCTTACAATTTTAACCACAGCTGACCACAAGCTTTTGTCCATTTAACAGCAAGCACACATACATTCCCACATAATTTTTTAAAGATCTGTATAGCAACTGAGATTAAATGCTCTTTTATTACATTGTATACGAAAATCTTCATCTTCTGTTGAATTCTTCGGAATGTCTCTCCTTTATATTATTTACTGAAGACGTAGGATTTAATCTTGGTGCAGGGCTGAATGTAAGCGACACAGTCTCAATCATTCGGGTGTTTACTGTTGTTGTTGAACAGGATGTAACTCTAAGGTGTATTTTTTCATAAATATGCTGTCTTACATAAATAAAAACCTCATCATTCATCAGGATATCTAAGATAATTCAAAAATAAAATGAGCTGTAGAAATGAGTCCTACATAAGCATTTAATACATGCAGTGAAAAAAAATTCATTATTTATACATCTCCTCTAATTACTCTGTGTTCTTGTTACTACTCATAAGTCCAACATCCAATATGCAGTTCAGGATTAAAACTCATACCAAGTGTGATTTTAGCTCTAAGTGATTTTCAATTTTCCAATCAACTGTCCACAAAATAAGGATTTCTGCACTACACAGACATACATTAAGTGAATGCAATTTTAATGATATTTAAGATACCTTAAAATTAGATGTAGTGATGTCAGAAAATTTAACAAGCTGCATTATTCCCAGACGTGTACTTAAGACTATGGTGGCCATTAGTTTAAAGTCTGTTCTCTGCATGACTTCTATTACCATCCCTTAAGAAATTATACGGAAGAGTTACATTAGAGAAGTGACAGTCCTAACAAGGCACACCTAAATAGCCTGTGCAAGGCCAATAACTTTTACCACAAAACCAAACAATTTTACTTTACTTTTCAATTTTATTATCAGTGGTATCTACTGAAATTATTATACCCTCACCTATAAAAATATATTTACATAAAAGACTTAAAAGTTTAAAACTCAAAATTTCAATACACAGTTACAGGTTTGTGAAAATTATATGACCCACAAGCATGCCAAACTTTGTATATACACTCCTTATTGTTAGATACGTCTTGCAGTCAGGTATCTAGCAACTAAATCCATTGTATGGTTTGGTAAAAGCACAAGCTGAAAAAAGGAAATAAAGGAAAAACGCAAGCCAAATCACAATAACAGTAAGGTTTAAACAATGTATATGCACTCTTTCTTTAGAAAAATTCTAATAATGATGTTGCAGTATTCCACAGAACTTTCCATTGATATGGACATAGTTTTATAGAGAGGCGTGTATTTGCCATGTACATAAAACTTCAATTTCTTTCAATTATGAAAATTTTAATATGTAGTATATGAATTTGCCTGGGCATATACATAAGTGACTAGAGAAACTTGGGATAATAACTGTAAACCAGGAAGAAAATAATTATAAATTAGTTAGTTAAGGTATGGTTTGAAGTTCATTTGGAAAGACAATCAATTACTTTTTGCATGTACACTAACAGAGAAATGTTAATCTGTAAAACCAACAATAGAGATTAGGATCTGTCAGACAATACAGGATTAAAATACACTTGTAAAACACAAGGATGTTATTTCCCAGTTATAAATTTACATTACAAACTGGTATCAGTTAAACAAATTATTATATTTCACAAGGGAAAATATGAAATGCAATTAATCTGTTAACAAATACCCATTTACACACATTATATCAAAGAATAATTCTGGCCTGGTGCTAAACAGGCATATTTTCTACATATTTACTCACTGACAATATAATCTAGGTAAACAATTTGACACTATATTAATTTGGTTATTTTGATAGTAATAATTATAATTAATTTTATTTCTAATTTTTCTACTGAAGTTTCCAATTTAAACTTCAAATTTCCAGGATAATCTTCAAGTGAAAAGGTATCATCATTTCTACCAAATGATTAAAAACTACTTAAATGGATCTAAATAAAGTGAATTCACTCACTATGAAACTGAAAAAAAAAAGGCTGTATTTTATAATTAATATTTTTTATCCCATTGGTTTTACTGTATTTGCGTAATCTGATCCCAGAATTAGACACAAGGGTATCCAAAAGTTACAGTGTGCATGTTCCTTTTAATCAATAAAAATTTTATTATGAGTTTTTTTTAAATACAGCTCAAAGAAACCCTATTTTTTGAAAAGTGAATTCTCAGTTTATTTTATAAATTTCTATCAGATTACAGAAATCTGCATTATACTAGCACAGAAAGAAAAGTTCTTTATGCTAAGAATCTACATTATTATCAATCACTGTGCTTTCCATAAAACATATAAATGTAAAACTATACAAGCACTTCTTACAAGGACCTTAGCACCCAATTCAAAAATAATAAGACATCATAAGAAGATGTCTACAAGAAATTTCCATTAAGGCAGTAGCATCCAATATCAGGCAAGATAGCTGGTTACAAAAGATAATCTAGCAAGATTAATTTTTTACTTCTCATGAAATTTGTAAAGCTTTTCAGGTAATTCAGCTTTTGACAAAATGCAGAAAAAATTGCTACTGCTCTTACAGAGTTCAACACAAAAATAAAAAGATTTAAGAAGGGAATCCATAAAAACAGATATACTGACAAAGACAATGCCCTACAGAACATCTGTAAAGCAATATAAACATGAAAGTCAATGTAATCCAAACCTTTGATCACTAATCCAACCTTCTCTCCATAAGTAGAAACTCCTCTTTCTCATATTATTAAAACTCCAGTGTTCACACAGAATTCTTTACATTCCCTCACTTGTTAAAACTAAACACACATAACATGTTCTCTATTTTAGGAGGAAAACGTATAACCTTTTTAAAACTTTTTACCACAAGTATCCACCTTATTTTTAAAATGCCATTATCTAACCTAGATAGAGATAATCAGTATTGTCAGAAGATCATCACCCTTAATTTAACAATAAAGATTTAACAATATATTTCCCTTAGAATATGTGCAAGCGGATTGCAGAATATTTTAGTGTACCAATAGGACCAAGGAAAACACCTAAGGAGATTTTTAAAAAATTATCATACACAAGTATCTAGAGAGAAAACTGAGTTATGTGATTATTAGCTTATTTTATTTTCATAAATATTCTTATTTTTAACATAATGATAAATCAGAATATATCAAGAGATAATAACTTTTTAAGAGAGCAAAATATTTGGCTTAAATTGCTAAATTATTTCATTATTAAGTGGTTAACCATTCCATATAAATTTATATAGATAAAAAAATTTTACTGAGACACGTTCAAACTATTTTCTTAGCTACGAAATGAAATCATGTGTTCCAACAAATAACAGTATTTTCGATAAAGCAGTTATGCACAAAGTAAATATATGTTACATGTACAAGATTAGAAATTTTGTATAATGAAACTACATTACTATATGTAACTCAAATTCTCCACTTTGATTTAAACCTTATTCTGCCAAACACATGGTCAATTCATTGTGCTTCCATGATCAGAAAACATCCAATATCCTGAATGCTGTTTTAAAGGAAACTTTAAGAAAAATTACCTTATTATTATAAACTGACAGTTATTTTTTGAAAAGCAGCTGTGAAAAGAGTATGATCTGAAAACTAACATATGAACTTAAAACTTACACACTCAAACATGAAATGAACAAGAGAGCAGGAAGCAAACGCATAAAATAAAACCCTAGCAACAATACCACACTAAGAAGTCAACACTGAGCAAAGGAGAAGCACATACGCTTTTTAAAATAAATGCTCAAATGTAAGCTTGCCTTCTGAACTGCTCAAATGAACAGATAACATCCCAGTGACTACGGAATTTTCTTCTAAACTGGCAAGACTAAAAAGAATCACATCTCGTTCCTAATTTTGCAATTACAATGTGCGAATCTTTCTTTACTCATAAGACTACCATTTATTCTAAACTGGCTGGAAAGGCTCGCCCATTGCATTTTTCCTGTACATACCTCTTCCTTATCAATTATGGTGTATCTTCAGCATTCGGAGAAGAGGGAAAAAAAAAAAAAAAAACGCTTCGAACTTGGAGTTTAAAACATATCATTAAATCAATATTCACAGGGCTACCCTAAAAATATTCATTTCTAGAAGGTCAGAAAATCTTGCTTTTTTTAAGCTGATGCATCTACACATAGAAAGCAACTTTTAGTAAGTTCTTTTGCTACGCCATAATGATCTGCTCCAGAAACTCAAGGGTACCTAAAACAACGGGCTACCTGTTCTAGCCATGCTTAGGAATGTGTCCAAATCATTTTTATTGATTTAACCTTTATAGGAATGCTACATATCCTCAGAGAAAAACATTTTGAATGTATTTATAATATGATACACTTCTGAGAAACCATGAAAAAGAAAGCTAAAAACAAATCTAGATACTCCTCCACCCTTGGTTGTTATGGGTTTATTTTTGTTTACTTTAAACACTATCAACAGACCTAAATATTACATAATTTTATTTAGTAAAACTTACTTTGGCACCCCTGTAAGTAGAAATAAAAATTTATTTTGGAAAAAAAAAGTGCATTTAAATAAATTCTAACTTTAAGAAATAAAATGCCTGATGACAATGATGTCACATCTACAAATTTTAACAGATTCTAAATACACCTTTTATACTCGAGTTACACATTAATCATGGAACCTACAAACATATCAAACTTAAAGAATTTAGTCCTTATTGAATAAGCTAGGTTGTACTCTAGTTTACATTCTGAGAGTTTACAGAGAAAGTTCTGTGTTGCCTATCTCTCTAGCTTTCTGCAAGTAGTACTTTATTAATGGCTTCAGCAGCTAATGCCTGCATTAGTTATGTTTGCCAAATAATAATTCACAATATTATGCTTCCTCACATTATGGTTCATCATTCGTTAACTTGAACCTCACCTCTAAAGGAGTTATACTTTCACTGCAAACTGTTCTCTTAAAAAGGCAAACAACTTTTGAGCATTTCCAGATGTAGCACTCAAAAAAGAAAAAAAAAGAAAAATCATAGGCAAATTCTCAAAGAATTCTAAAATTATTAACAGAAATACAGTAAAACTGAAGTTACTATTTATTACTTCAATAATCATCCATAAGTTTAAGAGCTGAATGTGCTCCTTATCAAATTAAGAAACTTATGATAGAGGACTAATAATTTCAAATAGCTGCCAGTAGATAAAATAAGCACAGTTCAGTTTGAGACAAGATTCAACTGAACTGGAATTTCTGAAACTCTGACAATCACTGAACATGCAAGAATAAAATCATAATGTTATCTTTTTCCAACAGTGAACGGATTTTTTGTGGATAATATAAATTTGGGTTTGGCTACACTACTTTCATTGTGATTATTTTTATGAAACATTCAAGCATGCATAAGATTATGCTAAACTGAAATTAAAATAATTTATATGCAGTCTACTTCTCTGGAGCAGGGCTGGAAGAGAGTGAGGCAAGCAGGCAGGCGCCTGGGGTTCAGGATTTTAGGAGATCCTAACGCACAGCCCTGGAATGAGTGCTTCCTCAAACACTGTGCCCTGGGCACCGTGCTTGCCTCACTCTAAGCCCAGGTCTGCTCTGGAGCCACACGAGCGTAAACCATTTCATGACATATGTTCTAAGCAAGGTGTCATGAACAGAAATTTGGTAATATAGAGTAATAAAATTATAAATAAGATTCTATCTTTATCTGATTTACATGTTTCTAAAAAAAGAAAAAAGGAACCACTCCAACTTAAATGTAAATACTTTTTTAATGATCATATTATAATGAGTAGTTACAGTTCTGAGATGGCACAGATTTTCTTCAAAGGAGACTTGTATTTGCCATAAAAACCTTTCAAAGTAAACTAAGCTGCCTTATTGCTTAATTTAAAAAAAAAGACTAAGTATGTTCCATTACGGAGCTCATAGCGCTACACTTGAGTTGTTGCAGCCCAGTGACACCCAGGTCTGACTGATCAACAGAATCACTTGAGGAACAGGTCTTGGGAAGGGGAGGGCGGAAGAGAGGGTCTTGGAAAACTTTTTTAAGCTAAGCTTCCAGGTAAATTAGCCAAGTTTGGGAGCCAACAGTCAACTTATAATAAGCTTAAGACACAAATAAGTTATTAAGACAAGTGGTACATATATAAATTCCCAAACTGTCTCCCCTATAAACATTTGTAAAGTTTATTTCACAAATCAGATAACATTCAAATTTCAGTTTGTTACTTCCCTGCCTTTCCTTCAAGTATAGAGATATTAGTCAACACTGATGTGTCCAACAGGTAACATCAAAAAGGAAAATGAAGTCAGAAGCACAGACAATTCAATGAGATGAATACAGCCCCCCAAATTAATATTTATTTTTAGGTTTAAATAAATATTCTAAGTATATAATTTCAATCTATTGTGAAAATCTAGTATTTTAAACTTTAAATTCATTTAAGTTCACAGTAACATATTTTAAGAATATGTATGTACCCAACATACCTTCATGATTTTTAATTGAAGCTCTATTTTGCTTTTATGTTAGCTTTTCTTTCTTGAATGTTTATTGTGCAGGGCACTATGCCCCTTTATAAACATTATTTCCTTTAATTCTCTCAACTCTCTTATATAAGATGGGTATTATAATTATTTACAGATGAGGAAACAGAAAATGAGGTAATAAAATCTGCCCAAGTCACACTATTGAAGACCTGGGATTCAAACCCAAGTTTCTCACTCTTAATTACCACCTTACAATGTTATTCACAACCTTAATGAAGTCAATTCATAATCCCCCGTTTCATCTGTAAAGGTGTTACTTCTCAGTAACATGAAGTTTTATTAAATTGACAAAATACAAAGAGAGAATCTTTGCATCTCTGAAGTCTCCCAAAGTGTAAGTTTTAGTAATACTGATCAGTGAGGATCAGATATCAAGAACAAATAAAACTGAAGAGGATACCAAGTGATAAGGTTAGGTCAGGTTTAATCAGAAGATGAAAATTCCAAGGCAATAAAGAATTCTTAACCTATCATTAGAATCAAAAATCTTATTTAATGTCCATACCACACAGTATATACTTCACGTGATATGAACATACCATTTTAGGAGTTAAAAATTAAGCTGTTAAATTGAATATAAGGAACTTACAATCTTTCTTTTTTATAAAATTTAAACAATAATAATTTTAATCACAGGCTTTGGTGTCTGTCAGATCTGGAGTCAAATCCTAGTTCCTATAACTATCCACAACATTCCCTTTACCAGACCTCGCTGTCCAACCTAAAAAGGCCTATATGACCACAGTTAGGCTAAGTGACCAAGGTAACTTTAATTTCTAAGTCTTAATTTCTAACTGTAATTTCTTAAACTCTTCCTTGATCTCTTACTTGAATCTTTGATGCTGCCAAACATCCACTCTAAAGGGAACATTTTTCTTTACCTACCAAAGAGATTATGTACATGATTCTAGGAAGTAAATCTTTTGACATGCACTGTTCATCCCAATTAGATCTACAACCATTTCTCCATTATTATTTAAGACAAAAAAATCTTAGAGAAGCCACAAGAGAGCTCTAGCTGCTTTTTTTCCTGGCAGAGGGTAGGAATAAAGCTGTGAGACTACATTTCTCAATCTATATGGCTCCACTGAGAAAAGATGCATTGACCAGAAGCCATAGGTGATGACAGGTAGATGAGACATTTTTGAGAATAACAAACTAAGAAGAGAAAGCTGTTTGAGCATTTACAAATGTCAAGAGACTTCTCCAATCTTCTGCAAACCAACAACTTCAGAAAGCCTAAATAAGGCACGAATCACTTAGTAAAATTAAATAAACACATGCAAGTATAAAATCATAGATACTACATTAAAAAGGAAACATGCAAACTGGTACCCTATCTCGCAATGGTGCCAAGTTAAAAAAAATTTTTTTTAGTTAGAAATAAAAGCTAACAGGGTCAGATAACTTTATTGACTTTAAACTGCACAAGTATTCACGCTGATTTCATTAAAGTTGCTAAAAAGATGTAAGAAAAGACAAAAGGTTTTATGTGCAGTCAAAACAGTCAACCAAAGAAGCAGAAGAGAATGAATTGAAGAATTACATGGTGATTTAGTCATTATTGACTAGTAGAAAGAAATCGAGCCTGGATGTGAAAAACACGGACAAGTTAAAGAGATAACACAAAGAAACCAGCAGAATTTGGCAGCAATTATTGGGAGGGGCAAAGAATAAGGACAATTTGACTGTAGCTGAAGAGAGAGTGGTGAAGTTGTCAATGATTAAGAGAAAAAATGGAAAAGGGTAAATTAGAGTTTCGCTATGTCATGATTAAAGTTGCAGTTAGTAGGAAAAAAATAGGTGTACACAACACAATTTCCATTTTTAAAAAATTATACATGGGTATGCATGTATATCAGAGGAACTCAAAATTATGTTTAGATAATAGAATTATGAAAAACTGTGTTTTTTTATACCTGTCAATATTTTTCCACTAAAAAATGAATAAATTTTATCATTTTTAAAATTTAGTTGACAGTATGCTTTAACGTTTAAAAAGCTTATTTTCCTGAACCCACAGAACAAATTTGCTACTGTGAACAATGTTGGGTTGGTTTTTTTTATCCCATGCTCAAGCTGTTTAAGAAATGAAGTAAATTCCCACAATTTAAAACTCTTTTTATGTGCAAAAAATAAGTTTTACAAAAACAATAGAATCTCATGGAAACATGACAGATCTAGCAAAGGTTCTGATTCTTTTAAGTTTAAATCCCAGTCACACCAATTACAAAACCATGAGCAAGCTACTTAAGCTCCCTGTGCCTCAATCTCTTCATCCTAAAAATATTACCACCTACCTTGAACGTTTTCTGTGAAAAGTAAGACAACACATGGAAAGTACCTACAGCCAATCAGAAAAAAAAAAATCACTGCAGTTATTACACATAATCAACTTTCCAATTCTTAAATCCTCTTCAAAGTCTAAATCTGACTACTCAGTCTAAACGGGTGGGTTGAGGGGAGGGAAGGGAGACTCAAGAGGGAGGTGATAAATGTATAATTATGGCTGATTTGTGTTGTTGTATGGCAGAAACCAATACAACACTTATGTAAAGCACTTTCCCCCCAATTAAAAAATTTTTTTTAATTTTTTAATAAATAAATGTGACTACTCAAGAGTGTGGTCCACAGATCAGCAGCATCAGCATACATAAATATGCAGAACTTCAGGCCTCAATCTTCTGAATCAGAACCTGTATTTTCACAAGATCCCCGGAAAAAACAGAATGTGACAAGCCCCATTCAAAATAACATTCAATGAAGGTGTTACCAGCTCCCTGAAGCTGTCCACTCCATTTCTGTTCCACAGTTTGTCTGATGCTGAGCGAAGAGCACCTCCTTGTTCACTCCTAATTACTAATTCTGAGAGACTTGCAAGAAACTGACAGAAAGACTAATCATTTCCACTTGTAAACATAACTTTTCAAACCTAAAGATAACTCTCGTGTTCACCCTTCAATTAATCCACCTTGCCTGAACATGAAGCAGACCCGTGGTACAGAACTCTCTCTTGTAAAACAAGGTCTTTACGAATTCGACAAATTCAAATTGTTTAATAACTCAATAATTACACTGTATAAGTTATTAAGCTGCACAACTGTATTAACTAGATTTCAGGCTGTATTTACCCATGCTGTACACGAAGTATCACCACAAACTTCTCAGTTCCTTACTGAAGGTTAAAAACACTATCTGGCCCGTGTTCCTGAGATGGCTCCCCAGCAGCCCTGGCTGCGCAGAGCTCGTGAGGCATGGCTATTGCTGAGGGCAACTGTTGGGCTTCTAGTATTCACCTGCTAGGCGGCTCCTCAGTCAGGTCTTTAAGAACCCATTATAAAATCTCAGAGGCCTCAAACTGACAGGGCTTTAGACTCTCATTTTGAAAACTAATTACTCTCTTTGATATTTTTATACTAATATTTACTGTTAAGTATTTTAAAATTGCAGGTGCCCAGTCGGGTCTTTTTTTCCATTTCCAATCAGCTGAATGAAACAGGCAATGCAGAAGACAAATTGTCAGATGAAATAGCAACTGAAGTTCCTCAATTTAGAGAAATAAAAGGCAGTAGAAGTAGACATGAAAAAGGACGTCTGCAAGGTCTGGGGCATCTCCTAGATTCAGCAGCACACTAACAGGAATTAGACTCTCACAGAGCTCCTAGAAATTCATCTTCTCTGAAGGATTTCTTAGGCTACTTTGAATAGAATTGTCAACTCTTTTACTTCTTATACAGTTGAGAACTCCCTCAGTGACTCAGACTCAATTTCCCCTTAGCTACATACTTATCCTTACTCTCCACCCTTAGAAATGACATGCCCTTAGTTGCCCATTCAGGTACTGTTTATTTCTTTTCGTTCTCCTGTCTGAATCCTCTTTCCATTCATGTGCACATGAGCACTGGCTCGGATTTCGAGCTCCCAGTGGAAGGTCCATACATGTACATAAATGTGCTCAAGTGGCAGCACTAGGCTCGGCGCACCAGTAGTGACAGAGCCCACAGAGAGATGCTTACCGCAAAGTTAAAGTCCATTAAAAATTAAGAACAGACAAAAGCATGTCAACTTTTCAGGTAAGGAAGTGGTGTAAGATTCAGCATTTTACTCTTGGCTGGAAAGAATTAGAGAAAAGAAACCTGCATACGAAAGGTGAATTGGCCTTAAAGACAACAAGAGGAATATACCAAGTGAATGGAGAAAGGAAGCTCATTTAAGAAATGAAGAACGTGATGAGCTAGACAAGGGAGACAATAAAACAAGTGGAAGTTGAGAATTTTTAAATTTGAAGTGTAAGGGACTGTTTGTAAGCAGGGTAGTTGAGCAGTTGCCATATAGTATTCTCTAAAGCAGGCTTCATTCTTAGGAGTATCAGAACATCTCCACTGAACCTAACAGAATCAAAATCAAACTGATCAATGCTAATAAGAGGGCAGTATATTAAAATGTTCCTCATGATCAGTATCTACTTCCTCAGCATACCTGAATATCTAATAGGTAGCCCCACAAAATTGGAGAAGGAAATGGCAACCCACTCCAGTGTTCTTGCCTGGAGAATCCCAGGGACGGGGGAGCCTGTTGGGCTGCCGTCCATGGGGTCGCACCGAGTTGGACACAACTGAAGCGACTTAGCAGCAGCAGCCCCACAAAGGAAACAAAAATACAAAGCATGATACCCAGCCGGGATATCAGAAGTTCACAGTGAAAGATTAATTACAGTCACAGGACATAGTCTTAATAAATTTTTCCTTTTGATTTCTTTACAGGGTTCAGTTTTCCTGGGTTTTTTTTTCCAAGCTTCCAACCTCACCCCCAATTTTTCTAGTATGATAGGATTTTTAAAGGACTAAGCCACAAATGTAAAATCTACTTACAGAGTCATAATGATATAAAACCAAACAGTTTTTCAGAGTTTCAGTTTCATCACTTATCATACTGAACTGTATATGGCTTTTCCAAACTCTCTATGGCTTTTCCAAATTCTGTGTCTGCCATATTTATTACATTCTGGAGAGAAGATTATTTTTAACAGTACTTCCTGGCCAGCAGAAGGCTGTTCACAGCAGACATTATGGTAAAAGGCATTTTTTTCTCACTGAGACCCTGCATAACCACAATCCTTCTCAATTCTGGTCTTTAGGGAGCCACTAATAAACAATAGGAATCTGTACAAGCTTTTTCACCATTCCATGCCTGAAGGTTTATCCTTCCATTTAAAATTCAATTTCTTCTTCCTAACTTTCATCTAACTATGCTCATTTCTACTGAATCCTGACATCTATCTTTTGAGTTTTTCCTTCTGCAGCCCTAGATGTATGTTTTAATAAGGCACTAACAGAGGGCAGTGATAAGAAGTAGAAAAAGTAATGAAAAAGACAAGCAGATGGAAGAGCTTAATTCTAGAGCATTCTACTCTCCTGCATGGCTTTAAGAAAACTAAATGGTTTTTAGACAACACCTCCTCATGCCTTAGTTTCCCCATCTGCGAAATAAGAGGAAAAATCCATCTTACCTGCCCTACCCTCCATGGATATTTTCAGATTTTAATGAGATAAATATGTCAAAGCTCAAATAAATATCTCAAGAATATCATATGAAGTCACTATAATTTAGTACTATTAAAAAAGATAAGGTCAAACCTGAATATGCCAAAAAAAAAAAAAATGCTTGTGCCTTTAAATGGCAATAGAGGACATATGAGGACAATAGAGGACATATGTCAATAGAGGACATATGAGGGCTCCCAGGTTGGCCAGTTTGTTGTTGTTGTTGTTGTTTTTTAACTAAAGAATTAAACTTTAAAACTTTCCACAAACCAAGCAGTTTTGAAGACTAAATTTTGTGATACAATATTCATTAAAAATTATCTCAAAGTTACTCTGTCTATACATTCCCCTAGCTCAGTGGGTCTCCTCCCTTTTACAATATAACCGTCAATAAAATATACATGAAATGACTACCATTGTACATTTGTTTATAAATTATATACATATAACCTTTAATTTACCTTATAAATTAGTCACAAAAAGAGAAAATTTAAGACATAAAAAAACACATAAACAGAAGTCACTTAGTATTTTTTCTCTGAACTCTACTTTAGATATCACTGCCCTATGTCAGTAGTTTCAAATTTCTTTAGGCTATGGACCTCTCTGTTTCAACATCAGATTTTAAAATGCAAACCCAATCTATGAGACAAATAAAGGCAGAGCGACTCTGACTGAAGTGGGAATAAAGGAACAGGAACCTGGAGGTCTGTGATGAAGCACCTACAGTTCCAGAAAGCACAATTTGAAACAACTAATCTTGAGATCAGACTTTTCATTAGCCTCTTTAAAAATAAATAAATACGCCTTTACTTAATAGTGCTGTTTTCCTTAGCTGAACATCAAAGATGTTATGAAGAATCAACTGGATACTCGATATTATATTTACTGCCGGTATCCAGTTAAGAATATTGTCAACTACATAATAAAGTAAGTGTCCCCACAGGCTTCCAAGGAAGGAAATTCTCTCAGGTCTCAATACCAAAAAACGTTAAACTCCAAATAACTGCTATGTGTTATATCATGGACTGTGAATCTAGTTTCTTTTGAGACGGTATAGTACACTAACGTTATGCTTTCCTATTTTCTAGGAAGCTTAACAGTAAAACTTTTGCCCCAACTCAGCAAACAGAGAGGGACTTTATTATACATATCTCACTGCATTTTTACCACCAGTACTAATTTTGCATCTCTTCTCCATTTAGGTTTAATCTTGATTCTCGTTTCTTCTATTCTATTATAAACAATTATGACAAACTCCTCTAATTGTTTTGGGATCAGCTAAGATACAAATGATAAAACTCAACACTCAAACTTGCCAGCTGGCACCATCAGTTTCTAATTCTTCCAGAATAGAAACCCTGGAATTATCTTTGGTATCTGATGCACTAATTCCATCAGCCCTCAATACCTACAATCTAGCCTCTGCATTATCACTTAAAATCATGTCCTATTCTTCAATCCACTGCCATTACCGCTCAATTATACTATTACAATGCTATTTCCATCATGCTGTTTTCCTTACTCATAGTGTTCTCTACCTATCCTCACTGCCAGCCTCCCTCCAGATTTCCACAATGCCAAACATTAGCCATCCTTAAAGACAGAGCACAGATGACATTATTTTAACAAACTCCAAACTGAAAATCCCCTTAACCTACCTCTGTATTCCCAAACTCTAGTATACCTGTCATTTTTCACATATTCATCTCCTATCATCACCTGTTTCTGTCTATGAGACTGTTTCTCTACTTACACATACATGTAAACATACAATTCTTCTCGACCAGTGACCCTGAAGCTTTTTTTTAGCTGTAAAGTCCATTTTTCACATAAGATGGTATGAGAAGGCCTAGTAAGGAAAATGGACTTTTTTTTTTTTTTTTAATTATTTTATAAAATTATATATAAACTCTAATATAAAATTAAAAAACAGTATGGTCACATTATGAACTTTTTAAAGGTGCTTTTCTGGTTGCAAGGGAGAAAGGCTAAGAAGATAGCTAAACCTCACACTCTGCAGACATCTTCACAAAGCACAGAGACCACAGCACACCAAACCATAGCCTCTGTGAAGACCAGGACTATACTCAATTTATTCACCATCTCCCATGTAGGAAGGCAACACTGTGCAAGATCAGATAGTCCTGGGATCAAATCAGAGCTCTGTTCTCTATGCAAACCCTGAACCTCTCTGAACCTCTTCTGTAAAATGGAAAACCTATCTCATGTGACAAGAGATAAGACACATAAAAGTCACACTTCATACCGAACACATATATCAGTGCAGAAAAATTCCCATTCTGTTTCCTCCCCATACTTTCCTTCCATATCTGTTATATAACAGGAATTAAATAATCATTTCTTGAGTGAATTTATGAATAAGTGGATGACTTAATGAATGGAGTAAGTGGAATAGGTGAATAAATGAAAAGTTGTCTTAACAAAACATAAAAAGACTTGGAAAAGGGATTTGATAATAAGAACAGAAAAAATACTATATAAAATACTACATAAATAGAAAAATACTATATAAATACTGTAAATACTGCATAAAATATATATAAATACTATATAAAAAAGGAAAATACCTCACAAATAACTTTGAAGTCTAGAAAAGAAAAAAAGCAGTATTTTATATATTTAAAACTAGAGACTTTTCAATAAATATTTGCTATCAAGGAAAGAAGCTAAGATTTTTAAGGCTCATGTGTGGGTAATACAATATCTAGCTAATACCTAAACTCAATTTACATCCAAGAGCTTAGAAATAAGAGTTATACTACGTTAAACTATAGTGAACAACTATCATGTTTTTTAATGAATTTTATCTCACTGATTTATGTATGACTGTTACGGAATGATGTTCCGATTTTCTTTTTAAAATGTGTTTCCTCCTTTCTCAAGTTACAAATCTAAGGTTCTGCAATTGTATTTAAAATCTTTTGGAGGTAGATACCCACAAAAGAAATACCTCAACACAAATCACCATGACACACAATGAACCCAAAAGGAATAGGCATATATCACTAAAGGCAAGATGTTCAGTTTGATAAAACAAAATCTGACCTCTAATATTTTTTAAAAGTGGTTAATAAACATAAAATGTGGCAAGGCTTAAGTCCACATATTTTTAAACTCTTCTGGCATCCTTGGGGGTCTGTCCACAAAAACCAAGCAGTATATACAAGCTAGAGACAAAAAAAAAGTCAAACAAAAAGAAACATAAGCCTGTGGGATTGTCGTTTAAATATATGGCTGAAATCTAAATGATTTTTCCGTATTCACAAAACACTCCCAAGAAATTTCATGCAATGTATAAAAATCAATAAATGAAAAGTAATAGTGTAAAAAAAAAATAGGGACACTATTAGCACAAAACTCTTAAGGATAAACTACAAATCGAGATTTCATCTTCTTCCTTAAAATTGAAAAAAAACACATCAGCAATTAGATTATAAGTCTCTCTTATAAAAACCTCACTCCGTCAGAGCAACAAGGTTAAAGAATGATTTACCAAATTTGACTCCCAAAGATGACTCTAACAGAATGCTTTTAATCTGATTTCATGAAATATGTAAAACCTCTTCCTTCTCACTACTTACATGAAGTCTAAAGTCAATATATTATGAAATGAAACTATTATAAAATTACTAGCATTCCAAAAACAGATGTAGATCTCACTTGAACATTGTAGGTCTATTTATCAGTAAGTAATTTTGTATACAAAGTATGATTACAATTTTTAAAAAAATAACAAATGCCTAAATACTGAAATAATCAAACATAACAAAATTGTCAAAATGGTTATCTCTGAATGATGCGATTATTTCTTTTTTCTTCTAAAGATTTCAAAATCTCTCCAAAGTGTTATCTTTAAAATAAAAAGTAATAGAAATACAAATACCTATACATATCTGAACATATGCGTCTGTAAATGTCCTAGTCTAATTTATAGAAACAGCATGGCCCTGGTGCAAAATGAGAAAAAATAAAATAGGAAAGTAGCTCACGTAATCTGGTAATTTAGAAAGTATCCTCAAGTCTCCCTAATGTAACATGGTAGTTAAGAGTCTGGCTGTAGAATCAAAAAGACCTAATGAAATCCCAGCTCCACCACTTAATAATTGGGAAACTGTGGCAAAGTTATTTAACTTTTTTGATCCTCAGTTTCTTCATCTGAAACTTGGGAAAAGTATTATCCAACTAACAGGGCTAGTAAATGAAGTAATATATGGAAAGATATGAGTGCATAATACCCATTAAGTGATTTAGTGATGATAGTAATATTTCCTCTTTCTATAATCTTTATGGAGCCCAAACTCCTGCCAATCCTTCAGAGTGCAGCTTATATGAACTTCCTTAGAGAGGCTTTCCCTGAATTAAGTTCCCACATTTCACAATTTCAGAGTGACCTGTGCATTTTCTTTAATAATCGTCAAAATTTGTAATTACTTATTTATGCAAATGAATCTACCATGCATAGCATACCATATATATTTAGTAAATTATAAACTAAGTTATGAATAAAAAAGTTTAAATTTGTAATCTTCCCACTGATATCATAAAATTGTGTCTCTATATAATCAGTGGGATCTTGATTACAAGTATTATTGATTGTAATATGGATGGGGGATCTATATTTGAGTTTAGTACTTCTGCACAACTACAGGTAGGAAAGAAAAGAACATCCCATCACCAGGATTTCAGTCTATCTCTACACACTTAATCACAATGACAGAACCACAGTAACCCTCTACATTTTATCCTTTATCTTCCATTATTCAGTCTACTAAAATAAGGGTTAAGAAAAGTGCTAAGTTTCTTTGCTGGCTTTTAGTTTACACAGTTTTCTTTTAGTCCTCACCTGCTAGAACTGTGATTAAATCAACTAGTCACTGTAAGTCAGAGAGCACTGAGAGAGAGTGTGCTGGCTCTCAAAGTGTGGTTTCCAGACCATCCATACCTGCATCGCCTCAGAATTTACCAGAAAGGCAAATTACTGGGCTCACTCTCGATTCACTGAAATCAAAAGCCTGGAAGTGAAGCCCAGCAGTCTTATAGTTAAGCTAGGCTTTGAGGTGATTCTAATGCACACCAAAGCTTGAGAGTCATCACGTTAGAAGATGTAGTCTTTGTAAGCAATAGACTGTTTCACTGATTTTCATCAATTTAATTTGCCAGGCTTTATAGTTCATTATTAAAATTCTAATATTGGAGTATAATCTCTAAAATCTGAGAAACAGGACATGTGTCAGAAATATAAGACAGAAAATCAAAGAAAGATTGCTTAATACACTGTTCTATCCACATAAGTTGCATAGTCAATTCATGATGTACCTGTTCCTTTTTATTAGAAAGTAACTCCCTCTACATCTCCTCCTAAAAAGATTCTTCCTTCAGAACCACTAATTTCAAATAAAGTCAGAAGGTGACAAAAAATACAAACTGTTGTCAAAGGTTTTGTAAGTCACAGGAAAGAGACAATGAGCTAAGCAAAAAATGTGATTATTATTCTACAGTATTACTTCTGTATGTAAAAATAGACACAATGAAGTCAAAGCTTCAAGTGGGTTCTAGATTAATCTTTATTTTCGAGATATAATTAATGATAATAAACTTCCATAACAAGATTATAAACATGGTTTAATGATAGAAAACTTGCTAACATATTAGTAGGTCAAATGTAAAAAAGGCATACAATCATCTCAAAGATAACCTTTCTGGCATCTGATAAAACTCAATGCCCTTTCATTTTCTTTTTTAAATTCAGAAATATAAAACTACTTCCTCAAAGTGATTTAAACCATTTTAAACCAAAAGTCAACATTATGCTTACCAATGAACAAGAAAAACATTTCCATTAAAATCAGGAATAAAAAGATCCATTATCCTCACTCTTAATTACTGATGTTTTGGAAGTTCTGACTTAAACCCGTGAGTGCATGCTCAGTTGCTCAGTCGTGTCCAACTCTTTTGTGACCCCATGGACTGTAGCCCACCAGGCTCCCCTGTCCATGGGACTTCCCAGGCAAGAATACTAGCTATGGTTGCCATTTCCTCCTTCAAGGGATCTTCCTAACCCAAGGACGGAACCCACGTCTCCTGCATCTCCTGCACTGCAGGCAGATTCTTTACCACTGAGCCATCAGGGAAGCCCGTCTTAAACCCTTATTTGTGGATAATACAATTCTCTTCCTAAAAAGCTCAGGAGAATCAAATAAAAAATTAAGTTGATTAAACTTTAAGAATTTTTTCATAGCAGTATTACCACATATGTAAACATACACAGAACGAAGTCACAGGTTCAAGTACATAAGACTGTAAACTGAAAAAATACAGTTTTAATACAAAAACAACAGAACTTCTGAGAAAAAAAAAAGAAATAACAATGGTACTTCTAACAGAACTGGAACATAAACTCCAAGAGATTAGGGGTGAGGAGTAGGGGTGGGGGTTATTGCTGTTGCTTTATTCACTGCTATATCTTCAGCCCCTAGAAGTCTGCCAGGAAATAGTAGACACTCAAAAGAAATTTGCTGAATGAATAAATGAAAAGCATTAGCATTCAATAATCCTTTATATCAAATGAGTTCTTCCTATAAGTGACAGAACTGCTTATTAGGAGTACACAATGAGACCAAGAGTTTGCACCAGAATGTACATTACTGTGCACATCTTTTAATTTTGCCAGTATCACAAGAAAACTATCTCAATGAAGAAAGCAGGGGACTGGTTTACAGTCTGACTCAGGCTACTTACCTTATAAAAGACAACGAGGAACAGTTCTCATACTGGTTACACTGAGTGGCAGGCACCTCTTTAGACTAAATGTTGGGAGTTGAAAGGGGAAAAAAAAACTAACTTCAAACCAAAGAATAATTTGTAAAAAATCATGTCTGGCTGCAGAAATGTGGTTATAATTAGGTCACTGTGTCTCTTAAAGGATACTTATGAAACATGAAAGCAACAAAAAATTTTAAGGATAATTTTTTATCAACAATGTCGGGTTCTAATCAGGAAATTCAGACATCCCAGTAGTGTCTAAATGAATGAAGCCTTTACACTTTCAGAGCAGTTTATAATAGATAATCACAGGAGTTAAGGCGCGTGAGAAGTTATGCTCTAAATCAATATAAACACTTCAAGTATATGCCTCACTCCTCACTTTAAAGTGGGTCCAATATTGTAGTGTCATCTCAAATAAACAAGTAAAACAAAAACTGAGTCAGTGCTGATGGTTTAAAAAATGAAGAACAAGTGAAGAATAGTCAACTTAACACTAACTTATAGCAGACAGGCTCTGGGAAAGTAAACTGGACTGATATTCAGAAGACCAGCTATACAGCCCTTGAACACCAAACTAACCTACTACACAGTCTAGGACTAATCACCTCACCTCGCTGTTCTTCAGTTTCTTCAGGAGTAAATAAAAAAAGACTCTAAACAAAAAGACTCTCAGATCTTCCATTCAGTCTAAGTAATGGATACTAGCCAGATTCCCTTCTTCCTGAATAAAGGCAGATAAGCGATCCTACAAAAATATGGTGAGGTTCAATTCTATCTATAAACCTACAAAGTCAAACTAATTTAAAAAGTATAGACATTTTATATAGAGATCTGCACTGAACACCTATCTATCTTCTCTGTAAATGATTTATACAATCTGGTTCAAGTCACAAAAGAAATCTTGAGAGATGTATATGTTTATTTGAGTTTTACAAATAAAATTCTCAGCGATATAAGAAATAGAATTCATGGTACTTACTCAAATTTATATGACTCCACAACATCATCCTTTCTTCATCAAACCAGATGTGATACATAGCCACAATTTTCTAAGGAAGTAGCAGAGGTTTCAAGCAAATCACACATTCAAAATATAGAATTCTACACACACACACAAAAAATGTTTTTCATGCAATAAAGATGAAGAAGAAACTCAAGATAATGTAGGAAGAGAATAAAGGGAATAATATAACTTCAGCTCTAAAGTTAGTAAGAAAGCAAAACAGACATGGGATGAGGGACATAAAATATAAATTTAGCAAGTTATAATATCCAAGACCCATGGAGATTGTCCTCCTAAATTATACTGTTCCACCCTGAACACAATTTCCTATTCATTCTACTAAATTCAGCACCTATTAGGTACCTAACATATACCAGGTACTGTAAAATAGGAAAGTTAAAACAAGCTCTGGATTCATGAAGCTTACAGTGGGGAAAGAAACAGACAAGTAAAAAGATCCCTGGAGTACACTAAAGTAAGGACTTCCTTAAAGAGTATACTATTAATACAAGGTGCCATGGCACACAGAAAGGAATTAACAAGATTGGACAAGCCAGTGATGTCTTCCTGGGGGATGAGCTGTCCAAGCTGATATTTTCCATTTTATTGTATTTCCTATTCCTCCAGTTCTCTCAATTAATCTTATATTTTTCTGACTTTTAGATTCCATTGAACTCTCCAAACCCTTCTCCCATTATTCAACAAATTAATCAACTTCACTCCTTTCTATTCCATCCCTCCCCACAAGCCTAGGCTCAGTGATTACAACCTCTAACACCTTGAATTTCAATATTCTTCTGTTTTATCTGCCTTTCATATTCCTAAATCAACCCAACCACCTTTCTTTTCCAGTCCTATGCCCAGCAGTTGAGCACAGCCACAGAGAAGCATACAACCTTGCTGTTAGAGCCCTTCTGTGATTCAATGGACATGAGCTTGAGCAAACTCAGGGAAGTAGTGGGCAGGGAAGCCAGGCGTGCTGCAGTCCATGGGACCACAAAGAGCTGGACACGACATAGCAACTGAACAACAACAAAATGAGCTCTGCAGAGCCCTGTACAACTTAGGCAACACTAAGCATGTTCCTGATGAGCTTTCTCTCCCTAACTCCCCTGCTGCCATTACAAACCTTTACCATTCTCAGGCTTCCCTACTTCCCCCTCCCTTCCATGCCAACTCCAGTCACTGGCCCTGCCTGGTTCTTCAAAATGGTATAAATGATAATTATGCATAGCTGAAAATATGACTTTACACTACTTTTACAGGTTAAAAAAGTTATGCATATTGAACTAACCCAGCAATCTAACATTCTTGACATTGTTTCATTATGCAAATAGATCTGGTCCCAACAAAGGACTTGCAAATAAACTCTGACCTGCTACCTGAACAATTTCAGCTACTAAAATACAACCAAAAACCAAAAGTAATAAGTATACCAACTCTCAAAATTGATAATTAAGTTTACACACCAAAGATCAAGTGACTTTTCTCGGAAGAGAACATGTATCAGGCTTTCCTAGAGTATGACTTATTTTAGGCACAAATCTGATAAATTTAATTTCTAGTCCATAGTAGCCAAAAGCAGCATTCAAGCGTGGGGGTGGGGAGGGGGACGGGGTGGCAAGGTGAAACCCTGCCAGAGTACAGCGCAACAGCAGCAAAATTAGCTGATGCAAATGAGAGAGAAACCATAAAACTCAACCCCCAAAAATTATAAATTCAAATAGCAGATCAAAGTAGGACTATTGATCACAGGAGCAAACTACACTTTATGCCTCATGGTATCCTAGGGCATCACAATGGTACAAGTGGACTATAACACCTGACATATTTTATAATGAAATTTCAGTTTAAAAAAAAAAGTTCAATTATGTAAAGTTTAAAAATAAAATAAAATTAAAAAAAAAAAAAAAGTTCAAATTGTACCTGGTATTATTCCATCTGTACATAGTCAAAAACATGCTATAATAACCTTACTATAGAAATATTTTCATTAAAATGGTCAAAATAAAATCCATTTTATCACTTAGATTACCTCATGTATTTATACAATAAATACATTAAATATATTTATTCTCTATGATATATATATGGCATAGATACCCTGGTTTTTAATTCTAATAGAATACAGTTGTAAGCTAGTCTTTATTAAAAAAACTAAGCTAGTCTTTTGTTTCCAATCATGCTCTTCACTCAAAAATAAGACAATAAAATTGTGTAATTGAAAATTGAGACAATAGTCTGGCTGATTTTTATACACTGCAGGCACAGCACAATTCTACATTCAAGCAAGTAAAACAAACACTAAAGAAAATTGAGTTCTTCTGCATCTCTAATCACACAATAGTTAACCAAGTCACTCGTTAGTCAGTTTCTATCCAACATTGTTTCAAATAAAATTTCTAAAAGTAAAATTATTTCATTAATTGACTTTAAAATAAATCACACAGACCAATGTCTGAAATTTGAGTATACAGCAGAAAGCATAAAAAGAAAAGAAAAATGAAACTGCTTAAAATTTGCACTTAGAATTTGCTTTGGAACTTGATAAAATGATCCCTTAAAATTCATCTGGAAGCATAAAAATAGGAAGGGAGGCAAGAAATATTTTAAAAAGAGAAGTTATGCAGGTGACCCTGAACTGTAATACCAAACATTAAAACATATTAAGAAGCTATAATAACTAAAGTAATGCAGTGCTGGCAAAAGAAGAGACAATTTGATAGACAAAGCAGAAAACTCAAAAATAATAATTCATTATCTGATAAAGGTAGCATTTCAATTCTGAGAGAAAAGGGAGGTTTATATATTTGTGGTGGTGAGACCACTGGCAAGCGAACTTAAAGTAAAAACTGTTTTGACTCAGAACCCTCCCTGGCACTATACGACAAAATAATGGATTAAATATCAAACTGTAGAAACTAAAAGCCTGAAATATGAAAAGTACATGATGATTTGTACAAAAGTTGTGGGTAAGACTTTCTGTCAAAGCGAAGTAATAAAATAAAGGCAGATTTAACTACATTGAAAATGAAAACAAACATGTTAAAAAGAAATAAACCTTATGGAAACCAAAAGATGAAGGGTATGGGGGGTTGTGTGGAGACTTCTATATTATGATCAATAATGGCTTTATGTCTTTAATATATGAAAAGCCCATAATAATAAACAATGGGAGGAAAAATGAGAACTCAGTAAAACTGTCCTCAGAATGTGAACAGACACCCACAAATGAAGAAATACAAATGGCCAAAATAATTCCAAACTCAGTAGTCAAAGGAAAGTTATTATGTAAAATAGTTAAAGAAAAGCACAATGTTTTTCCTGTTAAAATGTCAGAGATGGAGAGGGGTACTCTCACAACTGTTGGTAGACGTGTAAAAAGTCCAGTTTCCCTGGAGGATAAATTAAGAAACTACTATCAAAAAAGCTTTTAGACTCAGAAAAAATCTTCTTCTAAGACTTTTATATAAGATATTAAGCTTTCATTACATCATTTTCAACAGCAGTGTAAAAACTGGAAATAACCAAATGGTCCAATAACAGATGATTAAAAACATGATAGATACCCATATAATGAGTTGTTTACATTCTGTATCAACAGAATTTCTTGTAAGGAGGAAACATATAATCATAGGTAAAAAATTGTAATTTCCTACCCCAAATTAGTAACCACTCTATATTTTCAGCATTTATGAATCCATTTTTATTGAGTATCTTTTTCAAAGATTAATTTTGACCTTCATATATTAAAAATAAGTTTTCAAAATCTCAGCATATTTACAATAAAAATAACGAACTGACAGAATGCTATGCGACATACTGCTAAATTTTATATAGATAACAAAAGTTTTGCAAATCCAGCTACGTGAAAACAAGCACCCAAAACTCACAATGCTGTTATACATTCAGTTACACAACTGGCGTGATAATTAAGTGCAATATAATATACCCAGAGCAATAATCACAGAATTTTCAGAAAGACTAAATATAAATATGTTAAGTAAATTCACAGAACATTTTTAATATTCACTATTATCCAGACTGCCTACGAAATAGAACATGAAAATAATATTAAACCTCCCCATCAAATCTGACCTGTCAAAGTAACCAAAAATTAACATCCCCAAATCACTGAAAAACTGTGAGACAATGACAACCCAAAAAAGGAGGAGTAAAAAGTTAATGGATGACAGCGTTAAGAATAAATACAAAACAAAATCATGTAACATGTAAAATGTATCTTTCCAATTTCAACAATATAAGCATACCAGATAAGAAGTACTTCATGTATTTATTTTCCATATTTCTTTTGTATTGTCCAAAATGGGAGCCATTTACTACATGTAATTATTTAAATTTAAACTAATTAAAACAAAGAGCAGAATTCAGTTGCTCAGTTGCCTCACTCAGTTAATGTACTCAAAAGGTACCTGTGGTTAGTGGCTATCTACTGGCGAGTACAGAAACAGAAATTTCCATCACTACAGAAAGTTCTCCTGGACAGCATGGTATAATATAGACAAATTAATTTTTTCTCTATAATTATAAAAATTTTCTCCATAAAACTGCAAACTTTTCTCCCTACATCTGAAAAATTTTTATAAACTTCCTAAATCAACAGGTTGATGATTATAATCATTAAGTACAATGATGATAAGTACTAATAGCACATCATTTATCATGTGCCAGGAACAATAAACATGGGCCAGTGTTTTTCATGTGCTCTCAGTACCTCACTTAATTTTCATATAAACCGTATAAGGTAAGATACAAGTCTACAGTGCCTTATCTGAAAGAAGTATTTCAGAATTCAGAAGTTTTCCAATTTTACAAAGCTACTACTACACAAAAGCCATATACTACATAACTCTTGAGGGAAGCACTCAAGAGCACAGTAGAATGTATGAATATTAACAGGAACGGTAAGTCAGTCAGTAAATAACCATCAATCAGTTAGGTCCTGGTGCTGCCACCAAAGCAGTTCAGAGCAGGTGTTCCCGCTGACCAGCAGTGGGAACTTGCGCTTGCACAGTACTACCATCTCAGAATGACAAATCATTAATTCTCCCCCACAGGCCCAAAGATTTTCATCACAGAATTATTAAATGACTCTTATCTCCCTGAATTTCAAGAATTCATTTCTAAGACTGAACAGAATTTTTTCCCTCTAGTAATTATGTATCTTAAAATAAAAGGCCTAGCTATCTTCTTTTCATGAAATAATTGATAGAGATATTTAAATACAAATTCAAAACTGTATTTTGTCACATTTATAAAACGATATGCCTTTTCAGTGCAAGTACTTAATTTAAATGGATCGAGCAATTTAACCATTACCTTACTTCATTTCTAAAAGGAAGAAAAGTATAAACCTTCAGCTTCACAGTGCTTTTATGTTCTAAATCAACTTTTGCACATTTTCTCACTTTCAGGAAAGATTATGACCAATTTTATGTTACAATTTGAAAATGTTCATTATTCTTATATTTATAAACTAGTGTATATCTTAAAGCATTCCAAACTGATGAATTTCACAGAAAGTACTACGTGTACTTTAATGAAATTTAAATATCAAGAATTAAAATAAATCATTTAATAGTGACAAAATACAAAAGTAGGATAGATATTTAACTATTCAACAGTGTGGCCATGTTTATATTCAAAATTATGAAATATCACACATATAACCATCCAGTAAGGAATACATAAGTATTAAATTTCTATGAAAAATTATACTTTTTATTGGTAGAGATATGGCCTTGCTTAAGAAGATCTGGTGGTTAGACATAAGAAATTGAAACAAATGCTATGATAATATGAAAATACAAATTAATCCAATATTTATTATAAAAATTAGCCCTCATCACAAATAACGTAATTAACCAATTATTCGCCTTTCCCATTATTACTTCCTTATACCACACTAGTGACACATAAGTTGGTAAAATTTCATTTGTAAACTAAATTTTGTAAATCAAAATAAGTTTTATTAGTTGAAATGTAGTTTAGCCTAATTTGTTAAGAGCATGGACTCTGGAGTTAGACTTCTTGTTTCAAAGCAAGATTTGACCACTTGCTACAATGGCAATTTTTGGTGTTACAAACACCTGTGTCTCAAGTTTCTTCATCTATAAAAGGGAACAAACAACACTATCCTCAAAGGGTTGTGTGAGGAGTAAATGAAATGGTATGCGGAAGTGCTCAGGAGAATGCCTGGTACACACAACAGCATTTGCTATTATCATTGGCCTTATTAAAGCATCTCTGAAACTGTAATAATAATATTAATGTTACCACTTATCACGGTTAAGAATTTCTTTGCTCCAGCCTCCTGAAAAACTTAAATACACCAGGGAAACTCAGTGTTTGAAGGAACCCTGTAGCCATTTAATACATATCAATTATCAATTCATATATTTATATGTTAGATCCCTTGATAGATTAAGATATGGATAGAACTAGGAACACATTCTTTCACAACTCATTTCTTAATGTTATATAATAGCCAAATGATACCATTTCACATACACAACTGTGCCCTTACTCTACTGTAGCAATGTATATATGGTTATTGCTATTTATCCCAAAATTCCCAAGAGAAGAAGCAAATCTTACTGAGAAAATTACAAGTTCATTTTTGGACACACTAAGTTTGAGCTGCTAACAGAATACTTAACGGATGTTCCAGAAGGCAGTCAGGAGTACTGACCTAGTTCGGGAAGACCACACTCAGATCATCACTCCCCACCTAGTATCACCATGGGATTTTTCACATTCTACCATGTGACATTCATTCATCTCCACAACCCTCCTCCACTGCTAGACTATCTCGAAGGCATTCAGGTTTTGCCATACAAGGGCTCAATAATGTTGCTTTTTTAAAAAAATGCAAAACTTGCAGAATAGTACAACTAAAAGAGTGAATTTCATTGTCTATAAAGAAAACTCTGATTTAGAAAACACTTTTTTCACCCTGTGGATTTTAGATAAGGATGAAATTTCATTTGGAAGAGTTCTTAGAAAATATAAGTAGCATGCAAACAAAATCCTTTTTTTTTTTAATTTGGTCACATGAGAATTACTAAATGCTACCAAGCAGTGAAACCTGACATTATCACCAGGCCTATACACCTGCAAGAGTACAATATAACCAGGCAAAGAAATTTATAAGAGAGTAAAATAAGGAAGAAAAAACTCAATGAAGATTCCTTGATGTGTGTTTAAATTAATTTATTTAATAAATCATTCAAAATACCTGCAATGTGGGTTGAAAAGATTTTACTTTCTAATTTACAGGCTACTTAAGTTCAATAACTTTAAATGAAAAGCCTCTGGACCCTTCCTAGAATATATTATTCAAAAAGCTGTGATAAGGAGCATAGAGCAAAAGTGTTAAGTTACAAGCATGGTAAGGTAAAGCTGCTGTCATTTCCAACCCCCCCCAGGAACTGTTTGACCACCAATCCTTTAGTTTAGAATATGTAGAAGCATGTCCTAGAGAATGCTGCATTCAAAGTATTTCTCACCCAAACCTAAAATATGATCAGTCCTATCAAGCCTCTAATAGGAAAACAGACCAGCTGCCAGCTCTGTATTTAATAGCAGATCCTGACAATTCCATTTGTGCCTGACAACTAGACACCTTTCAGTGAAGCCATTCCCTGGAAATGACACTACAATATTGTTACTTATTTAGAGGTCATGGAGTCAAGAAAAAACAGCTCATTTGTGGCGAATGGCTGGGGAAGACAGTAGCTGGAGAGGATTAAAAGAAGCAACACAATACACACTGGCTTAGAACTGTGAAAATGCAGAGGAAAAAGAGTAAAGATTCACAGAATCAAATTCCTACAACATGAAATAAACACAGAGACTTAAAGCTGCATTTTCTCATTTAAAATCATATAAGCAAGGATCAAATGCATATTGATTCTAATTTTATATAATCAAAAGCCTGAAAACATTATGCTATCAGAAAATATTGGTAAATTAAAAAAGGATTCCCCTAATCTTGGCCCCATTTTTCTGTTCTATGAAGCAATTCATAAGAAGAAAAAAATAACTTCAGACTATAATGATGAATGTAACTATTAGAGGTAGCCTCTCTATGAGGTCTGAAATAGAAGGAAAATGTACATTTCTTCCAAAGCTGTGGCCAACAATAACTTTTGCATTCTGAATTCAGCTTAAGCACATTAGTTGGGAAGATGTTTGCAAAAGTATTTAATAAGAAAGTGCTGAATTTAGCTTTTATTTTCTTTTTTTCCTCAGTTTTCTTAAGTGGCATACAGTCTATCCAATGCACTAAGTAGAACCTCTTTTAAGTGTAAATGACAAAAAGAAATACGGCTTTCTTCTTACAGAAAGCTGTTTTTATAGATCAGGGGTCGTCAAACTTTCTGTAAAGGGCCACATAGTAAATATTTTCAGCTTTACAGGCCATGTGGTCTCTGTCACAAATACTCAACTCTGCCATAAAGCATGAAGGAAGCAATAGATAATAGATAAACAATGCCTGTGACTGTGGTCCAATAAAATCTCATTTTTGAAAACAAGCAGCCAGTCTATGGCTATAGTTTGCTGATCTCAGCTATAAAGCATGTTTTTTCACCTAATAATAAATATACTATTTTAATAAATAATACCAAATTTGAAATATGATAGCTTAGAGTTGCTTTAAAATAATTTCATTTTTAAAAAGTGAGGACTAGGGGAAAAGGTTAAAGAAGACTGGCAAAACAATTACCGTTAGTCTGAGGATGGATGTATGGAGTTCACTATACTATTCCAACGATTTTATGAGTTTGAAATTTTCAAAATTAAAAGTTCTTAAAATGACAAAGTAAATTAATGAACTGGCTCTACAGGAAAATGAATTTCCTTGCTTTATATTATAAACATTCTAAAACACGTTTAGTAGTTTTTAAACATAATTAACAGTACAACATAAAATTTTAGCATAAAGCTACTATACTACAGCTAAAATCTTTAAATATACAAAGTGTATACAAGCATAAACCCTTAAAAGTTTCCCTAATTTAAAAGACAGCCTAACTTCATAGAACTCCTAAATTAACACATTTAATTTAGTTTTATCTTACCTAACAAAATGTGTTCCTTAGAATATAATTATTTTATAGGGTATATATTACTTATGTTAACATATCATAGGCTTATTATTTTTCACATGAATCATTTTTATTAGTTTTAAACTCTAAGCAATGAATAATAATAGAAACAATTCACATAAACAAACACTGCTTAAGGTCTTCAATAACTGAGAGTTTAAAGGGATCCCAAGACCAAAGTTTGAGAACCTATGACTTGAATGTTTCCAATGCTGTTTAAAGTATGTTTACCAAGCAACTATTAAATACATGCTCAAACTCATTTTTCCATTTTTCCTCTGAACGATAATCACCTCACAGGGGAGGTGATCCACTATGAAGACTATCAATATACACCCACTTAAAACTTCAACAGAAACATTCTTTTAAAATTGCTGGGTATGTCATGAATAATGTAGCCACAGGAAAAGAAGAGCTCTAATGTGCTGTCCCCCATATGCAGAAAATTGTCTCCTGAACCAATAATAAAGAAAAACTAATATGTGCCAGCAGACATTTCTAATAAATCTGCTACCTCTCATCAGATCAAGTTATGCAGTCTCAATGAAAGAAGCCAGAAATCAAGCTGAAAAGAGCCTTAGGAAAGAAATCTTAATGAATACACAATTTCTGAAAAAAGAAATAAATGTGTTTTTTAAATGTCCTAAGTTTTTTCTCCAGTTCTGAAACACAGAAATATTATCAAAGCTGAAAACCAAATGAGGTTCATGGAATTATTATGACTGACATTTGAGAAAAACTTGAGAACTCTGTGAAAATATTTCCAACTATCCAAGAATATAATCAATGTCAAAATTTTCTAAATCTAAAATACAATAAACAACCCATAATACAGATCTGGGTAAATAATAATTAGGGCACAAATGTCTACATGAGTATGCATTCTTTTATGAAGATGAACCAATACTTTTGGAATACAGTATCACTGTTACATTTTTAACCAATTTGCCCCTTCTGTACATGGCTATTTAAAATGTTATCAGACTATTGCATTTTTTTACTTAAGTACAAATTTTCAAGTCAAGTTTTATAAATCTTGTTATTTCTGCTGTCTTCTGTCAACATGAACAAACTTAAAAGAGTAGTAAGTGAGACATACAGCCATACTCACATCATACTCTGCAATTCTGCAGTGAAGCTTATAGACTTCCCTGTGCTTCTTCCACTGCTTGAAGTGGCAGCAGACATGGGGCTGGCTGCAGTATTATTCATCTAAATGAAAAAGAGAACCCAGCTTACAAAATGTATTTAGCTATAAGTAAATGCATAGAAAAGGGAAGCAATTATAAATTACTTCAAAAATGACAGAAATTTTTTTTTAAATTCTGATTTGTCTCATGTAAAAATCTGATTTATCTATACTTGCTCTTTATTAAAATCAAATAAAGGCAAGGTAGAAAACTGCTTCATCAAATATGATATCAAAAAACTGTGGTGTGATAAACTTTTCATTACATATTTTACAGTAAGTATTGGGAGAAATATACTCATTAAAGTATTTTAACAGAGCTCAGTGGTTTTCAAAATGTGTTCCAGGGAGCCCTAAGATTCCCTAGCAATATTTCAGCAAGTTCCCAGTTTCACCGGCCATCCTGAACACAAGAACTCTGATTTTTCTATTTTATATATTGGGGTTTCAGGTAACATTTTATTTAAAGAAAAAGTTGCACAGCTATAAGATACAAAATTACAAAACCAAAACATGACCTAATTCCCATTTGAACCACAGCCAAAAATACGAATAATAGAAATAAAGCCAATCAGTAGATCAGAAGTTAGCACTGTGATATGTTATAGTCTTATGGTTAAATAATACTCACCAATTTAAAATGTGATTTATTTTCCCAATAAAATTAAGCTGATGCATAATGGGAAAACTAGATGCCAATCCTAATATACACCATTTTATTTACTGTATGTGGCAGTCCATTAAATAAGAATTAGTGAAAATAACATTTAAGTAATAAAAGTAGATGAAAGCCTTGGCTTTTATCTCAAGGACACAGTAAGTGCTCAACAAATGTTAGTTACTATTTTATGTTTATATAAATTTTTCAATACTATGACTTTCTTTACAAAGTAGTTTGCAGAGTTAAAGAAGAATGAACAAATCTAAAATACATAATAAAATTAAGCAGTACTAAGAAATGTAAATATAATAAAAATAATGAGGAGCCAAGAGTCAGACCGCTAAGGTTAGAAGCCTAGCTCCACTAATTTACTAGCACTTGGGGAAGTTCCTTAATTTCTTTATACCTCAGTTACCTCATCTGTAAAATGGTTATGATGGGTTGTTGTAAGGATTAAATGAACTAACATGAACAAAGCATCCAGAACAGTTCTGAGCAGTCAGTATACAATGTTAACTATTATAAACAGAAAGAACTCAAAAATTCTCCCTTTCTTGATGTGTTAAGAACTTTTTTATCTTTTTTTTTTTCACTTTACAATATTGTATTGGTTTTGCCATACATTAACATGCATCCACTACGGGTGTACACGTGTTCCCCATCCTGAACCCCCCTCCCACCTCCCTCCCCATACCATCCCTCTGGGTCATCCCAGTGCACCAGCCCCAAGCTTCCTGTATCCTGCAACAAACCTGGACTGGTGATTCATTTCTTATATATTATACCTGTTTCAATGCCATTCTCCCAAATCATCCCCCCCTCCCTCTCCCACAGAGTCCAAAAGACTGTTCTATACATCTGTGTCTCTTTTGCTGTCTCCCATACATGGTTGTCATTATCATCTTTCTAAATTCCATATATATGCATTAGTATACTGTATTGGTGTTTTTCTTTCTGGCTTACTTCACTCTGTATAATAGGCTCCAGTTTCATCCACCTCATTAGAACTGTTTCAAATGTATTCTTTCTAATGGCTGAGTAATACTCCATTGTGTATATGTACCACCAGCTTTCTTATCCATTCATCTGCTGATGGACATCTAGGTTGCTTCCATGTCCTGGCTATTACAAACAGTGCTGCAACGAACTTTGGGGTACACATATCTCTTTCAATTCTGGTTTCCTCCGTGTGTATGCCCAGCAGTGGGATTGCTGGGTCGTATGGCAGTTCTATTTCTAGGTTTTTAAGGAATCTCCACACTGTTCTCCATAGTGGCTGTACTAGTTTGCATTCCCACCAACAGTGTAACAGGGTTCCCTTTTCTCCACACCCTCTCCAGAATTTATTGCTTATAGACTTCTGGATCGCAGTCATTCTGACTGGTGTGAAATGGTACCTCATTGTGGTTTTGATTTGCATTTCTTTGATAATGAGTGATGTTGAGCATCTTTTCATGTGTTTGTTAACCACATCTGTTTGTCTTCTTTGGAGAAATGTCTGTTTAGTTCTTTGACCCATTTTTTGATTGGGTCGTTTATTTTTCTGGAATTGAGCTGCAGGAGTTGCTTGTATATTTTTGAGATTAATTCTTTGTCAGTTGCTTCATTTGTTATTATTTTCTCCCATTCTGAAGGCTGTCTTTTCACCTTGCTTATAGTTTCTTTTGTTGTGCAGAAGCTTTTAATTAGATCCCATTTGTTTATTTTTTGCTTTTATTTCCAATATTCTGGGAGGTGGGTCATAGAGGATCCTGCTGTGATGTATGTCGGAGAGTGTTTTGCCTATGTTCTCCTCTAAGAGTTTTATAGTTTCTGGTCTTATGTTTAGATCTTTAATCCATTTTGAGTTTATTTTTGTGTATGGTGTTAGAAAGTGTTCTAGTTTCATTCTTTTACAAGTGGTTGACCAGTTTTCCCAGCACCACTTGTTAAAGAGACTGTCTTTTTTCCACTGTATATTCTTGCCTCCTTTGTAAAAGATAAGGTATCCATAGGTGCGTGGGTTTATCTCTGGGCTTTCTATTTTGTTCCATTGATCTATATTTCTGTCTTTGTGCCAGTACCACACTGTCTTGATGACTGTGGCTTTGTAGTAGAGCCTGAAGTCAGGCAGGTTGATTCCTCCAGTTCCATTCTTCTTTCTCAAGATTGCTTTGGCTATTTGAGGTTTTTGGTATTTCCATACAAATTGTGAAATTATTTGTTCTAGCTCTGTGAAAAATACCCTTGGTACCTTGATAGGGATTGCATTGAACCTACAGATTGCTTTGGGTAGTATACTCATTTTCACTATATTGATTCTTCCGATCCATGAACATGGTATATTTCTCCATCTATTAGTGTCCTCTTTGATTTATTTCATCAGTGTTTTATAGTTTTCTATATATAGGTCTTTAGTTTCTTTAGGTAGTTATATACCTAAGTATTTTATTCTTTTCATTGCAATGGTGAATGGAATTGTTTCCTTAATTTCTCTATTTTCTCATTATTAGTGTATAGGAATGCAAGGGATTTCTGTGTATTGATTTTATATCCTGCAACTTTACTATATTCATTGATTAGCTCTAGTAATTTTCTGGTGGAGTCTTTAGGGTTTTCTATGTAGAGATGATTATCTCAATAGATGCAGAGAAAGCCTTTAATAAAATTCAACATCTATTTATGATAAAAAAAAACTCTCCAGAAAGCAGGAATAGAAGGAACATACCTCAACATAATAAAAGCTATATATGACAAACCCACAGCAAACATTATCCTCAATGGTGAAAAATTGAAAGCATTTCCCCTAAAGTCAGAAACAAGACAAGGGTGCCCACTCTCACCACTACTAGTCAACATAGTTTTGGAAGTTTTGGCCACAGCGATAAGAGCAGAAAAAGAAATAAAAGGAATCCAAATTGGAAAAGAAGAAGTAAAACTCTCACTGTTTGCAGATGACATGATCGTCTACATAGAAAACGCTAAGAACTTTTATATGACAAATTTAGATTATCCTTACTTCACCATCACAAAGTTTAAGTAACTTGAATATTTTCACTAGAAGACCTCAATATAATTCAACAAATATTAATCAGTTTCCTTATAAAATAAGTTCTGTTTTCACACTGACATCAGTGCTGCTACTAGTCAGCCTGGCTCAAAATCTCAAGTCATCCTTGATTCCTTCTCCTGCACCCTAAAATTTACTAAGAAGTCAAATAAATTCTACTTTATGTTTCTACCTCCTCCCTTTCTTGTTGAGTTCTATTTATAGCTTCTTTCTTGCATCTCAGTTCACTCTCCACACTGCTGTCACACGTATTTCTTAATACATCCTCTAACCTGACCACTTTGGTGGGCAACGGAGACTAAAACTGATAAAGGAAACCTGAACCAGTCATTCACTGATGGCTGAGATGGAAAGGCGGAGCCCCATGAGTGAAAGAGAGTGGGCTTCCCTGGTGGTTCAGAAGGTAAAGAATCTGCCTGCAATGCAGGAGACCTGGGTTCGATCCCTGGGCTGGGGAGATGCCGCAGAGAAGGGAATGGCTACCCACTCCAGTATTCTGGCCTGGAGAATTCCATGGACTGTATAGTCCATGGGGTCACAAAAAGTTGGATGCGACTGAGCAACCTTCAGTTTCACTTCCATGAGTGAAAGCTCAAAAAATTTACTACAAACTACTGTCTGAGATGGGCCACATATGAAGCTTCTGATAAGACAAAAGAACAGAGACCTAAGGCAAGCAGCATTCTAGCTGGGTGGCTAGATCTGGAACATCCCCATAGCATTCTGTGGCAGGACCAACTCTATGCCAACATAACCCCCTCTCTAATCTGAGGGGCCTAAGGGCCAGGCAAAATTCATTCGACAGAGAATGTAAGAGCAGAGAAACAGAAAGAAGGTTTCACTCAAACTGAGCCTGAAAACCAAAATTCTAAAGAAGTTATGAAAAACCATCGATCTTTTTAAGCCTAAATTTGTCCTGTTTGTTCACAAAGACTTTTGGTGGGGGTGAGGGAGGGGGGGATAAGTACTTTTTTCCTACAAATATTAGAGAGAAAGAGGAAACACCATTTGGAACTCAGTTAAAAAAAAAAATTATTTTATCATCAGTCCAAGTTTGGGGAAAAATTAGACAGGAAAGCAAGTACTTTCAGGAACAGTCCTACAGAATCAGAATACATTGATTAAAAAAGGAACTTGTCTATCCCACTGAATTTAGAAAATGTTTCACTTGTCCCAAGAGAAACTGACAAGAGATATGACATCCTGGAGAAAATATTAAACTTAAAGATTATATGTTAACCCCAGTCTCCAAAAGCAGTCATGATTTAGGCTGACTCATGTCAGATCTGAGGGCATGCCATTCTGTGGGACTCTTCTGAGATACTGCCAGAGTAATTTTCATTTTGCAAATCCAGTCATCTTGCTTTAACACTCTCTGAAGAGGAGACATTTCAGAAAGTAACTTCATAGCAAAACTCCAGCTTTCTTAGATTGTGCCCCTACTGCAAATGTTTCATATCAAGAGTATTTATTAGTAAGAGGGAAAAGGTCCCAATTCTAGTTTATTATAACCATGATCATCCTTTCACAGTCAAGTTATTTAATTCTTAAATCAAACAGGTGGATAACATTTTTCTTGACATGATGAGCTGATAGTGCATTAGAATCTTTAAAATTATTTCCTGTGCCCACATTTTGTTTGATGATGGGGATAATTAACTTCTTTAGACATTAACTTTTTTACACATCAAAGTCCTATCATTCCAATGCTTTATTTCCTATCTCCCAGACATTAAAAAAAATAAATGTCGGTTAAAAGCAGAAGCACTCAAGTCAATTTTCTCTAATAAATATAGTTAACATGGAACTGAAAACCTACTGTAATCTTCTCAATGGGTTAATGTCCTACAGTTGTTTTAGCTTTCAATTGAAATGCAGCTGTTTGCCATATTTTACAAAATGAATTCAGATGTGCAGATGGAGACCTAGATTATTTCAACATGCCACAGTTTAAATGTGAACTCAAGGAATAAGTTCATCACTGATTAATACTTATATTTAATCCTGATCATTCAGCCAATAGCCAATATTACATCACATCTGTAAAATTCTGTTCCAGAATATAAAAACTGGTATCTTTTAATAAAAACAATGGAATTTAAGGATATACCCCTTTTCTTAGAAAATATCATGACAAAAAAAATGTTTTAATGTAATAAAGTTATACATCACAAATGTGAATTAAGGAAAAATGTAATGAACCTGTTACTCAGTTTCTGTTTATAGCTCATATTTTTAGTGACTAAATGACCAAAGAAATACCATGAAATATGTTTAGCCTAAAATACCTCAGAGTTGAAAACTTTTTACTCGTTAAAACACCCTCAAAACAATGTCAAAATCTGGATTGTGAAATCCATCAGTCTATCCATTTATTAAAAGATAGCAGAATTTTTTGTTTCATTCTTGAGAAAAATTAATTCAGCAGACCTCTGTACTGATTCTGAGTATCTAAGAGTCTCAATTTCAATCATTCATAATCTGAGCATCCCACATAATATAAAGTAATAATCCCAAATAATATAAAGTAATAATGTTCTGTTATAATCAGAACATTTTTATTTTTATAGAACTCCAAAGGCAGGAAGAGATTATGGTTAAACCAACACTATTACACACATTTCAGCTTTATTGCCTAAAAAATAAAAGCTCAAGTTATACCATGATATAAATTTCCTCCTGCCGTGAAAAATACCACCAAATGATCAATCACTGAGAATATAAAAAATAAAAAAAATTAAAAATTAAAATGTGCAAAATTTTAAAACTTCTATGTCTAGTTGGGGATAACACAACAGTAATTCCAATATATTTATATATACAATTCAAGTTAATACCTACTAGAACTTGGTAGTAACAGTCAACTAACCTCTCGTTTAGTTTCTTGATATGTCAAGAATAATTTGTCTCAGAGGAGTATTGTAAACAAGACAGTGGCTACAACATATGAGCACTCAAAAAATACACTTGAAAATATCAAAACACTTGTAAAGCACGAAAATTCCCTCTAGATAGATTATAAACTACGCTTACATATCTCAGTTGGCTACATGAGCAATTTTTTTTTAACCTACTGACAAAGAAGCTGTGACACACTGGTTAGAGACACATTAAGTTCTATTATTACATCTTTTCTTTAGTTCCATATTAATGCAGGTTTCTACTCTATGTGCTTTCTTTCTTTTTTCCCATGTGTTTTCATATACAGTACTCTCCTTAAGAAATATTGAGTTTCCTAAGTATTAACTCTTAAACGAGTTTCAAAAAATTTTTTATTCTTTGCAAAAATGTTTCTTACACACAGCCAATCTGCCTGTCAGATCATCCTAAAATACATGACATCCAAACCCTGACAAAATGGCAAGCTCACTTTTCCAATATCAAAAACACTTGTTTCTACATAAAATAATACACAATTGAGTGACAATGGTTAACTTTCCAGATATGTGCAAAAATTTGGAATCAATTATACTTCTAATAATAAGAAGTAAGTATATTTGACAAGGATGTCAAAAAAAGAGATCTCTTAAACATCAAGATTCTCTTCTAGACCAGATTCACATTTTAAAAATATTAAATGTTTTGAGAAGTCCATATTAAGTACAAACAATTCAATAAAATATCTCATGTGGTTAAAAACACACTTAACGTGACTAAACAGAAAAAGGAGGGGGACATTTCCTGGAGGCATGTAAAAAAGAGATGAGTTTGCATAAGCATTTCAGAATTTATAAAGGATCTTTCACCTGTATTAGCTCACATTTGTTCAAAACCATCCTATTAGGCATGTGTTCCCCCCAACTAACAAAGAAGTAAGAGTGAAAACACTGGGTGAAGGCCACAAATCTAACACACAAAAACGCGCTCTGATCTTAGATAACCCACAATATCCAGTCCACCTACACACATACAAAAATTCACCCATCTTCTACCTTAGTGCCTTAGTTTTAACACACTAAAATATGAATTACTGAGTAGTAGTACTAGGGAACTTGTCATTAAGTTTTCTTAGAGACTGATAACTTTAAAAATTAAGTTCAGGAATTCTTTGCTTAAAAGTAAATCTCAGGCAAACAGATAAACAACTGTAACGGGCAAAGTATAACTATGCACGCTGGCAGGCGGGAAAAAAAAAAAGTGAAAGTGTTAGGCGTTCAGTCGAGTCCGACTCTTGGCAACCCCATGGACTGTCGGGGGGGGGACCAAAGACATCTGAGGTTCAGAACTACAGTTTGAAAATCACTAATTTCATCCAAATCCCTCATTTTTCAGGTGAGGATACTGAAGTCCAGAGGGGTTTCTTGAACTGCCCAAGGACACATCACTATTTAGCGATACAGCTGGGATTAAAACTGAGGTCCCCTGACTTCTGGTCCAGAGTTCTTTCTACTATCCCACAAGGAACACACAAATAAAAGTTGATTATAATTAACTCACAAGTCCTCCACAATGTGTTTGTCATAGTGAACTTTGTTGTGAAGTATCTGTCTATGCCAACTCACGGTTTAGCAGGTAAAGAGCTGGGCTCTGGAGTTCAAATACAGGCTCTAACACTTACCAGGTGACCTTGGGCAAGTCACATCACCTCCCTGCCTCAGTTCCCTCATCTTTAAAAAGGAGATTAAAAGTACTCCTCTCATAGGTGACATCAAGTAATGTACACAAAGCACCGAGGACAGTGCCTGGTACCTAGAAATACTCGGTTCATCATGATGATGACGATGATGATGAACCCAACAAAAGTACAGTTTCTTGAAAACATATCCCAAAGTAATACTATTAAACATGCATATCCTCAGAGAAAGAATACTATGCTTAGGAGTAGTCTTTGAAAGATTCAGAAACAAATTAATATGAAAAAAAAGTGAAATATAAAGGATTCAGTCAAAAAACCTCTACAGCATTTGAAATAGCAAAAGTATACTTTAAGCTTTGTAAGTAATGTATATTTGTATATTTTATAATTTTAAAAGTTCACATATTTACTGCCCTGTGAAAATTCAAGGAACACAACAGTTTTTCAGCAACTAATACATACTATATGCCAGACAGAATGTTATTTTCATATTCATAAACTTAAACTTCAATATCCACTATTAGGCATTATCAGAGGCAGCAGTGTAAACAAAGAATCTTACATATCCATTCCAGAAAGTAAAGACTCATCAGTACCACCTATTAAGTGGGAATGACATCTTTGGATAAGTAAGATAGAGCATTAGTTTGGAACACATGAAGTGCCCATGAAAACATTGGTTTTTCCCTTAGCAGTTAGTATAGAGTTGTTTTGTGCAGGGAATATACTGGAAACAGATCAATTAAGCACCATTGCTGGGACTTACAGTATTATTTGTAAAAGAGAATGATCTTATGTATGTGCTGATTCACAAATTAAAATACATGCAGTTTTTGCAGATTTAAGGCCAGTCTTTACTGGAGGTAGGAGGTAGACCAGTTGAGACCCAACCAGTTAAATTAACGTCTGAAAGACAACAATTTACACAGTTCTCGTCTGAAGCCTCCAGTAATCCTGTGAGGAGGTAGGTTAAGGTTAGGTCCTAATTCTATTTTACTGATGAGGAAATTGAGACCCAGAAAAGTTAAACACCTCAACTGAAATCATAGGGCAGAAAAGGTGTACACCTGGATTTTGGAATTAGTTAAAACGAATCCAAAATGCATCTCCAGATCCATTACTTGATAAACTTAAGGCTAGAGCAGCTAATACTTGCTGAGTACTTCTGTGCTTTGCTGCACCCAGCACTGCACCCAACACATCACAGAGGTTACTGCATTTAACCCTCAGCAGTGAGGAATCAAACCAAATGTGTTTGACTCTCAATAAAGTATTTTAATCCACTACACTATAAATTCAATTAACACAATAATGCATTAGATTGAACTATTATTCTTTACTATTTAAGTGAAACCAGTCTTTAACGTGGTAAGCAGATTTCTAACTAATTTCATTGCTCAATTTCACCATAAAGTAAAACAGGTATTATTTTCAACAAGAATACTCAATGTTCTGATTTGACTGGCATGGTCCAACCTTCTCTGCAGATTTTACAACAAAATATTTTTTTAGAGAAAACCAACAATCAAAGTACCCAAGATTGCTAGCCAGTTATACTGAGAAAAGTATAAATTTTTAATTATCAGTGGCTTAAGCGGACAGGTCACTTGCTGGCCTTATTCCAGACAGCTCATGTGTTATTTATGCACATAAGCAGTATCTGTCACTACTTTAAAGTGAGTACATTTCTGAGACCACAGTACATTTACTCCTCCTAAAATTATATACTCCAAATTTTAACAAGCTTAAAAGGAGGGTGACCATATTATTATGTGGACCCAACTGGAACATTTTTTAAAATGAAAGGATCCCTATTAATAATTATGCCGAGACAAACAGGCTCTAAACCATGACTGACCCAAAAAAGCAGGGTATACAGTAACCCTACATAAGAGCAATCCATTTGATTTGTATGTTATGGGGTATTCTCTGTATATGCTTTATTTATGAGCTTCAAGTTTTTGTCCCAGATCCAGGGATTATCATCAGCCTTGAGACAAAGGGTACCACTCTACAGACACCAGACCAGAGTTAAGGGTGTGTTATCTATAAATAAAGTGGGGTTTTTTTTAAGGTTTTCTTCAAAACTTAACTTTATAAACATTTGCTTAAAAAAAAAAAACAAAACTCTATTTCAAAGAAAGCATCCTTGCAAAATACTGCCAAATTTCAGGCTTATCTCTTCAAGAGTTTTGAATACCAATAACTACAAAACTATTGCAATGGCCCAATGCTCAAAGTTTACTATTATAATTTACCAAATTATTTCTTATATAAAAAGTTAATGAAAAACACCATCTTTCAAACTGAAAAAACTTTAGGAATAAAAGAGTTGAAAGGTTTTCACTGAAAACTAACTAAAGTGATAAAAGATAGTGGACACCCAGTCACAGTACAATAATGGTTAAAGGAAACTCCACTTCATATTATTATGACTCTCCAGATGAATCTGGCATTCGCTGTACAACCTAGGAGTCAAAAGAATGCTTTGCTTTAATTTGCAAGCTGTAAATAAGTATTAACAGACCCAAGCTTTGAACTACAGTATTTGAATGAAAGGTATTATTTGAATATAATTATGATTCCCTAAGGCAACAAATGTTCTAAGAACTGGCTTCTCCAACTTAAAATTCAACCAAATCAAGAATTGGAAAAGGTCTCAAGGCCTAGATTCTAGACCTATGCTGTCCAACAAGGCAGCCACTAGCCACAAGCCGCTATTTATATTTCAATTAATTTTGTTTGCTTAGTTGCTAGGTCCTGTTGGCTTCTTTTGCAAACCATGGACTACAGCCTTCCAGACTCCTCTGTCCATGGGATTTTCCAAAGAATACTGCAGTGGGTTCCTTCTCCAGGGGATCTTCCCAACATCAATTAATTTAAATAAAATTAAAAATTAAATTCCTAAGTGCACTAGCCATACTTCAAGTGCTTAAGAGCAACTTGTGTCTAGTGGATACCATATTAGGACAGCAGAGATTACAGAATATTTCCGTAACGACAGGAAGTTCCACTGGACAGGGCTGCTCTAGATCTTTTCTTAAATGTTCCCAGAGACAAGAAACGTGCAATAGCACACTAAAGGGCACTTTATTTTTGCAAAATAGTAACTATCAGGAAATTTATTCATAACAGTCAAATCCATCCTCTCTCAAACATCCACCAGAAATTCCACGAGTTCCGTACTCAATTTGGTCTTCAAGTAAATCTTCATAGACAAATTTAATTCTACTTCCAAAGTTCTATCCCTCACATACACTAAGACTCTAGATCTTCCCCTCCCAGATAAATCCATCATCATTTCTTTGCAAGGAAATATTGGTAGCTTAAAGTCTATAACCTCATGGAGTTAAGCTCATTTATCCCCGTGTACATTAATAACACATTTCCAGGAACGCCTCTGAGCGCCACATATTACATTCCACTGCCCCCTATAAATCGAGGCCAGTTTCATTTTTTCACTTAGAAAGCCAGGTCACAGTCATTCTGAATTCCTTAAAACAGAGAGAGAAAAATGACAGGTAATTAACAGGTAATTAATCAGTGCTCAGAGCTTGCAATAAGCATTTAACCTGTATTATCTCATCTAATCCTCACATTTCTGAGATAGGCTACTACTACCCCCATTTGACAGACCAAAACACCCAGCCAAAAACACGCTAAATAATTTCCCCAGGGATCACAGATGTGGGGAGAGTCAATCTTTTCCTTTTCCAGGATGCTATACCTCTTCTAACACTACCTAACTCTTCTTTCACCTCGCCCATAAAGCAACAATTTCCTTCTTTAAGAATTCTTTTCCCCTAAACACGGCCTAGATGACAGGCGGAAGGTGCTCTTAACACACCCAGCGGTACCCGCTATCACCCGCCCGCCCAACTCCCCTGGCCCCACGCCCACCCGCCAACGGGGAGGAGTCAAGGCCAACTCCACACTCCGCGGGCGAACCCGGGCGCCTCGCGGGGCCGGCGGCTCCGGAGACGCTGCTTCGGTTCTCCCCTCGGCCTCCGGCGCGAACGCCCGGGATCCCCCGCGGCCGTCCCCCGGGGACAGGGGCCGGGGCGGGGCCCAGACACGTGGGCTCGGCGCCCCTCTCGACCCCAGCCCTCTCCCCCGTCCTCCCCCGTCCCGCCCCCGATACCCCCTACAACCTCTGCTCTAAGAACACTTGTAGACACGGCTGGGCGTCCCGCGTGGAGAATGTGGGGTTAGAGATGGTGCGGTTTCTGCGGCAGCGGCCCGGGACACGCTTGGAAAAGGGCGGGGTGGGGGGCTGAAAGTGTCGAAAGGGAAAGGGTGGTTCAGCGGGGACGTGGTTGGGGTGGGGGGGGGCAAGATGGCGTGAGCCCGATTCTCACTGAGGGGCGGGGGTGGCGGAGGTGGAGGAGGGAGGGCTACGATCGCCCCCACCACTCTCGGCGCGGGCGCTGGCGCATGCGCGCTCGGCCAGGTGGCGCGCGGTCTCCTTTCCTGGGCCAGGCACTTCCGCCACACTCGCTGGGGGCGGGGCTTCGCGCCGCGCGCCTGCTGCCGCTTTCCCTGAGGCCGTGGTGCTTTGATCGCCTGGCCGGCGGGCGGGCGACCTCGAGCCACGCGGGGGCCTTTTTAGGACGAGGGCTGCTGGGAGAGGGGTGGGGATGAACAGAACTGGAGGGTGTTCAGGGCCATTCCTTTAAGAATGAGCTGAGAGGGCGGCGTTTTCGAGGGACGGAGGAAGTTTATTTTCAGCTTCAGGGCCGAGATTGGCCTCTAACGGTTTCCTTCTGAATTGAGATGAACCGGAGTCCCAGCGGGACTGTGCCTTTAGGATGGTGCAGGGAAATGGAAAGATCTGAAAGGCTTGCTTCCCCAGAGGGCCAATCACGGTGCCGGTGTGAGGACAGGGGACCCTTTCTGAGACAGTGAAACATCCGGTCTTCCGCCAGCTCCCGCGTATCACCACTCCATCCTTCCTCTACAGGCAGTGGAAGATGTTACCCCGCAGCGACTTTTCCCCCCTTCCTCATTTTAACATTTAACGACTACGTTTTGATTGACACCTTTTTGCTATTTCAAGGCTTCTTGATGCATGATCCTGTATTTATTTTTCCTTAGTATTTTAGCTTGCTTCTCCTTATTTTTAAATCTTGACTCCCATTTTTGAGCTGTACATCCTGTCCTCAGGATTGATACAGATATATTTCTTTAAATAATACAGTCATAAGAGTGACTTGAGTTGCTTTCTTTATTTTTCAAAGATTTAACTACTAACCTTTCAGTTTTTTAAGCGTTGCTACTTCGGTTAGTTTCTTGCCGGTGAATATTTGTGTTCTGAAATAATCCCTTCCTTCGTCCTATTTGCTTACATTGTTTAAAATAGCAACTTATTTGATTATTTCCTCTGTGGATTGTAGTTGAGTTCTCTGTTAATTTCGTGTTTAGGTCTCTTCAACCTCCCCAACGCTTAAATACTTGCCAAATAATTAAAGTTTCAAAAGAATAAATATGTTGAGGATGTAAAAGCTCACCATAATGTGTTACAAGGCTCAGTTCATTGGTAGAAAAAGTGTAGACTTTAAGGGAAAGTAACAGAGAAAATTGTCATAATTTCTTACGAAGGAAGACTGGTTTATAAAATTGTTGAAAAACCCTTTCAAGTACATTAGCAAGAAAATAGAAAATTAAGAGAAATACTAATATTAGATCTACAGAAATATAACCCAAAGGAGATCATTTCAATTAAAATTATGTTCCATCAGTGTTGCCATACTCGTATTTTCATGGGAGTTTTACCTGCATCACCTGGGGACCAGATATAACCTAGTTTTCAGAACAGTACCCAGACTTTACTCTCAAGCCACTGGTATCTGACCTACAATATGATCACACACAATAGGAAAGGTGTCATGGAGAAAAGAAACTTAAGTTAAACAAGGTTCTGGTAGAGGGAACTCAAAATTTCACTCTTAGGAAATCGTGACATGCTGTTCACAAAGATCTTACCTTTGAAGTCACATGAATTATCTTAATGTTCCTACCTCCTGGAATCTGTTAAAATCTATTTTAAAAATTTGGCTTAGCTATAATTTTGTTTGTAGTTTGAGAGCATTCCTGTCCACAGAGTCAAAAATACTTTCCATTCAATTAATACCAAAGATCCTCAGTTATCAATACTACTAAAGTATCTTCATTATAACAATGCTAAAACAATGACACCAGTGCCGATAATAAGATGTTGATGACTACCAGCTTTCAGAAAAACATGTGATTTCCAAACATGTGGAGAAGACACACCAGGAGACCAAACTGAATTCATCACACCACAAAAAAGTCTTCATCCCTTGAACAAAGCCATTAAAGGAAAACAGCATTGCTACTGTAGACTTTTACATTCCTCTGGCATATTAACCTTAATACAGACTCACTAATGCAAACAGAAAGGAATATATACCTAAGCAAAAATACCTCTTGGCATCTTAAAAGATGACTAGATTAGTTAGGTAAGAAAAGAAGCCCTAATCCTCCAAATAATAGCAGAGGCCATGCATACTATGGAACCATCTCTGTGAGAAAGGAACTTCTCCTCCTGTGAATGCCATAGAACAATTCACTTCAGGTGACCTGCAAATTCTTAACTCTTTTGTGACCCATGACTCTTAATTATTTATTAGGATGCTTGTGGAGCCATTTTATCATTTTATCAATTATTTTATCCTTTGCTTAATTTGCTTTTCTAGTGTTTATGTAGTCACCATGGAAATAAACTGGGTAAGACTGCATATTATTTAGAATTCCATATTGTAATTGTTGCTATAGTCAATTAATTTCCTTATACTAAGAACAGGTTTTCAGTGGCAATCTCACAGTTACCTTGCTTTAATCTTAGAAGAAGTTCCGACCAAAACAGTTATTCAGTTCCGTGGTACCTGGGAAAGTCATTTTGTATCTTGGAGGCTCAGTTTTCACAAGTGTAAAATAAGGCAATCAAGCCAAGTAAAATACAATCTTGTAGCCCTAAAATTCTGTGCTTCTTTTAAATAGGCATGACCAAAAGATGGATCTTAAGGTGTGCAGAATAGTTTTAGCTTTCATATTTATGCTTCCAAAAATTAAATACGATAATTAGCACCTATTACTAACTCTCAACTCTTACTAACTTTGTCAGACTCTTACTTTAGGCCAATTTGGATGTTCAACTATGTGCATTTTAAAAGACCAACAGGGAAAGGTATATATTAATCAAATTTATTGATACACTGGAGGAGGTGTAGCACATAATTATTCATAGTGTAATCAAATTGGCTTCCCAAACCTTCCAATTATATTCATATATTTCAAAGTAGGAAGAGTAGCAAAGTGATGAGAGAAGAAATACTAAAAGCAGCTTGTAGAACTGTAATCATGATCCATCCTCTTAGGAAACTCTCACTGCAGGTTTAACATTCCAGGATCTTTTAAAATTAGTGCTTGGCTGCTAGAAAATGATTGTGTTTTCAAGATTCCGGTGGGAAGAGAATCAGAGAATATCAGTTGCATCAGGCCCCTGACCTCTCTAGACTTATGGAAACTTAAGTTGCTCCATTTGCATAGAATCTACTATATAAAACCTCTTGTATTGGAAACAAACAACTTTTACATTTCTACCTTTGAAAAATAGGGTCTATTTGTTGAGAGTTAGTAATAGATGCTAATTATCATATTTACTCAGCAATTATTTATGATGGGCCTACATGGGGTCGCTAGAGTCGGACACGACTGAGCGACTTCACTTTCACTTTTCACTTTCATGCATTGGAGAAGGAAATGGCAACCCACTCCAGTGTTCTTGCCTGGAGAATCCCAGGGACGGAGGAGCCTGGTGGGCTGCCGTCTATGGGTCGCACAGAGTCGGACACAACTGAAGCGACTTAGCAGCAGCAGCAGCATAGTGTGCCTGGCACTATTCTAGGAGCCACAGATATAGCAGTGGACAAAACAAAACTCCATGCCATCATCAAACTCACATTCTAGAAGGAGTTGGACAATAAGCAAAATGAATACTCAAATTATGTAATATATTAAAAGGCCATTAGTGTTAGAGGTGGAAAAATTATACAACAGAGAAGAGATTATGGAATGAGATAAAGCACAAAAGGAATAAGAGAATTGTGATTTTTATATTCGACTAGCAGGGTAGGGCTCACTAAGGAAGTGTTATTTGAATAATGACTTGAAGAATGTGAAGGCAGTACCTGTAGTTGTTTAAAGAAAGAGAATTCCAGACCATGAGAACAATGCACGCAAAGGCCCTGAAGTGGGAACAGGGTTGGTAAGTTGCAGGAATGTCCAGAAGGCCATTTTAACTAAAGAAGAGTGACCCAGAAAGAAGAATAACATGTGAGGTCATAGAGGAACCAATGCATGACTCTCAAGTGTTCTGAGACACTGGAAAAATGACTTTGCCATTAACTGAGATGGAAAGGACAGGGGAGAGAGTATCTTGAGTGTATGTACGAGACCAAGAATCCAATTTTAGGCATAAATAAGTAATGAAGTACAGAGTTTGTATTATCTTTAGCATTTTTGCCATCCTAAGTTCTTATAAAAGTGAAGGAAAGTTTGTACCTCTTTTAATAATAATTCAATTTTTAACCCTGCTCACATAATAGAAGCCCATCTAGACCCGTCTAATATATGTCAAAGAATCTTTTATTTTTGCTTTAAGATGTGAGGAAGAATTCCCTGGAAGTCCAGTGCTTAGGACTCTGTGCTTCCACTACAGGGGTCACAGGTTCAATCCCTGGTCAGAGAATCAAGATCCTGAAAGCACATGGCATGGCCAAAATAAAGGAATAAAAGAAAACAATACTTGTTTTTCAGGGGATGAGGAGAGAGGGTCTATCAATACCTGAAAATAAAGTGGAGAATTCAGTTAAGACAAATATACAGAAACATTCAGTTCGACAAAGTATTTTCATGGAGATATTTAGATGTAAGTAAAACTGGATCTAATTCAGGGAATTGTTTGAGTAACTGTCTCCATTTTCTATTATGCATATACATTTATTTTTCTATGAAATGTGGAAAGAGGGAGGAAAATTAATCTGTACCATGAGTGAAGTAAACCACAGTATAGCTAATGCAACCTGCTGTTCCTAGTTCACATTCTGAAGCTGGATGCAAACCTGTATTGACTAAAGAATGCTCAGATCAATTGCTAGTGACCAGGAGTGAAAAGTGAAAGTGTTACCTGCTCAGCCGTGTCCGACTTTCTGCAACCCTGTGGACTGTAGCCCACCAGGCACCTCTGTCCATGGAATTCTCCAAAGAGAATACTAGAGTGTGTGGCCATTTCCTTCTCCAGGGGCTCTTCCTGACCCAAGGATAGAACCCAGGTCTCCTGCATTGCAGGCAGATTCTACCATCTGAGCTATCAGGGAAGCCCAGTGACCAGGGGTTTATATCAAAAATTTAATCAAGTTAATTTACTTTTATTTTTAGTCTTTCATGGATGCAGCAGAAGCTATATCCTCTTTCCAGAGTATACTTAAACTCATTAGCCCAAAAAATATGGGCTTCTATGCCACCCTAATCCTAACACTAAACTTTCCCACTGGCTCAGCTGTAAAGAATCTGCCTGCGGGAGACCTGGGTTCAGTCCCTGAGTTGGTAAGATCCCCTGGAGGAGGGCATGGCAACTCACTTCAGTATTCATGTCTGGAGAATCCCATGGACAGAGGAGTCTGGCGGGCTACAGTACATATGGTCCCAAAGAGTCAGGCAATACTAAAGCAACTGAGCACATATATGCCACTTATTAGTATAATAATTTGTATTGAGAATGATGTAAACTTCAGAGTTTTGTTGTGATGATTGCCTGAAAATGTACATAAGGTGTCTGGCACATAATAAGCACTTAATATGTCTTCTTTTTCATTATTACTATTAAGAAGATGGATGACTCAAAAAACCCAGTTTTGAAAAGTGAATAATAGTTGAACAAAATGAAAAAGCGTAATTTAGGCAAAGGGAGTAACATAAGCAAAGCCAATGTGTTAGAGGGAATTGCAACCCGTCCAGCACACTGGGATCACAGTGTGTAAAAATGGGAGCCAGAAACTTGGGAGGGGACAAATCAGAGAAAGTCTTGGGCGTTGTTTTATGGAATTTGGACTTTATCTGATAAAAAATGGGGAAACTTGGAAATATGTATTTTAATGACATTATTAAATTTGCCTGTTAGGAGGTTGGCAGTGATGTGCAAGAAATATTGGAAGGGTGAAAAATTGGAAGAAGTTAATTCAAGAAAGAGATGACATAGGCCAGAGCTATGTCAGTGGACTAGGAAATGATAGAACATGACGGATGGAAGAAATACTAAGGAAGTAGAATATAGAGGACCATAATATAACTAACTGGTAAGATATCAGGATGGAGGTAAGCCACAAGAAATAGAATGATTCCAAGTTTCCTCAAGTTACCGAGAGGCAAGTTAGTCATGTTAAGTTTAAGGTGACCGTACGAAATTGCAGGTAGCTATAAAGCAGTAGCCAACTGGACACTTCAGACAGAGTGGTGGAGATAGAAGCCAAAATAAAGTCTGGAGTTCAAGAGGGTAGATGCCCATTGGGAAACAGTAGTACACACTACATAGCATTCCACACATGTCACTTAGATGTGGAATTTAGTCCTGTACCAGCTTTGGCCTGAAAACGTTCTCCTAAAGGATCTGTGGACACAACTGAAGCCAAGAGAGACAATGAAATGCCCAGAAGAGTACGCATAGAACAAAGACTGGATTCTACACACCCACATTCAGTAGGACAGGGAGAGGAAGAACTCGTGAAGTACACTAAGGAAGCAATGTTGTCATGGAAACCAGGAGAGCCAGGAGTTTCAAAGAGAGATGAACAGTACTAAAATGAGTTAGTTGGATTTAGCCCATTCAAAACGACGTTTGGCAAAGCAGCTCCAATACAGTGGTAGGATTCATAATTCGTGCTCTCCCTCAGTCATGTCCGACTCTTTGCAACCCCTGGACTGTAGCCCTCCAGGCTCAGCAGCTCTAGGCAATAAGACAGGAGCAGTTTGCCCTTTCCTCTTCCAAGGGATCTTCCTGACCCAAGGATCAAACTCTTAGTCTCCTGGGTCTCCTACAGTGGCAGATGGATTCTTTACCACTAGTGCCACCTAGGAAGCCCCGAGTAGGATATGTGGGAAGTCCCTGATAGGATTAGAAATTTGATTGTGGTGACTTGAAAAAGGAAGAGTAGATAAGGAAGTTGAGAATTCAACTGTGTTATTCTTTCCAAGAACTTGGACAGTGAAGAAGCAAGAGAGTAGAGAAATATTCGAGGTCACAGAATACATTTTTTTAAGTTCAAGACCTTGAGTTTGCTCAAAAACTTTGGAGAAGATATCAGTAAAGAGGTTGAACACTTGATGTAGAGGAGGAACAATGGCAAAAATATCTGGGACATAAAGATGACAGTAGAACCTGGAAGAAATGGGAAGGTTTTTTTTTTTTAACTTTTTATTTTATATTGGAGTATAGTCAATTAACAATGTTGCCATGGTTTCAGGTGCACAGCAAGGGGACTCAGCCATACATATACATGTGTCCATTCTCCCCCACACTCTCCTCTAAACAGGAAGGTGTTTTTCTTTTTTCTTTTTTTTTTTTTAACCTTTTTATTTTGTACTGCGGTATAGCTGATTAACAATGTTGTGATAGTTTTCAGGTGAACAGCTAAGGAATTTAGCCATACATATACACGTATCCATTCTCCCCCAAACTCCCCTCCCATCCAGGTTGCCACATTCAGCAAAGTTCCATGTGCTATGCAATAGATCTTGGTTTGTTATACATTTTAAATAACAGTGTGTACATGTCCATCCCAAATTCCATTAACAGTCCCTTCCCCCAAGAAACCATAAATTCCAAACAGGAAGTTTATTTTTTTTAATTTATTTTTTTACTGAAGGATAATTGCTTTACAGGATTTTCTTCTTTTCTGTCAAACCTCAACATGAATCAGACATCAGTTCAATTCAGTTCAGTCACTCAGTCATGTCTAACTCTTTGCAACCGCATGCACCGCAGCACGCCAGGCTCCCTGTCCATCACCAAATCCCAGAGTCCACCCAAACCCACGTCCATTGTGTTGGTGATGCCATCCAACCATCTCATCCTCTGTCGTCCCCTTCTCCTCCTGCCCTCAATCTTTCCCAGCATCAGGGTCTTTTCCAATGAGTCAGCTCTTCTCATCAGGTGGCCAAAGTATTGGAGTTTCAGCTTCTACATCAGTCTTTCCAATGAACACCCAGGACTGATCTCCTTTAGGATGGACTGGTTGGATCTCCTTGCAGTCCAAGGGACTCTCAAGAGTCTTCCCCAACACCACAGTTCAAAAGCATCAATTCTTTGGCGCTCAGCTTTCTTTATAGTCCAACTCTCACATCCATACATGACTACTGGAAAAACCATAGCCTTGACTAGATGGACCTTTGTTGGCAAAGTAATGTCTCTGCTTTTTCATATGCTGTCTAAGTTGGTCATAACTTTCCTTCCAAGGAGTAAGCGTCTTTTAATTTCATGGCTGCAGTCACCATCTGCAGTGATTTTGGAGCCCAGAAAAATAAAGTCAGCCGCTGTTTCCCCATCTATTTGCCATGAAGTAATGGGACCAGATGACATGATCTTAGTTTTCTGAATGTTGAGCTTTAGGCCAACTTTTTCACTCTCCTCTTTCACTTTCATCAAGAGGCTCTTTAGTTCTTCTTCACTTTCTGCCATAAGGGTGGTGTCATCTGCATATCTGAGGTTATTGATATTTCTCCCAGCCATCTTGATTCCAGCTTGTGCTTCATCCAGCCCAGCATTTCTTATGATGTACTCTGCATATAAGTTAAACAAGCAGGGTGACAATATGCAGCCTTGACGTACTCCTTTTCCTATTTGGAACCAGTCTGTTGTTCCATGTCCAGTTCTAACTGTTGCTTCCTGACCTGCATATAGGTTTCTCAAGAGACAGGTCAGGTGGTCTGGTATTCCCATCTCTTTCAGAATTTTCCACACAGTAATTATACATCCCTTCCGTTCTGAACCTCCCTCCTTCTCCCTTTCCATCTCACCCCTCTAGGTTGATACAGAGCCCCTGTTTCCTGAGCCATACAGCAAATTCCCATTACCTGTCTATTTTATATATGGTAATGTCAGTTTCCATCTTACTCTTCCCATACATCTCACCCTCTCCTCCCCTCTCCCAATGTCCATAAGTCTATTTTCTATGTCTGTTTCTCCACTGCTGCCATGTAAATAAATTCTTCAGTACCATTTTTCTAGATTCCATATATATATATACGTTCAGTTCAGTCACTCAGTCGTGTCTGACTCTTTGCAACCCCATGAATCGCAGCACGCCAGGCCTCCCTGTCTATCACCAACTCCTGGAGTTCACTCAAACTCATGTGCCTCAAGTCAGTGATGCCATCCAGCCAAAATATATGTGTTAGAATACAATATTTATCTTTCTCTTTCTGACTTACATCACTCTGTATAATAGGTTCTAGGTTCATCCACCTCATTAGAACTGACTCCAATGTGTTCCTTTTTATGGCTGAGTAATATTCCATTTAAGGGCCTAGATCTGATAGATAGAGTGCCTGATGAACTATGGAATGAGGTTCATGACATTGTATAGGAGACAGGGATCAAGACCATCCCCATGGAAAAGAAATGCAAAAAAGCAAAATGGCTGTCTGGGGAGGCCTTACAAATAGCTGTGAAAAGACGAGAAGTGAAAAGCAAAGGAGAAAAGTAAAGATATAAACATCTGAATGCAGAGTTCCAAAGAATAGCAAGAAGAGATAAGAAAGCCTTCTTCAGCGATCAATGTAAAGAAATAGAGGAAAACAACAGAATGGGAAAGACTAGGGATCTCTTCAAGAAAATCAGAGATACCAAAGGAACATTTCATGCAAAGATGGGCTCGATAAAGGACAGAAATGGTATTGACCTAACAGAAGCAGAAGATACTAAGAAGAGATGGCAAGAATACACAGAAGAACTGTACAAAAAAGATCTTCACGACCCAGATAATCACAATGGTGTGATCACTGACCTAGAGCCAGACATCCTGGAATGTGAAGTCAAGTGGGCCTTAGAAAGCATCACTACGAACAAAGCTAGTGGAGGTGATAGAATTCCAGTTGAGTGATTCCAAATCCTGAAAGATGATGCTGTGAAAGCGCTGCCCTCAATATGCTAGCAAATTTGGAAAACTCAGCAGTGGCCACAGGACTGGAAAAGGTCAGTTTTCATTCCAATCCCAAAGAAAGGCAATGCCAAAGAATGCTCAAACTACCACACAATTGCACTCATCTCACACGCTAGTAAAGTAATGCTCAAAATTCTCCAAGCCAGGCTTCAGCAATATGTGAACCGTGAACTTCCTGATGTTCAAGCTGGTTTTAGAAAAGGCAGAGGAACCAGAGATCAAATTGCCAACATCTGCTGGATCATGGAGAAAGCAAGAGAGTTCCAGAAAAACATCTATTTCTGCTTTATTGACTATGCCAAAGCCTTTGATTGTGTGGATCACAATAAACTGTGGAAAATTCTGAAAGAGATGGGAATACCAGACCACCTGATCTGCCTCTTGAGAAATCTGTATGCAGGTCAGGAAGCAACAGTTAGAACTGGACATGGAACAACAGACTGGTTCCAAATAGGAAAAGGAGTTCGTCAAGGCTGTATATTGTCACCCTGCTTATTTAACTTATATGCAGAGTACATCATGAGAAACACTGGACTGGAAGAAACACAAGCTGGAATCAAGATTGCCGGGAGAAATATCAATAACCTCAGATATGCAGATGACACCACCCTTATGGCAGAAAGTGAAGAGGAACTAAAAAGCCTCTTGATGAAAGTGAAAGTGGAGAGTGAAAAAGTTGGCTTAAAGCTCAACATTCAGAAAACGAAGATCATGGCATTCGGTCCCATCACTTCATGGGAAATAGATGGGGAAACAGTGGAAACAGTGTCAGACTTTATTTTTCTGGGCTCCAAAATCACTGCAGATGGTGACTGCAGCCATGAAATTAAAAGACGCTTACTCCTTGGAAGGAAAGTTATGACCAACCTAGATAGCATATTCAAAAGCAGAGACATTACTTTGCCAACAAAGGTTCGTCTAGTCAAGGCTATGGTTTTTCCTGTGGTCATGTATGGATGGGAGAGTTGGACTGTGCAGAAGGCTGAGCACCGAAGAATTGATGCTTTTGAACTGTGGTGTTGGAGAAGACTCTTGAGAGTCCCTTGGACTGCAAAGAGATCCAACCAGTCCATTCTGAAGGAGATCAGCCCTGGGATTTCTTTGGAAGGAATGATGCTAAAGCTGAGACTCCAGTACTTTGGCCACCTCATGCGAAGAGTTGACTAATTGGAAAAGACTCTGATGCTGGGAGGGATTGGGGGCAGGAGGAGAAGGGGACGACAGAGGATGAGATGGCTGGATGGCATCACTGACTCGATGGACGTGAGTCTGGGTGAACTCCAGGAGCTGGTGATGGACAGGGAGGCCTGGCGTGCTGCGATTCATGGGGTTGCAAAGAGTCGGACACGACTGAGTGACTGAACTGAACTGAACTGAACTGAACTGAGGGTTAGTTTTCTGGTAGTCTAGGGTCTTGGAGGCAGTGGTCCCACTCCAAAGGCTCAGGGCTTGATCTCCTTTTCAGCACTGAGGGAATCTGGAAATAATTTCTGTCCTTTTGGTTTTGTAGTCCATGAATTGGGCCAAAGTGTCAGTTCTTAAGTTGAATTTCCATTTCTATGGTTATTTTCTCTTTCGGCACTGCTGCGTAAATGTAATTTTGCTGCAATGGAAGCACTGGTTTAAGTAGTTGGGGAGTCCTGTGGGATTAAGTTAGAGCTGGCATTGTGGTACACTTCTCAGATATAAGAGTTGATAGCCTTGGAGGATCCCAGTGAATGGCTTGTATATGAGTGCCTATTAGGGGCAGCTCTTAGTTTTCGTTACTTTGTCAAAAATCTCGTTACTCTCCTTAAGACTGCCTCTTTGACAGCAAGGTATCACTCACTTGTCCGTCCACGCCTCCTCATTCCCCAAGCCTCTGCACCGTGCCCTCTCACCTCCACAGTCGAATCCCCGCTGCAAGCTCCACTCCTAAACAGGAAGTTTTTGATCAAAAGTCCAGGAAGTGGGATGAACCTTAAAATAGAAAAGGATTAACTGGAAGAAAAGAACAAGAACTTGAGGCAGTTCATACCCAATGACCCCAATTTTGAGATTCCCTAATATTTGAAAATAACTTCTACAGAACTTGTGACTTCCCCCAACTAGAAAGCAAATGATAAAGCAAAAACTAGGCTACTCAACCATATTCTAGTCATTTTTTAGTTACATTTTTCATATCATAGTGTAATATATTTATTCAGAACAATATCCTTCAAGATTTAAAAACTCTGCTGGTTTCTCTCTGGAAATGGATGTCATACATGATTAAAAAATCTGAACCAAGAGAATATTTTGTTTCAAGTTTTACCAAGAGAATTCTGTTAAACATTTTTGCTTCTCTACTCAATTTCTACTTTTATATTAGAAATAAAGTTGTTCTTAACTCAGTCAAAAGTATTCAGTAACTCACTGTATAGCAGCAGTTCTCAAGTATGCTCCTGCAATAATCATCCCATTCTAATTAATGGTAGATGGGGAGAAAGCATACAAATTGAATTTTCTCAATTTTAAGTTATTCTTCCATAAATTTTTCTTAACCTTTTGGCCCTTGTAACTGATTATTTTGCAAAAAGAAGTGCTAATAGGTTACAAAATAAGTGAACAAATAGTAAAGTAATATTAATAAAACTTGAAGTTAGCCAGTCATACTTCATTCAATAATTTGTCTATAATTGGACACATGTTCATGGTTATAATTTTTATACTACATACCAAAAATACAGTCCATTTCTACTACCATTGTTCCAACAGTGTTGCCTTTGCTCAAATACTTGGAACCTAACTTAGAACTACTTTTGGGATCTGGAGAGATGTTCTTTTGAATACCTTAAACAGTGGGAAAGCCAACAGTCACAGTCTGGAAGAATCTTAAAAACTTATTTTATAGCCAAGTAGGTAGGTGGGTGATCAGGCTGATTTATCCAGATGGGCCTTGCTTTAAGAAATATGAGGCTCCCCTGGTGGCTCAGTGGTAAAGAATCTGCCTCTCAATGCAGGAGATGCAGGTTTGATTCCTGGGTCAGGAAGATACCATGTGTCATGGGGCAACTAAATCCAGGCACCACAACTGTTGAGACTGTGCTCTAGAGCCTGGGAGCTGAAACTACTGAGCCCACTCACCCTAGAGCCAGTGCTCAGCAACAAGAAAAGCCACTGCAGTGAGAAACCCACTCACCAGAGCTAGAGCAAAGCCCTCTCAGCAATGAAGACCCAGCACAGCCAAAAATAAATACATACATAAATAAAAAATTTTAAAAAGAAATATGACATCATATGCGGAAATCCATATGTACAATCTATAGGTGCACAGAGCAGATGACAATGAGATGTTTCTGTAAGTGCTGATAAGACTAATCTCTGAAAGTTAGTTTGTACAATAAACAAGTAGCAGATCACAGAAGGGATATAGATCAACACAAGCCTTAATTGTAACCTGACTAAAATACCAGATCTGAAAATAGGTTAGTAAGTTTCGAAGCACAGGAAAAGCAGAATTAGAATTAGAAATTGGCATAGCATATTTTTATATGGTGGAGGTGAATGGGAAAAGAGAAATGAGTCCGGCTATCAGAGTCCTAACATCATTCAAGGAAACAAATTAGGTAGCTAACTCCTCTTATCCTGATTCTGTTATGATCAGCAATCTTTGGATACTGTTCCAAATAATATTATGATCAAGCTGATTGTTGTTGTTCAGTCGCTCAGTTGTGTTCAACTCTTTGCGACCCTGTGGACTGGAGCATACCAGGCTTACCTGTCCTTCACCATCACTGCTCAAACTCATGTCCACTGAGTTGGTGATGTCATCCAACCATCTCAGTCTCTGTTGTCCCCTTCTCCTCCTGTCTTCTATCTTTCCCATCATAAGGGTCTTTTCCAATGAGTCGGCTCTTCCCATCAGGTGGCCAAAGTATTGGAGCTTCAGCTTCAGCTAATAGGATCGAGCCGATAGTATGGTTCATTCCAACCAACAGTTATATTTCCTCACTACAAATTGATAACTCAGCATTTCAGTTTTAATGCTGGTCTTATTTGAGTCAGGGTGAGTCAGCTTGGAAACAGGGATAATGTTACCTGGTAAAGGTTGGGACCAAACCCCAAACTCCACAACTCTACTGTGAGAGGCTCAGACAGCCCTCCTTGGCAGCACCCCAACCTGGAACCCTGCCTTCTTTCTGAACAACTTCAGGAAACAGATAAATTAGCATGTGCTTATTCACTTCATAAAAGGATCAGTTGCTTTATGAAAATATTTTAAAGCCCAAGGAACTTAAAGTGGATGTTATTCAGTCACTGAGAAATGACTTCTGAGTTCACTCAAATTCTTTAACCTTCACATAACTAGACTTGATGGTGCAGTGGGATTGAAATGAGAATGTATTCAACAGTCGCACATTTGAGAAGTTCAGCCGTTAAAGAAAGGAAGGAAACAAGATGGAAGACGGAAACAGTTATGGTGCAAGTGGAAAGAGTTTTGGTTCTTTTTTTGTTGGGTCTCCCCCTCATGTAAAAGACATTAGATTAGGAAAAAAGTAAGAAGGAGCTGACAGAAACCTGTGAGATAGCCATTGAGTAGATGAAGTGGAATCCAGGCTCCCTAAGAAGATTGGGTTTGTGCGGCAAAGGATGCAGGCATATCTCTTCTCTGGGAATAACTCCTTCAAAATTCCTCTGAAATATTAATATAATATTTAGGCACTTCTTCTAAATGCGTAGCTTTATTACTAGAGAATGGCTTTAGACTCTCTTTTCTCTGATCAGGTATCTCTCAGCTTTTTATTTACCAAATATGATTTAAGTTTCTCTCACAGTTAAAAGAGGAAGAAAGGTGTGATTCCTGTCCTAGAGGAACTTACCCCCTAACAGGAGAAATGGATTTGTAAACAAATCATTTGGGGTTTCATAAAGGTGGAGCATACTATGGGACCAATGAGTTTTACTTTTTAAATATATAAAGAATACTTTAAAACTATCTAATCCACTCGATTAGAGGCTTTTGTCTTTCCCAGCTTCCAGTCTTAACCTGCAGGTCTCAGTGTAGTTAATAGTTAAGCTTTTACAGATAAGTCCAATCAGTTAGACAACAAGCAAGTCATTTGCTTCAACAGGATAAACAGAACTACACACTCTAGTGAAAGTCGCTCAGTTGTGTCCGACTCTTTGCCACCCCTGTACTGTAGCCTACCAGGCTCTTCTGTCCATGGAATTCTCCAGAGAATAATGGAGCTTGAACTCAGGGATTCAGGGATTGAACCCTGGTCTCAGGATTTGAACCCTGGTCTCCTGCACCGCAAGTAGATTCTTTACCATCTAAGCCACCAAGGAAGCCCACATACACTAAGGGATTCAGAATTATGTTATTGGGCTTTCCCTAGAGCTCAGTTGGTAAAGAATCTGCCTGCAATGCAGGAGACCTGGGTTCGATCCCTGGGTCAGGAAGATCCCCTGGAGAAGGAAATGGCAACCCACTCCAGTATTCTCGCCTGGAGAATCCCACGGACAGAGGAGCCTAGCAGGCTACAGTCCATGGGGTCGCAAGAGTCGGACAGGACTTAACTACTAAACCACCACCACAATCCCTGTCTTCAAGAAATCTGCAGTTCATTTGGAGAGCTAAAGCTAATAGAGCATTTTATTTTTTGTTGTTTATATTTAAATATAATTTCCTTATTAAAGGGGGAAATAATTTGGCTGTACAGCCCCCTGCAACAATTCTAACATATTCTCCAGACAGGAGATATTTTAGGTCAGTGGAGGGAAGTCGGAAGAAAAAGAAGGGAAACCAAGTAGTTGTTGTATTAATTAGAAAAAACAAAACAAAAAAATCCTTTACACTTTGGATCCATGCTCCAATCTCCCTTTGATTATCTGCAGTGTGATTACAATATGCCTAGGTGTAGATCTGGGGGTGGGGTGCTATTTCTTCTGCTTGGTGTCCCCTGAGATTACTGTGGTTGATCTGTGGTTGGTGTCTGTCGTTAATTTTGGAAACTGCTCAGCTATTATTCAAGTATTTCTTTAGTCTCTCTCCTTGATCCTTCTTTTTCTGGTATTCCCATCACAGTTACGTTACACCTTTTCTCATTGTCCCACAGTTCTTGGATACTCTGTCTTAATTTTTTCATTCTTTTTTTTCTCTTTGTTTTTCAGTTTTGCAAGTTCCTAGTGACATATTTTCAAGCTTACTGAAATCTTTCTTTTTCTGTTCTGCTGAGCCCATTAAGGGCAGTTTTCATTTTGATTGCAGTGTTTTTTAATTTTTTTTATTTCTAGCAATTCTTTTTTAATCTTTCTTAGCATTTCCATTTTCTGACTTACATTAACTATCGGAGCTTACATTGTAGTCCACTTTTTCCATTATAGCCCTTAGTGTATTAATCATAGTTATTTTAAATTTCCAGTCTAATAATACCAAAAATATCTTCGTCATATCCAGATGCCATATCTTTGTCTGGTTCTGATCCTTGTTTTATCTCTTCAGATTGAATTTTTAACCTTTTAGTGCTCCTTGGAATATTCTGCTGAAAGCCAGACATGATGTATTGGGTAAAAGTAAGTGAGGGCATTCAGTGTATGAAGTTTTCTGTTTAGCTAGGAGTTAGGTTGTGTTCACTGGTGCTGCAACCATAGTGTTAGAGGCTAAAATTCCTCTAGCGTCTTTATTTTTGGATCCCCAAGAGATGCCTTCTTCAGCAGGGTCTGAGGCTTGCAGTTCTTTGAGTTGTAATTGTTTGACTGTATGTTTGTGTGTGCTCAGTCATGTCTGACTCCTTCTGTCCATGGGATTCTCTGGGCAAGAATACTGGAATGGATTGCCATTTCCTCCTCCAGGAGATCTTCCTGATTCAGAAATTGAGCCCATGTCTCCTGCACTGGCAAGCGGCTGCTTTACTACTTGAGCCACCTGGGAAGTCCTACAGTCTATGATTACATTTCAGGTTTTCAGTGAGCCTGTGTCCCTAGGCTGTGTCCTTCCAGAGAACTCATCTTTTCCTCCTCAGCTTTGCTGCTGTTCAGTTGCTCAGTCATGTCCAACTCTTTGCAACCCCATGGATTGCAGCATGCCAGGCTTCCCTGTTCTTCACCATCTGCTAGAGTTTGCTTAAGCTTCTGTTCATTGAGTCAGTGATGCCACCCAGCCATCGCATTCTCTGTCGTCCCCTTCTCCCCTTGCCTTCAGTCCTTCCCAGCATCAGGGTCTTTTTCAATGAGTCAACTCTTGGCATCAGGTGGCCAAAGTACTGGAGCTTCAACTTCAGCATCAGTCCTTGCAATGAATATTCAGGGTTGATTTCCTTTAGGACTGACTTGTTTGATCCCCTTGCAGTCCAAGGGACTCTCAAGAGTCTTCTCCAGCACCCTACTAAGTAGCTTAGAAGGACTAGAGGGATCTGGAATTGGATATTTCCCTTCCTCCAGATACACAGCTAGAGGAGGCTGGAATTAGGTATTTCCTTTCCCTCAGGATTTCCCTGGTGGCTAAACTGGTAAAGAATCCACCCGCAATGCTGGAGACCTGGGTTCAATCTCTGGGTTGGGAAGATCCTCTGGAGAAGGGGAAGGCTACCTACTCCAGTATTCTTGCCTGGAGAATTTCATGGACTATAGTCTATGGGGTTGCAAAAAGTCAGACATGACTGAGCGACTTTCACTTTCACTTTCCCTCAGGTCAATTAGGCTTTGGTAAAACATTTTATCTTGGGGGTAAGCTAAACCATCTGTCTCTCCAGTGTTTGGGGCAGTGGTTTGCCCTGCAACCTCAGTTCTCTGATGGATCTATGAAGAATTGTTGATTTTCAATTATATTCAGCTTTTTTCTATTGTTGTGAGGATGGGAGTGACAACTTCCAAGCTCTTTATGTGTCAGACTGGAGACTGGAAGCCTACTCCAATTTCATATATAGAAATAATCTATGAATTGATGTTGCTGTTGTTGTTTAATCACTAAGTCATGTCCGACTCTTTTGGGACCCCCAAGGACTGTACCCAGCCAGGCCCATCTGTCCATGGATTTCCCAGGCAAGAATACTGAGTGGGTTGCCATTTCCTTCTCTAGAGGATCTTCCCCACCCAGGGATGGAACCCGTCTCTCTTGCATTGGCAGGTGGATTCTTTACCACTGAGGCACCAGGGAAGTCGAACTTATGAACATTAGACCCCTAATTTCTATCAGTTGAAGCCACTCTAGTATCCAGTGGTAGAAAGACACACTGTTCTATGCTCGGATATAATTTTTAACCTGAATGCTGAGTCTCCCAATCCACTTGAGCTCTATTTACTCAATTGTAAAATGAGGGTAATATTCACTCTTCCTAAGTCATAGGCTTGCTGGAGAGTAAAGGAAGACTATATGAGAAAACCTTTGGACAAGAAGGAAATGTAACAAAAATTCAACGAAAAAGGAGACAGTTTCTATGGTTCTTTATACTATAGCCTATAAAGGTAAACATTTCAAAAGTCACACACTATTTAACCCAAGAAATTTTTAACCACTATATTAATTATAAAAAGATTATTTGCTTTATGAAACAACTTCTTAATTCAATAATTGCTTTGAAATTAAGATAGAGTTTAAAGCTGAGTAGATATGATCAAGTGATGGGTAATTATAAAGCTTTAGTACAGGAAACTCCCATATTCTAATTTATTCCATAATTACATATATGATAACATAAACTTTAATAATATGTATAATTATTATATGTTATTGAATACATTTGTTTAAATATTATATAAAACAAAAAATAGAGTCCATATTAATAAAATATCTGAGATTATCAGTTACATATTCATCTAGGATTTTTCTTAATGTTTTTAAAAATTTGTTTTTTGTTTTGTTTTATTTTATTTTGATTAGGATTTTAAAATAAATCTTATTGAGGCATAATTTGCATATCATAAAATACACTTATTTTTATTGTATAATTCAATGGTTTTAAGTAAATTTACCATGTTGTGCAACTACCACCATAATTGAGTTTTAGAACATTTCATCACCCCAATAAAATCCTTTATGTGCATTTATAGTTAATCTCTAACCTTAACCCAACTCTGATCCCTACCTGTACCTTGTGCAAAACTTATGCTCTCCCCAAAACTCCTGCACGGTCCAGGAAGTTGATAGTCTTGCGCTCACCTCTAGTTCTGACTTCCCGATTCCACCAGATTTGACTCCTCCCCTTTGTTCTGTATATTCCTTTATCTCAGTTTCTGCATCTATTTACCCTTGGAAGTCAGCCACTTTTTTGGACTTCTATTATCTAAAAACACCATTCTTACAAGGCCTCTTTGTGTAGAGTGAGTTCTACTAAAGTTAAGGAGACATGAGGAATTACAGTGCTACAACACAGATAACTTAAAATTGAATACAATACATCCCTGTTTTGAAAATGCCTGCAGCTGTACTGTCTGCAATTTACTTCGAAATTCTTTTTTTTTTAGAAAGATTAACTGCTGGAGAGATAGAAGGATGATAGAAGTACAGATGCGTGATAAAACACATGTAATAAAATATTAATATAGAACATAGAACATAGGTGGGTAATTAAATGGGTGTTTGCTATGAATATTCTTTCAACTTTGCTATTTAAAAAAAATTTTTTTTTCATAATCAAATATTAGGCAAAACAAAATCCCTTAAGTCTCTCTGCCAAGTCATTCAGCCATTCATCCTACTCTCTCTGATTCTGGACTATCTCTTCAGTGGGAAAACCCTGCCAAAATTTCTGTTTACTTCTAATGGAAAGAAGTTTAGCCTTCTTTGTTGAGTTATCTCTTACCGTTCGTACTCGTACTGTCTTTTCACCCAGACTGCTTAAGATCTTCTCCTCAACAGTGACCTCCTTAAGAATTCTTTAAGAGTAAGAACCATCTTATATATATTTACATACTCTCTCTCTCCGTGTGTGTATATATATATATATATATGGGCTCCTCTGATGGCTCAGATGGTAAAGCATCTGCCTACAATGCAGGAGACCCGGCTTTGATCTGTGGGTCATGAAGATCGCTTGGAGAAGGGAATAGTACCCACTCCAGTATTCTTGCCTGGAGAATTCCATGGACAGAGGAGCCTGGCAGGCTAAAAACCATGGAGTTGCAAAGAGCAGGACATGACAGAAAAACTGAACAATGAAAAAACAACAATATGTATATAAAGCACTGTGTAATTTTTTTTGATGTGGACCATTTTTAAAGTCTTTATTGAATTTGTTACAATATGCTTCTGCTTTATGTTTGGTGTTTTTGTTATGAGGCATATGGGATCTTAGTTCCTCAATCAGGGATCGAACCCACAGCCCCTGCATTGGAAGGCAAAGTCTAACCACTGGACCTCCAGGGAAGTCCATATGTTTATATACTCTCGAACACATCTAACAATCGCTTATCTAAAAGAGATCCTGAAAACATTAAATAAGGACACACATTAAATTAGCCTAAAAATGTTGGTTTAAGCCCTGACTGTCTCACTAACTGTGTGACCTAGACTCACTGCATAACTTCTCTGAATCCAAGTTTTCTAATCTGAAAAAGAGGTTTTTTTTTTTTTTTTTTTTTTTTGATGCCTAGCTCACAAAATTGCCCTAAGAACTGAATTGGATAATGTAGGCTTTTAAAAACTAGAACCAGTAATTGAACAACTGGATAATGAAAAGAGGGCAGAACCTGTTTATGTGTCTGACTGTTGAGGGTCCCTGCCTTTCTGGCTAATGAACAACAGGAATTCAAAAACCAGTATATGTTCCTCCTATGACAGCTCAACCTCTTCCGGGGCTTTCCTTCTCCCTTTCCCATTTCCAAGACTGGTGACAGCTGTCTTCAATGAGCTACTGTCCGGATGGTTCTAGTACTGTTACTGTCCACAGTGCACAAACAAAAGTCATACATCCTTATCAGTCCAAACAGTGGTAATGTGGATACCCAACTTCCCTTTTTCTTCAGCTTTAGGTCCTAGTGCCTTGGGTTCTAGTAGTTACTTCTGGAGCATCAAAAAATATCCAACTCAACATTTTGTAGCATTATGAGAAATAACTAGGTGATATAAGGTATCGGTTAAAGTGAAAACAATTTAAAGCATCCCTTATCCTCTTTTAACTTGGCTACTTCCTTAGCTGATTTGTATACAAATGGGAATTTTAAAATAATTGTTCCCTCAGCAACCAGCAAATTTTGCAAATTGCCTTTACTGATCTTGGAGTTGCCAGAATCATGTATCACAAGCTGAATTATGAAAGACCAGTCAATATCAAGATGTCTCCCAGAGACAGTCATTTGAAACCAACATTTTAAAAGAAGAATGTAAAAGAGGTTCAAGGGCCCTGAAATGACTTTACCTAAGTTAGTTAATACATACTAACATTTTTTGTATTTCTCAGTGAATATTTTAGAAATTATAAACCTTCTTAGAAAATGTCAAAAGACAGTAATCGGTTATATACAGCATGCTTTTAAAATATGGCATATAAAAATCAATACTTAAATATCAATTTAGGAGTCTTTTTTGCTAAGTCACTTGAGTCGTGTCCGACTGTTTGCATCGCTATGGACTGTAGGCTGCCAGGCTCCTCTGCCTGTGGGATTCTCCAGGCAAGAATACTGGAGTGGGTTGCCATGCCCTCCTCCAGAGGATCTTCCCGACCCAGAGATCGAAACCATGTCTCTTCTGTCTCTTTTTGGAAAGGCATAAATGTAGATTTTTTTTAAAAAGGACCTCTACCACAATGTCTGTAAAACATTTTGGTAGACCTATGAGATTTTAAAAAGTGGCCCACGAACTGACAGGACATTTTTCTTCTTAGGGTTATAAAATAAAAGGATATGATCATGACAAGCGTATAGTATGGATCTAAGTTCATTGCACGACCTGTGTCATTAACACAAAAATGGGATTGAAGAGCTTCTTAGTTTTTCTTCAGTGACTGGCAGTAGGCTCAAGCTGTCTTCTTCCATACTTATTAATTTTGATTTTCCTTATAATCAATAGAGGTGTTGCATCTAGCTGATCAGTGTTAAGAGATGTAGTCTATTCAAGGAACCAGAGATGTGACATCTCTGCCACATTTGATCATCCATATTTGAATACTTGTATTCAAACGAGTATTTATTGGGTGCCTGCTGTGTGTCAGGCACTGTAACAGATGCTGTGGATTCAAAACAGACAAGACACTCTCATGGAGCTGATGTTCTAATTTATACATTTGAATTGGGGAAAGAGGGAAGATGGATTATAAGGAAATAAACAGGTAAACCAAGTGCTGAACTAGTAGTTGTTGTTGTTCAGATGCCCAGTCGCGTCTTATTCTTTGTGACCCCACAGACTGCAGCACACCAGGCCACCCTGTCCCTCACCATCTCCCAAAGCTTGCCTGAGTTCATGTTCATTGCATCGGTGATTCTGTCCAGCCATTTATTTCTCTGATGGCCTCTTCTCCTTCTGTCCTCAATCTTTCCCAGCATCAGGAATTTTTCCAATGAGTCATCTGTTTGCATCAGATGACCAAAATACTGGAGTTTAAGCTTCAGCATCAGTCCTTCCAGGGAAAATACAGGGTTGATTTCCCTTAAGATTGTCTGGTTTGATCTCCTTGCCATCCAAGGAACTGTCAGGAGAGAAATGGATAAAAATAACACAGGAGAACGGATGTAAGGGAGCCAGCTGGTGAGGTGAGGGGTGGGGAAAGAATTGCTATTAATACATACAGTTCTGGGGAAGCCTCTCAGAGAAGTGACATCTAAAAGGATGAAAGAGGGAATTCCCCGGTGGTCCAGGGCTTAGGTCTCCTATCCTTCACTGCTGAGGATGTGGGTTCAATCCTTGGTCCAGGAGCTAAGATCCCACAAGCTTCCCAGTGTGGCCAAAAAATAACGAAGGATGAGGGAGTGATCCATGTAGATATCCTGGAGAAAAGTGCTCTGAGCATAAAGAAATACAAGTGCAAAGGATTCACTTTCTTCAGATTGTCTCTGACTCTGAGAGATCTACATCCTCAGTCTCTGACTCAGCTTCCTCTGCACATTTCTGTGGCGTTTCTCCTTCTCCCTGTTTAGAAAAACAGCCTGCATGCTGAATATTTTTTGCTTCTCGCTCTCTAAGAAATCATCCATTCTTTTAAATGTCAATTAATAAATTGACATTTATTAATTCATTCTTTAAAATATCCATGCAATGGAACAGAATTTCCAATTCTTAGGATATCTGTCAACAACATGCTAGACAATCAACATAACAGACCAACTTGATTAATTATTCACTGCATAAAAAAAAAAGGATGTGCAATTCATATCTTAGCCAGAGGAAGATTCTCTGCATTCCAGAACCAGAACATAGCATTTTGAAAGATTAGATTTCAATACTTCTTTCATTAATGTATTTTAAGATCGGGAAGGCTAAAGAGTTACAACTATAAGAACTAGCAAACTTGGAAAAGATTTCAAAAGGTCATCCAGTTCATCCCCCTGCCTCTTGGTGGATCAATGTTGAAGCTGATCCGGTCACTGAAAAAATTTTCATTGAGAGGTTCTACAATTTCCTTTTGTAGTCTGATTTAGCGAACTGAGCTGATTTAGAAAAACATTAATTCACTTACTAGCACTTTTTGTTCATGTCCGCACCCCTCTTTAGAATGCGTTCCTCTTCATCCACACAAATTCTGCAATGATTTAATATTAACTCTCCATAAAATCTTACTGGTCCATAGAGTCCACTGCTATTTTTTCCACCTCTAATCTATACTATTTATTTGATAATTACATGTGAACTGTCATTTCTTTTATAAAGTTACGTATATAGGTTTTATTCAGCATTTCACTACTGTAAATATTGTCTCTCCATTCATCCTATAACTACCAGAAAGGCAAGAATTGGAACCTAAACAATTGTTTTGCTTTAGCACAGTACTTCTTATAGACAATAAGCACTGATAAATCATTGTTCAACTTTGCACTAGAACTGGTTTGCATCATTTCATTCTGCTAGAGCCAATTGTGCAGATCCCTTTCCAGCCCAGTGTTGGTAACATCATGTTTGTAGCTTAAGGCCAGTTGTGATGGAAATATTTACACTATAGAAATTGGCAGATGCTACACATCAATGGCTTGGGTTTGCATCCGGCTTTACACTTACTAGTCATATGACATCAGGTGAACTATCATTCTGCCTCTCAGTCATCTGTCACTACTCTGCCTCTCAGTTTCCTTCATCTGAAAAATAAGGATGTTGAATTATCTACATATTTCATAAAGTTGTTGTAAGGACTGTATGAGTTCTGCATGTACACTGCTGCTAAGTCACTTCAGTCGTGTCCGACTTTGTGCGACCCCATAGATGGCAGCCCACCAGGCTCCCCCGTCCCTGGGATTCTCCAGGCAAGAACACTGGAGTGGGTTTCCATTTCCTTCTCCAATGCATGAAAAGTGAAAGTGAAGTCCCTCAGTCGTGTCTGACTCTTAGCGACCCCATGGACTGCAGCCCACCAGGCACCTCCATCCATGGGATTTTCCAGGCAAGAGTGCTGGAGTGGGGTGCCATTGCCTTCTCCAGCATGTACACTACTTGGGGAAAATCATGGTACATGATAAGTATTCAGTAGTTGATAGCTTAATTTTTATTAGATCGTCTAACGACCTATCTCATAAATTCTCAACTGCTCTGTGAAGCTTTCCAGGAATTCTACAATATAACCATGCTTTATTTATGCAATATCATTTCCCACAGTGCCTCTGCTGTAGAGAGTAGGACACACTCTTTGCTGCCTCAGTGAAATCTTCTTCACTTACTGCCTCGATCAGGGAACCTGACATGGGATGAAAATGTTGCTCTCTAGATACTTACAGGAGAAGGATCACTGATTGAGAGACTGGGGCTAAAGCAGTAGCTGGTTATGTTCTAGCATCCTGACTTCTCAGGCAAAAGTTAAGCCTCATTTACCACAGAATCAATGGAAGAATATAAGACTCAGTATTATATTTAGTTATACTGCAGGTTAAATAGGCTTTCCTGGGCCTGATGAGAATTTGACCAATATTTTTATAATATTGTTTTATGAGAAAAAGTGGTCCCAACTCCCCAGAATCCTTTTGCAAATAAAATTTGGGAATACAGTTCTTTTGAATTGTAAACTTGGAAACTAATAAGTTGATTTTTCTGGGTTAACTGGTTCACGTAGGATTTGACTAAAACCTTTCCATTTCTAAGGTACTGAATCAACTAATAGAATAACTAATAGTATTTAAAGATAGGAAAAATAATGACAGATTTTCCAAACCAATCTGCAGCCCAACCCAACAACTGGGAAGTATACATGCTTTAAGTTATAGACTTTGGCACTCAGAACCATAGAATTTTTTTAAATAACTTTTATTTTATTTTTATAAAATATTATGGCATATACAGAATAGCAATACAATGAACAGTTGTGTACCTACCACCCCGCATATGAAATAAACTATTACTGATATCTATGAAACCCTGATCTGGTCACTGATCCACTTCGGAGATAACCACAAGCTTGAATTTGGGACTTACTGTTTTCTTGATTATAATTGTAACAAATGTTAGTTTCTCCGATATATTACTTAATTTTGTGTGTTATTGAATTTCATATAAATAGTATCATACTTAATAATTCTTTAGCAGATGACTGCTGCTTTCTTTTGGAACTTAATTTTGATACATGATATATATACAGAAAAGTGTGCACATCGTGTGTGTGCTGGTTGTAGAATTTCTGCAAGTCATTATGTCCATTTGACCTTCACTGAGATAGAGAAGCAGAGTGTTATCAGCATCCCAGAAGGCCTACAGACAATACCCTCATTTCTGCCTGGGGTAACCAGTTTCCTAACTTCTAATCTTGCAGATTAGTTTGGCCTGGTTTTGAGTTTTTTATAAAGAAAAACATACAATATGTACTCTGTCACTTTTTTTCCCATTCAATATTTTTTATGAGATTAACCCTATTTGTTACATATAGATTGAACTTCATTCATTCTCATTGCTCATAGTATTTCACTGTATCAGTAAATATACTTTATCCATTCTACTGTTGGTGTTGGTTGAGTAGTTTTCTTTCTGTTTATTATGAAGAGCATGATTATGATTATGAAGAGCATGATTATGAAGGCTATGATTATTCTCCTCTGTCTTTATACTCAAGCAATTTGTTGTTTTAGTTCAATATTGGTTTCCTGAGTCTCATCTATATGTCCTTTTTGTGCTCAGTCACATGTGACTCTTTGCAACCCCATGGACTGTAGCCCTTCAGACTCCTTTGTCCATAGAATTTTTCATGCAAGAATACTGGGGTGGGTTGTCATTCCCTCCTCCAGGGGATCTTCCCAACCCAGGGATCAAGCTCGCATCTCTTGCATCTCCTGCATTGGCAGATGGATTCTTTACCATGGCACCACCTGGGAAGCCCCATGTTGTGTGTAGTTGTTGTCTGTTCATTTTCACTGTAGACAGTTCTACGGCATAAATATTCTATTACATGTTTATCCTTTTACTGTTAATGTTCCTAGTGCTGCTATGAATATTCATTCATCCTCCTAGAGCACATGAGCACAGGTTTCTTTCAGGAATAATTTACAAACTGAAGTACTCTAGTTCCTTTCCCCCAGTATATTTCTAGTCCCAAACTTTTGTGATTTTTTTTTTTTTGGCTGCCCTGCATGACATGAGGGATCTTACTTCCCCAGCCAGGGACTGAACTCACGCCCCCTGCATTAGAAGGTAGAGTCTTAGCCACTGGACAACCAGGAAAGTCCTCAGTCATTCATTTTGTAAAAACTTTAATTTAATTAAAAACTGAGATAAAATTCTATTACATAAAATTCACCATTTGAAGTGTACAATTCAATGGCTTTTTAGTATATTCACAAGGTTGTGTCATGATCACCACTATCTAATTCTAGAATATTTTCATCACTCCATAAAGAAATACCATACTCATTGACAGTCACTCCCTTTACCCCTCCCTCCAGCCCCTGGCAACGTCTAACATACTTTCTGAATTCTGGACATTTCCTAGAAACAAAAGCTTACAAGAAGTGGTCTTTTGTGCCTGGCGTCTTTCACTTAGCATTATGCTTTCAAAGTTCATCCATGCTTGAGCACGGATCGTTGCTTCATCTCTTTTTATAACTGACTAATATTCCATTGAATGGATATACCACATTTATGTATTTATTCAGCCGTCAGTAGACATTTAAGAACTTTCCACATCTTGACTATTATAAATAATGCTACTACGGATATGTGTACAATTTCTGTGTGATTGTATGCTTTCTTTTCTCCTGGGTATAACTGCTGTGTTTTATGGCAATTTTATGCTTAACCTTTAAAGAAACTACCAAGCTGTTTTCCACAGTGGCTACGCTGCTTTACATTCCCATCATCAATGTTCTAATCTCTCCACATTTTCTCCAAAAGTTGTTGTTGTTCATCTTTTCTATCAAAGTCATCCTACCGGATGTGAAGCAGTATCTCCCTGTGGTCTGGATTTGCATTTCCTAATGACTAATGGTGTTGAGCCTCTTTTCATGTGCTTATTGTCCATTTGCATTTCTTCTTTGGAGAAATGTCTCTCAGGATACGTTGCCTATTTTTAAATTGAGTTGTTTTGCCTTTTCTGTTGCTTTGTTGTAGAGTTATGAGTTCTGTGTATATGCTAGATTCTAGACTCTTATCAGATATATGATTCAGAAATATTTGTTCTCAATTTGTTAGTTATCTTTTCATTTTCTTAATAGTATTCTTCAAAGTGCACAAGTTTTTAATTTTGATCAAGTCCAATTGTGCTAGTTTTTCCTTGGTTGCTTGTCTTTTGGGTGTCATATCTAACAAACCACTGAAATCCACAGTTACAAATACTGATACCTGAAGTTTCTTCAAGAAGTTTATGGTTTTAGCTTTGACACATAAACCTTTGACCAAATTTGAGTTGCTTTTTGTATACAGTGTGAGATAGGGATCTAACTTCATTTTTCTACATACTGCTTACTCAGTTTTAGGTTCACACCTGTGCTGGGCACTGATTTGTCTTTCCTTTCCATATTCTGCTGTGTATTTAAGGGAATTACTTTTCCCAGGCTCTCTAAGCATTCTAACCACCTGGCTCCCAGTAGGGTCGGCCACTGGAGGCACTAGTGGGATTAGAGAGCTTCCCACTAGCACTACTAGTAAAGAATCCACCTGCCAAGGCAGGAGATGCAAGAAATGAGGGTTCAATCCCTAGGTCAGGAAGATCCTCTGGAGAAGAAAATGGCAAGCCACTACTGTATTCCTGCCTGGGGAATCCCAAAGAGTTGGATGCAACTGAGCATGCACACATGCATGCGGGGGACAAATAGGAAGGGAAGAAGCCAGAAACTTCTCTCCTTCTCATTCTGCCTCAGGTAGTACCTCTAGCAGTAGCTGCATTGCCCCTGTGACTCCATCGTACACTAAACAAGTCTTCCCTTTGTGGTTCTACATCCTCAACGTGGTCCCTCCATGCTTCTGACTGCTAGGTGGCCCTGCATGCTGTTAACAAAACCTACTCTTGCTGTTGCTATAGTTTTGGGTTAGAAGGAACTCCTGCTGTTGCTAACCTCTGAACTGCTTCATATTCCCTGTTGACTTCTCAGCTCTTCCATAGCCTGTAAATACCTTTATTAAATTCTCTCTGTTGAAAGGAATACCTGGGAATGTTTCTGTTTTCTTCACTGGACTTTGATAAAACATCTAACATTTTCTATTACAGGCTTAAATAGCTGTCAAAGATGCTATTTCCAGTGTATTGTGATTTTTTACTTTGAAAAGAAAACCTATACATCATTCTTTCAGATATATTCAGTGCAAGATAAATGTCATAGTGATCTGAGACCATTTATATGAAAAGGATCCTTGTCAGTCAAAATTTTTACATCGTTTCTTTCATCCCACTTCTATTACACATCCTGTACAGAAAATGTCTTAATGTAATACATTTTATGCTTTAAAGTCTTCAACCAGTCATGCTGGACTATTTTCAGCAGCAAAAACAAGTACATAATTAATAGGTACATAAATTAGAAATTGTTAGCTTCCTAGGATCTCCACAAACTGTGGAAAATTCTGAAAGAGATGGGAATACCAGACCACCTGACCTGCCTCCTGAGAAACCTGTATGCAGGTCAGGAAGCAACAGTTAGAACTGGACATGGAACAACAGACTGGTTCCAGATAGGAAAAGGAGTACATCAAGGCTGCATATTGTCACCCTGCTTATTTAACTTACATGCAGAGTATATCGTGAGAAATGCTGGGCTGGATGAAGCACAAGCTGGAATCAAGATTGCTGAGAGAAATATCAATAACTTCAGGTATGCAGATGACACCACCCTTATGACAGAAAGTGAAGAAGAACTAAAGAGACTCTGATGAAAGTGAAAGAGGAGAGTGAAAAAGTTGGCTTAAAGCTCAACATTCGGAAAATGAAGATCATGGCATCTGTTCCCAACACTTCATGGCAAATAGATTGGGAAACAGTGGAAACAGTGACAGACTATTTTCTTGGGCTCCAAAATCACTGCAGATGGTGACTGCAGCCATGAAATCAAAAGACTCTTACTCCTTGGAAGAAAAGTCATGACCAGCCTAGATAGCATATTAAAAAGCAGAGACGTTACTTTGCCAACAAAGGTCCGTCTAGTCAAGGCTATGGTTTTTCCAGTGGTCATGTATGGATGTGAGAGTTGGACTCTAAAGAAAGCTGAGCACCAAAGAATTGATGCTTTTGTACTGTGGTGTTGGAGAAGACTCTTGAGAGTCCCTTGGACTGCAAGGAGATCCAACCAGTCCATCCTAAGGGAAATCAGAACTGAATATTCAGTGGAAGGACTGGTGCTGAAGCTGAAACTCCAATACTTTGGACACCTGATATGAAGAACTGACTCATTTGAAAAGACCCTGTTGCTGGGAAAGATTGAGGGCAGGAGGAGAAGGGGACGATAGAGGATGAGATGGTTGGATGGCATCACTGACTCAATGGACATGAGTTTGAGCAAGCTCCAGGAGTTGTCGATGGACAGGGAGGCCTGGCATGCTGCAGTCCATGGGGTCACAAAGAGTCGGACACGACTGAGCAGCTGAACTGAACTGAACTAGGTCCATGCGTTTCTAATTGTTAAAATACTTCTGGTTTGAGTTATTATACTATTAGTATTCTCCTAGTATACATTGATGAAAACAACATAAATATATTATACTCTTTTACAAATAATTATTGAACATGGCTTCCCTGGTAGCTCAGTGATAAACAATCCACCTGGCAATGCAGGAGATGCAGGTTTGATCCCTGGGTCAGGAAAGTCCCCTGGAGAAGATAATGGCAACCCACTTCAGTATTCTTGCCTGGGAAATCCCTTGGACAGAGCAGCCTGGTGGGCTATAGTCCATGGGGTCAAAAATTAAGCAATGACTTGGTGACTAATGGAATGCATTGCTTATGTCAAATGAAGTGTTCTTGATTAATGAAAGTGCTGTGTGGCAGCCAGGAGATTTTTAATATGCCCTGGAGCAAAACACAGTAGGAAGGGAAGATGGCCAGGATGTGTCTTTTCATTTGTGAAGTAGGGAAAGGGAAATATAAAGAGAGAAAATGGGAAGCACAGGCAAGTTCCCAGGCAGATTGCTTTTAGGAAGAAATACATATTTTAAATCCTAAAACATGATGCTGTTAAAGGAATGCACTCAATATGTCAACAAATTTGGAAAACTCAGCAGTGACCACAGGACTGGAAAAGGTTAGTTTTCATTCCAATCACAAAGAAGGGCAGAGACAAAGAATGTGCAAACTATCATACAATTTCTTTGCTAGGAAAGATTGAAGGAAGGAGAAGAAGGGGATGACAGAGGACGAGATGGTTGGTTGGTGTCACCAACTTGATGGACATGAGTCTGAGCAAGCTATGGGGGTTGGTGATGGACAGAGAAGCCTGGCATGCTGCAGTTCATGGAGTTGCAAAGAGTTGGACAGGACTGAGTGACTGAACTGATCGTACAATTGCTCTCATTTCACATACTAGTAAGGTTATGCTTAAAATCCTTAAAGGTAGGCTTCAGCAGTATGTAAACCAAGAATTTCCAGATGTACAAGCTGGGTTTAGAAAAGGTAGAGGAACCAGAGATCAAATTGCCAATATCTGTGGGATCATAGAGAATGTAAGGGAATTCCAGAAAAACATCTACTTTTGCTCAATTGACGACGCTAAAGCTTTTGACTGTGTGGATCACAACAAACTGTGGAAAATTCTTAAAGAGATGGGAATACCAGACCACCTCACCTACCTCTCGAGAAACCTGTATGCGGGTCAAGAAGCAACAGTTAGAACTGGGCGTGGAACAACGGACTGGTTATAAAAATTGGGAAAGGAGTATGACAAGCCTGTATACTGTCATCTTGTTTATTGAACTTATATGCAGAATACATCATGCAAAATGCTGGGCTGGATAAATCACAAGCTGGGATCAAGATTGCTGGGAGAAATATCAACAACCTCAGATATGCAGATGATACCACTCTAATGGCAGAAAATAAAGAGGAACTAAGGACTTCCCTGGTAGCTCTGGTGGGAAAGAATCTGCCTGCAATGCGGGAGACCTGGGTTCAGTCCCTGGGTTGGGAAGATACCCTGCAGGAGGGCATGGCAACCCACTCCACTATTCTTATCTGGAGAATCCCATGGACAGAGGAGTCTGGTGGGCTACAGTCCATAGGGTTGCAAAAAATCGGACAAGACTGAGCAACTAAGCACAGCACAAAGAGGAACTAAAGAGCCTCGTGATGTGGGTGAAAGAGGAGAGTGAAAAAGATGCCTTGAAAGTCAACATTCAAAAAACAAAGATCATAGCTTCGGGTCCATCACTTCATGGCAAACAGAAGGGGAAAAATTGGAAGCAGTGACAGACTTTATTTTTTGGGCTCCAAAATCAATGCAGATGGTGACTGCAGCCATGAAGTTAAAAGACGTTTGCTCCTTGGAAGAAAAGCTATAACAAACCTAGATAGTGTATTAAAAAGCAAAACATCACTTTGCCAGCAAAGGTCAGTATGGTCAAGCTATGGTTTTTCCAGTAGTCATGTATGGATGTTAGAGTTGGACCATAAAGAAGGCAGAGCGTTGAAGAACTCATGCCTTTGAATTGTGGTGCTGGAGAACAATTCCTGAAAGTCCCTTGGACTGCAAGATCAAACCAGTCATTCCTAAAGGAAATCAACCCTGAATATTCATTGAAAGGACTGATGCTGAAGCTGGAGTTTCAATACTTTGGCCACCTGATATAAGGAGCTGACTCATTAGAAAAGACCCTGATGATGGGAAAGACTGAAGGTAAAAGGAGGAGAGGGCAACAGAGGATGAGATACTTAGCATCACCGACTCAATGGACATGAATCTGAGCAAACTCTGGGAGATAGTGAAGGACAGGGAAATGTGGCATGCTGCATGCTGTGCATGGTGTTGAAAAGAGTTGGGTGCAACTTAGCGACTGAACAACAACAATAATATATGACTTTGAGGATATTGAAATTAATTCTTAAGACAATTTGTGTTCTTGGAAAGTTCTCATTTCCTGTAGGGGTACATGTAACCCAACACTATATGGGAGATTACCTTGATGCAACGGTAGCCTCTAAGAACAATAAGGGAAACTATTTATCACTAAGCTAAAGGCTTGCACTGTGCTTAGTCAGTCATTCATGTCCGACTCTGTGACCCCATGGACTGTAGCCTGCCAGGGTCCTCTGTCCTTGGGGATTCTCCAGGCAAGAATACTGGAATGGGTTGCCATTCCCTCCTCCAGGGGGGTCTTCCCAACCCAGGGATTGAACCCAGGTCTCCCGAACATCTTGTGGATTTTTTGCCTCCCGGGCCACCAGGGAAGCCCAAACTAAAGGCTTATAGACCACATTAAGATTCTCGAATCATGCAATTGATTGAATTAATTGAAATCAGAAGGAGAAGCAAGAGGACAGAGACGGTGTGGACTGTTACACTTTAGGGTAGGGTGCATTGTTTGAAATTATGCAAAGCTTGTGTATTCCATCTCTTTTTCTAATGCTATAACGTTCTGCCAACCATGTGATTACCAGTCAGAGCTGAGGTCTGTGCAAGAGTGTTCTGCAAGAAGGAAGGTACCTAGAATCAGTACCCACTTGCTTATGGTACTCCTGGCCATTGTTGTAGCTCACTAGTTAGACTGATGGGCAGCTGCTGAGTTTATTGGGCAGAGAACACATGGGCCAGAATGAATGTCATCAATGGGATGTCCATTTAAGATCTTGAGAATATTGAGTGCCTCATATTTATTTAGCGTGTTATGAATATTTGATGCTGTTGATCATTCTACCCCTTCCAGTGGATGTTAAGCATGTTAAGCTCTGTTTCCTTTATGTCTTACATAAAGAAACATGTCTTACAAATGACTAACTTCTATATTGTTTCATCTATCCTTATTTGTTTCTCTTATTTTCTAAAGCAGGATGAGTATTTTTAAATATTACAGCAAACAGCATTACACTGCTAGTCTGAAGACCACTGCTACAGCAGAAAGTATTGATCCCTGAGCACTCAGGACACAGGGCAGTGTGAGGTGGCGGAAGCTCTGCTTCCTTACCTCTGAGCACAAGCCTTTCATTTCTTTACTCCAGAATAACATGCAACATATCATTATTTTCTATGTGTTTTCTAACTAGGGTAGATATTTAGGTGTGGGGTTGCAAAGTTATGGAACATATGTGCAGTTTCAGCTTTACTAGACAATGCCAAACTGTGATTCCCAAGTCTTTCCCCGAAATTTATGTTCTCAATTAAGTGTCTGAATGAGCTGTTCCACATCCTGATCAGTATTTGATCATTTCAGATAGAACCATAGGATTTAATAACACAAAAAGTTCCTATTTTATTTTACTTTGTTAAATTAATTTTTATTGGAGTGTAGTTGCTTTACAATGTTGTATTAGTTTCTACTGTACAGCAAAGTGAATCAGGTATATGTATATACACATCCCCTCTTTTTTGGGTTTCCTTCCCGTTTAGGTCACCACACAGCACCGAGTTGAGTTCCCTGTGCTATACAGTAGGTTCTCATTAGTTATCTATTTTATACACAGAAGTATGTGTATGTCAATCCCAGTCTCCCAATTCATCCCACCCACTTTCCCTCTTTGGTGTCAGTTTGTTCAAAATGTTCCTATTTTATTTATTATTTTTTATCTATAAAAGGTTCCTATTTTAAAGGACAGAAAACTCAGGTCTAAATAGAATTTCAAATAAGTTTATTCACTGACTCATGTAAGCAAATAGTTATAGGCACTTACTGTATTCCGACATTATGCTAAGTGCTGGGGATGAAGAATGAATAAAGCCAAGCCCTGCCCTCAACAGCAAATGAGAGTAGGAGATGTATGGAATGGAGTTTTTCATAAGATATGTTTATTTTCAAATTTGGGTTTCACCTTTTACCCCTGTGCTTGTGGCCAGATGGTACAGGGTTTTATCCCTTGTCCTATATGATAGCTGATATAGAACCACTGAAGGGTTTCAAGCCGGGAAATGACATGGTTGAAATTGTATTATAAAAAGAGACCTCTTTGGGAGGGAGGTCCAAAAGGAAGGGAATATCCATATTTATGGCTGGTTCATTTTGCTGTACAGTAGAAACTAACACACCACTGTAAAGCAACTATAATGAAAATTAATTAAAAACATTTTTTTAATTAAAAAAAGAGAGTCCTCTAATAGGAATATAGAGGATGATTTGGGATTGAGGTGGGTATGAATGGCACCAGGAAGCTAGAAATCTCTTGCAGTTGAGATTCAAGGTGATAGAGGCTTGAACTAAGGTACTGGTTATGGAGATGGAAAGAAAGTAGATATAAATCATACTTAGAAAGTAGTATTAATAGAATTAGGTGAACGAGTAGAAGTGGAAAATGATGGAGAAGACTAGCTTATCTTGATACCCAAGTTTCTGCCTAATGGGGAATATTCATTCATTCAGTCAACTCATGTATACTGGTCACATACTACTAATATAAGCCAGGCTTTATGCTCGCTGCCATATGCTACCGTATTATATCACTCCAGGGAACATTATTCACATTGTTATACATGGACTACAGTAGGAATGGAATTCCCTGGATTTCTTCAGTGGTGTGGTTTCAGATTATTTGTGAGCCATAGTCGCTATCATTATGGAATTCACAATCCTGTGTGGAGTGGGAATATTAATAAAGATGGAGGAAATATAAGGACTGTGTACAGTGGGCTTTGGCAGCATAAATGTCCCTTGTTTCCCTTTCTGCTTGGAACAATGAGCTAGGTATACTGGACACATTGACCTTGACTGCTTACAGAATGAATCTTCAAATGGAAATTTCTGTGAGGTCATAGGACATGTTGGTCTGGAGCCCTTGTTACAGGTTTTATGGGGAGTTAGCTAAAAAGATGTGCCAAGTACACTTCCCATTTTGCCCTACTACCCTCTCTTTTAAAATGCGCTGAGAAGAAATCTACTTACATGTGGTCCTGTTGCTCTGCCCCTGGAAGGGAGTTCAGAGGGAAGAGACCAAATCTCCACTCCAATATAAACCTTCTGAAAGTTTTTTTTTCTTTCAGTGGCTCCAAATTTCATGCTCCCTGACCAAGAAGAAAAGAAAGTTGAGCAACTTGTATTAAAATTATCAAGGCCACATAGATTCTCACATAATACAACGATTTTAAGGGAGAAGTGAATGAATTAAAACAAATCTCTTTTTCTTTTCATATATGTGTAATAAAAATCACTGATGGACTGTTTAGACTTTAATTTATTTAGATATAAGCCATCCCGTTTTTTCAGTGACAAATGCAAAGCAAATTTCCAACTATTTTTTCTTCCAGTTTTTTAAGTTTTTAACACTGACAGTTGGAAATATTCTATAGAAACTTTAGCTCTGAATGGAAATGTTTTTGCTGGATCTGATGAGAGAGAAATTCTATGACTGAGTTTATAAAAGTTTGTAAAACAAAGTTGAAAACTGAAAAACTTTCAAATTTTAAGGCTGACTTTAAGATGAGTTATGGTTCTTATGTATCATACCTCTTGTAATTCTCTCCTTATTAATATTTTTTCACAGTTCAAGTTTTATCACAGATACTTTTGAAAAAGGTATTTTTTTTCTGTGAATAATACTATCAGTAGTAGAGAAGCCATGATTAAATCTCAAATGGCAAGACATAATAAACTGTAACACCTCAAGTCATTTCCATGTTTACAGTTATGGGCACACTATAATAATATGCCCTTTAATAAGGATAAACTGCTGTGAAGAAGTTAAAAACAGAACAAAGACGATGTTCAATGAAACTACTGGATGCAACCCGCATTTTCGGCAATCTTAGAGAAGAATAAGCTTTAAACTAAATAAATCAGATAAATATCTGAAACAATTCATCAGTGTTTTTTTTACTTGACAGTAATGAGAATAGTGTCATCTAATAGGACTTTTAGATTTGTTGATTAGCCAAGTTCATATAAATCTGACCTAAAGGCAAAAGTCAACATCTTCATTAAGATTTGCCAGGAATAGTCAAGTAGAAAGTTTTAAAGCATGTGGAAAATTGCTATTTCAGAATGCTTAAGAGTCAACAAGTCATGGTTAAGTCTTAAATCTGGTCATAAAAAACTAAAGAAAAGTTAGAGATTTTACTTAGGAAATAGAAATAAATATATTCTCTGGGCAAAGATGTAAATGAACAGAAAAAGAACAGTATTGAGAGAGGAAAGAACAGTAGCCAAGTAAGCTTTTTTTAAAAATGTCTTAACTCTCCCACCCCACTACCGCTTTGCTGAAAGTTTATCTGCACCACGTTGGCACTAGTAGGAAATGTCTTTAATACAATTCTTATAAAGATTTGATAATGGAATCCATTTATTAAAAGAATCCAATGAATTTAACACCAACACAATACTTACAGAAATGAAAAATAACAGGCTCTAACTGTATTGTGTTTGCAACATATTTAAGTAAAATTGAAGATAGTTCTAAAAACAGAGTTAAACCTCAAAGTAGGCATATTTTGCCTTTTTTAAAATTGCATAATAAAAAGCAGATGATTTGTATTTTTGTTGCCACAGAGTGATAACCAGGTATACACAGATTTACCCTTACATATTATTATATTTTTGAAGGTCATACTCTTCTGTTTTATCTGCTATTGAAACCTCAGTTAGGTACTGAAAGTTATAATGTGTGTTCATTTCTGGGAGAATGTGGAATTATTGCAATTTGTATTTGCCTTTAGGAATAGATTTTAAAAAAGGAAAGATGGTGACAAAGCAGGAAGGTCAGGAATCACTCTGTAAGTTTCATATCCAACAGAGCTGGGCTAGGATTAGGATGAAAGAAACTGAGGCCCTGGCCTTGAATAGAAAATTTGAGGGCATTCCAAGAAACCCATTATTCATGATAATATTTTCATGCAGTATTCTTAAAAATCAAATTTAATACCAAAAGATCCACAATAAGCAAAGTAAGAATCAAACTTTAAATAAAGATAGGATGGGGACTACCCTGGAGGTCCAGAGGGTAAGAGTCTGTGCTCCCACTGTAGGGGGCGCAGGTTGAATCCCTGGTTGGGGAACTAAGATCCCACACACCACACAGCATGGCCAAAAAATAAAATAAAACAGGATTGGACCCTGTTTTGCAGGCTCTTCTGTCTCATCCTCCTACTGGCCTTGCTCAGAGAAATTTCCATTTAACTCTTCTGTTTGGACCAAGAAGGATGAATGGTCTAGAATAGCAGGATGAGGGACCAAGAGCAAGGCTTCTAGAAGCAGCTTAAATATTCTCCTTCCTGTATATGTGTACAAAGGTAGGGATCATGGTACCAAGGCCCTTTGTGACCTAGCTGTAAGTAGTTTAGCCAACTTTATTTCCCTACTACGTTACAATATTCCTTTCTAGACAGATAGCCCCTTTAACGTTGCAACAATTTTTTTCCACTTTGACTTAACACTGGATATTCTAAAAATACATCAAAGACCTCTAAATCTGCTCAGAAGCAATAATTAAGTGAATTTGGGAAATAGTATGTTCTAGTTTCTTTTCATGGAGTTTCAAGATGCATATAGCATATTAAAAGCTGGGAGAAAATTGTCAATACCATGTCTATTTATTTTGCTTCATCCAGTGTTTGTTGGTTTATTTTACAGTAGAAAGATAGCATTGCCTAGTCTCTGACTTCAAGTACAATAAGTCAGCATCATCTAATCCGGCTCCCTGGCTTTCTTGGGTTGGTAGCATTTCGCTCTCCACATCTTGCAAGATACCTATCCATCTTCCCTAACGCCAGCATTTTATCACATGTGGGCATGGGGCAGCTCTGGAATTTTTGTGTGTGATTTTATTTATGTATATCTTTTTCACATTAGTTTTTATCTGAGTGTAGTTGCCTTACAATGTTGTATTAATTTCTGCTGTACAGTAAAGTGAATCAGTCACACATACAAATATATTCCCTCTTCCTTGGATTTCCTTCCCATTTAAGTCACCACCGAGCACTGACTGGAGTTCCTGTGCCCTACAGTTGGTCCCCAGTAGTTATCTCTTCCATTCATATAGTGTACATATGCCAGTCCTAATTTCCCAGTCCATCTCATCCCCTACTTATTCCTTCAGTATCCATACTCTTGTTCCCTATGCCAGTGCCTCAATTTCTGCTTTGCAAATAAGTTTATCTATACCATTCTTCTAGATTACACATATATGTGTTCATATAGGATATTTACTTTCTCTTCCTGACTTCACTCTGTGTGACAGGAAGTCTCTAGGTCTATCTGTGTGTGTGCTAAGTTACTTCAGTTATGTCCGATTCTTTGTGACCCTATGGACTATAGTCCACCAGGCTCCTCTGTCCATGGGATTCTCCAGGCAAGAATGCTAGAGTGGGTTGCCAATGCCCTCTTCCAGGGGATCTTCCCTACCTAGGGATCAAACTCGAATCTCTTATGTCTCTTGCATTGGTAGGCGGGTTCTTTACCACTGGTACCACCTGGAAGCCCCCACGTCCATCTACACCTCTGTAAATGGCACAATTCCATTCCTTTTAATAGCCGAGTAATATTCTGCTATATATATGTGTACCACATTGTGGACTATGGGATTTCATGAGAGACAGCAAGAGGACTCTGGGTAGAAAATATTGACCAATTTAACCTATACTCTCTTTCCATTCCATACCTTCTCTTAAAAATATACATTTTTTTTTTTTGCAATCTCTTAAAAATATACACCTTTTTTTTTTTTTTTTGCTTCTCTGTGCAGCTTGCAGGATCTTAGTTCCCCAACCAGGGATTAAACCTGGCCCTAGCAGTGAAAGAGCCAAATCCTAACCCTCGGATCACCAGGGAATTCCTAATGGCTTCTAAGTGTAAATTTATCATACCTCTTATGTAGAGATAAATTAAATAGATGTAATGTAATGTTGGAAATCCTCATCTTATAATGACCCAAATGGAGTGACCCAAAATGGAAAACCACTGTGAAGAAGTACATTTTGGAGGATAGAAAATGTAACCCCTACTCTATCAGTCTGGAAAAATTGAGGAAAGCAAGACCACAAAGCACTTTTTAAGAAATTCAAATATTCTGTATTTTGCAATAAGCTCTTTTAAATTATGTTCACATAGTAATTTGAACAAGGAAAGTTTACTATAAGGAACTATTGACTATAACAATGGATTGGAGTCACAAGAAATTGGCTAGGAACAAGTCAAGAGAATTCTTAAGACTATAGGAAGAACAGCATCCACCACCCTCAGGACTGAAAGAGCGTAACCAAGAAAGAGCCGCCCCTCCCCACCTCCCCCCAGGCTGAGATACCGATCTCATTGGGAGAGCACAGCCTTGACTCACTGTGGGGCACAGAAGTTGCATTGGTGGAACTTGCTGGAAATCCACCCTCTAGGGTGCTAGGGAAAGCTGTTTCCAAGTAGGTGTCTTGCCAGGGGCATGCCATTACGAAACAAAGGTGGAGGATGCTGGGAGAAAATGCTGGGTGCTGCTGGCAGCTGGCTGTGCACAAGAGGAGCCTGGCCCTGGAGAAACCAACTTTGCTAGGGCAGCTGAGCCCCAGGGAAGTGGGTATCGCAGGAGCTGTGAGCTGAAGAAGCTATACTTGCTGGGTTGTGGCAATCTGCTCTGTTGAGCATGAGAGAAACAGGAAGCAAAACCATTTCCCTCTGAAACGTTTCTCCAATGCCCCCTACTGACAACATGTTGATGCCAGTGGGTAAGAAGAAATATTTAAAGGGCCCAGATCCATTTTCACAGAGCAGGTAAAAAAGTTGTATTTGGACCTGAGAGGCAATACATTGATTATTGGCACCCTCAGGGCAGAAAAATGATCTAGAGAAAAATCGTGACATCTAGGAGTGTGATGAACAGATCTCACCCAACAGCTTCCTTGGTGGCTTAGACCTTAAGGCATCCACCTGCAATGCAGGAGACCTGGGTTCAATCCCTGGGTAGGGAAGATCCCCTGAAGAAGGAAATGGCAACCCACTCCAGCATTCTTGCCATGGAGAATTCCAAGGACAGAGAAGCCTGGCAGGCTACAGTCCACGGGGTCTCAAAGAGTCACACACGACTGAGCAACACACACACACACACACACACACAAGAACAACAACAGGATAATTTAGGTGAATCATGTGAAATGAAACAAAAGAAAAGAATCATCGAGTATTGATTATGGCTAGATGGGAAAAAGAAAGTGCTTTTTCTGAGAAAAGTCTAGTTCAGGAAATCCTGGGGGAAAACACTGGAGAAAGAGTTTCTGGGTATGAAATAAAGAGGAAAAAAATAATTAGGATGGTGACCCAGAACTGGCATCCCCTAGGACTGCAGCTAAGAGAACCAAGTTGGATTATTTCTATTCTGTTCTTTTTTCCTCTTCTATTTTTCTTGACTCTCTTGTTGGGAATTCAAATTTCTCAGACTGTGCAAAGGCTCATTTTGTACTTCTTTATACGGACTAAGACTGTTTCGATTTATATTTCTTACCCTGATGGAAAGTTGGAGAGAGGGGACAAATAGTTCAGGCTACCATCCCAAAATCTAGAGTGAAACTTCAGAATTGTAGGCAGTGGATTAGAGTTGGATAGCAACATGCCTTGGTGTCCAGAAGGTAAAATGCAAGCACATCAATAAAGAAATAGATTACTATGGGAAACCTTTTTTTACGGTGTTTTTAGGTGCTTCATCACAGAGTTTTATAAGGTTTTACATATAATTTTCCACTACTTCTTGGAGATCACTGCCACTGACAGCACAATTGCCAACATCAAATACTAAAGGGCTGATTTAAGAAAATAAGTTTGATTTCTCTGACTTCTAGGTAATAAATGAGATTCTTCTTACAAATTATGTTGTCACCTCAGGTAGAGAGGGTGTCATTTAGGAAGCTGATCTTTTTGTCAAACATAACATGTACCGACCGCTCTAGTCCCTGTCGCTCCTGGCATACAATTAGGCAGGTGCTCCATAAATGTGGAAGATCACATGGCAAGCATAAGCCTTTTTATGACAATGCTGCACTCTCTTATAAATGCCTGAAAATGGCCCATGGGAATGCTAACTGGAGCAACAAGGAAAAGTTTACGATGCTAAGCCCCCCAACTACAAAACACTTCATCTCTTGTTACAGCCATGCAAATTTTTATAGGTTCATTGACAAAGGGAAAAACTGAGTGAGTTTACAACAAATCAGACAGTATTGAACTGTATAAAACTTAAAATTTAAAAAGTCAGAAAGCTTTGGGATCACGTAAGTTATGAAGCTAACTGTCTTAAAAATATAAACGTGCTGTGCTTAGTCGCGTCTGACTCTTTGCTACCCCATGGACTGTAGCCCACCAGGCTCCTCTGGTGGAAGGATTCTCAGGCAAGAATACTGGAGTGGGTTGCCATGCCCTCCTCCAGGGGACCTTCCCAACCCAGGGATTGAACCCAGGCCTCTGGCATTGCAGACTGATTCTTTATCATTTGAGCCATCAGGGAAACCCAAGAATACTGGCGTGGGTAGCCTATCCCTTCTCCAGGGGAACTTCCCAACTCAGGAATTGAACCAGGGTTTCCTGCATTTCAGGCCCTGTGAAAATTCTAGTATACCAGAAAATTCTTGGTAAGCTCATTTATGTTTCTTGTGTAATCGTCTGTAAAACAGATGGAATAAACCTATGCAAGCCTTATGTATTTTTTTCACGTTCAGATGACATGTAAATTTCTTTACCCCTTGCTCATCTATGCAGTTAATGTACTCCCACTATGAAGGACAGTTGAAGATGCTGACATTTAGAGGTGTGCTAGACGAGGGTGCTTAAACAGCTAGGGAAAAATTATTAACTCCTCATTCTCTGTTTTGGCACATCCAAAATGATTAAGTGAAAAATATTAGTCTAACTAACAATTTATACAGAAAAGAGTAAGCTACTCTAAAAAGTAGCTTACTCCTTTCTGCTGCTGTATCCTTCTCAGGGCAGGGATTGGCAAACTTTCTCTGTAAAAACAAAACAAAACAGATATTAAATATTTTAGGCTTTGCAGGCCACGTAGTCCTTTCCATAACTACACAATTGTATGAATAGAGCTGTGGACACTGAAATTTGAATTTATATCAGATTCATATGTCACGAGTATTTCAGATTCATATGTCACGAGTATTATTCTTCTCCAAATTGTTTTCTATCTGAAAATTCAAAAACCGTCCTTCACTTGTGGATTATACAAAAATAGGTATTAGGCCAGATTTGGCCTATGGACTGTAATGTGACAATTCCTGGCCTAGTGGCAATGCTACTTCTACAAGAGCTGAGTGAATTTCATTCTCACAGTCCAAAGGAAAACTCTAAAGATGGTTCTGTGTATAAGGTTTTCCCATCCAACCGTTCAAAACTTGAGCGATCATCAATATGTCATGATTTTTCACTGCATGTCTGAAAGGTTGTCCCACTTCATCAGCTGACCCACTGAAAACTATTTTACGATTTTACAGTGACTTTTTCACTTTTTATCAAGAAAAAGCATATATAAAATGATTTAGCAGTTAGAAGAGAAAACCTGAATGAAAGAAGCACAGCTTCTGGTCTTGGTTTTGAGAACTCAGTTATTTGACTAGATAAGTAACTTGACTGTTTCACATCTCATTTTCTTTGTCTGGAAAGTCAGGATTTCCAGGTGTTGTTACTAAGCAGTTATATTAAATGTTAAAGGAGATGGAGGGGAAAATTATGCCTGTATTTTCTGGAATAGCTACATGTTCAGAAAAATGTGTGTGTGTGTTTTAAATGCCATAACGTACAACAGAAGAGAGGCATATTTCTGGAGAGGAATCTAGTGGGTGATTTCTTCTGAACATTTTGAGGTAGAAAAAAAAAATTAAGCCCAAGAGTGAGCTCATGCAAAGTATAGCATAAAATACACACATGTAAAATTTCACAGTTTCCCTCTGTGCCTACTATTACCAGGAGAGGTTCAGTTTAGGGGTCTGTAAAAATGTTTTCTACCTTTAAGAATAACTCTCTGAGCCAAGACATCATCAGTTCCAGGCTCAGTCAGCTCCAGTTGAAAGTGTGAATGTTCAGCAAGAGGATATTTTTGAAACGAGACTGAAAATCCGCTGTGCCAGATACCTGAAACGTTGTTAGGGTATTCAGTGGAAAATTTCATTTCCACATTATAAATAACTGTAGGATATTTTAAGGGATCCAAGACTAGTAACTTCCAAGAGTTGCTTATATTAGCTCCACTGAAATGTGAAAAGAAGGGAGGATGTCCAAGGACAGGCTATAAAGCTGAATTACGGATATGATTAATTAAAATAAATAATTCAACATTGATTAAATCACCCTTAAAATCCCCAGTCAAAGCACCCAAACACTGAGGCCTGCATATTTTGCTATCCACTAAGTAAAACAAAACAGCAATGAAGAAAGATGAAAAGCCCCCAAAATGATTACTTAAGTTCAACTGCCCTAGAAGTTCTTATTCAAAAAAGAACCCGTCTGGTCGCCCATATTCGAAATACTGACTGTTACTTAGCGTCACCACATTTTCTGGTAGTCACTGGTTCTGCGAATTTCCAGGGAGAAGGACAACCCCAGAGAAGGCAGCATAACACCGACTGTGGTATTAATAGTTACTGAAATTTTATCTCCCTTGACCACAGAAATAATCAGCTTCCGGTAACTTTTCTCTTCCTTTGCAGCCCCTACACATTAAAAAAAGGCAACAAACCAAATCAGAGATCTTTGATAGACTGAGGTACAACGTGCCCGAAATAAAACTGTCCTGCTGAAAGGCAAAAAAAAGAAAGAAAAAAAGCCTTGTGTATGAGTTGTGTATGTGTCTTTCTGTATCGGCATGGAGATGTGTGAGCGTGTGTGCCCTAGTGCATGTGACTAAGTGGAGGCAGCGGTGGGGGGAATAAGGTAGAAAATTAATGCAAGCAGTCTGGTCTCTCTTCTGTCTTTTTGAAGGGTAAGCCTGGCTTCCCTTTGCTGGTCCGCTGCGTGCTGGGGAAGACCCGACCCTCGTGCGCAGGCGGCGCGGCGGTGCCCAGGGTTAGAGCTCTCCCCTGTGACCGAAAAGATAATTAAAAATCGCACGCGCCGGAGACAGCACCGTTCCTCGCTGCGCATCAAGTCCGTAGTGATAAGTGGGTTCTCTCATCCCGCTGGCGCCCGGGCTCGGAGCCAGTAGTTTGGGGTCGAGGAGTAGGTTGGTCAGGGGGGTGTCCTAGCAGGTAATGCAGAATGAGTTACGCAGGGGCGCGGCGGCTAGGCTCGGGGTTTGGGGAGGAGAGGCGGGAACGCGGAGAGAAAATTGGGGAAGCAGAAGTCGGACGAGGGAGGCGTGGAGTTGTCGATGGGGAAAGGGAAGGTAAAAATAAGCCCCAAAGAGGAAAGACGGAGCAGTGTCCCTTGAACCCCATCCTTACCCCCGTGAGGGGGCTCGCCTAGCCCAGCCATCCCCGACCCCGCCTCCGCTCCCACGGTTGGAAGGCCCTTCGTCGAAGGAGCATCTTTTTAGAGGACATCTCCTCAGTGGTCCCCAAGCAGGCAACTACAGCCCTTGATGTTCATCTTGCTCTTGAAATAGGCTCCAGAGTCCTGGACAGGCACCGGGTCCCCTCTGCCGCGGCCCCCACGCTCTCTCTTCAAGGCCCTTTCAAAGGCGCAGACCCCCCCCCCCCACCCCGCCCCGAAGCGCCGGCTGGGCGCGTGGAAGCGATGTTTTAAAAACCAGGAGGGAGGGTCGTGGCAGGTAGCTACCAGCGTGAGAGAGGCGTTTGCGCAGAGCAATAAAAACGCCGATTAATGGGTATGTGAATTGGTTTAAATAAGATGGAGGGGGGTGAGGATGAGTGATGACTCAACTATCTTCCTGAATACTCCGAAGAGGAGGCACTGTAACTTTTCATTTCTTTTACAACGTCGCTTATTACTGTGTAGTGTCAGTTACCCTGTTAGGCATCTTTGAAACGTTGGCAACGGATGATTCTTACAGACACGTTTTCAAGCTTTGCGAGGTTTAAAGGAGATTGACAGCCAGGAACTTAGAAGTACAGTTCGAGGAGGGGAAACAGCCCGGTGCCCCCTTCTTAGGGGTGCAATAGCCTCAAGCGGATTTCCCGGCTTCTGCGGGCGCTGCACATTGTTTTATTTGTTTTGAAGGCTCAGAGTTTGAGGCTGGTCGGAGACACCCACGTGCTTCTGACTCTCATCAGCGTAATGATCGCCTTAGCCAGAGTCGTGTCTATATAAACCACAAAAACCTAATCATTAGAAATCCCAGCCTCCAAAAACCACATTTTAGGTAAAACTGCTGCTTTTTTTCTGCGCTCCTTCATCCTCTCGACCACAACTTTTTGGGGGATCCAAAGTCGCTTTTTAAACCCACATTGGGAAATAAATACATAAATAAATAGCAATTGAAACATTTTGAATATTTTATTTTGTACTTTTAATTTTTTTCCCCCGGGAGTGGTGGGGGAGAAATTAAGACCTTAGACCTAGTTTTAGATGCAGAATAGACAATAAAAGTTTGAAATTCATGGAAAACTGCTAGGGTTTTCCCCCAGCGAGGGTTTTTGCAACTTATTTTAATCATCAAGCTGACAGTTTTCCAGTGCTTAAAAAAAACTCATCCTTGTTCTCTAGGAACGACTAGTTTGAATATAGAAGAAAAAAGTGTCCAACACCCACTTGAGTTTCTAAAACTATTTTGACAAGTGTCCCCTCCATCCCAATTTTTTGTGTCACTTAAGTGAAAAAAAAGAAAAAGAAACACACCCAAACCCTGCAAAATCTTTTTTTTCCCTCGGGAGCCGCTCCGGCAGAGGTGGGGGGGGGGTAGGGTGGGGGAAGGGTGAAGAGTGCTGAGAAGTCAGCACAGACGCTCAAGAATTTTCCTTCCTCCTCTCCTGAAGTTAAAACGAAAAATAACGACAGTCAGATCAGCCAGCGGCTCTCTGGCATCTCAGCTTCAATCTCCCTGGACCAAGAAGGGGGTTCCTTGTCCTGGGAGGAGAGGGCGAGAAGCAAGAAGACGCGACCCGGCGAGATCCCGCTAGCCCGGGGCCGCCTCTCTCGGCTTCCGAAGCTGCGCGCGGCGTCCCGGGGGCTCCTTCTCGTGGCCGGCGGGCGGCGGCAGCGGCTGCGATTCGTAGCCTCGAGATCCGTTGCCCCGAGATCCGCTGCCCGCGACTTACCTCCTGGCACCTCGAAGGGCGAGGGTCAGGGGAGCTTTGCAAATAGCAGGAGGGAGTGGATGCGAGGAGGTGGCGGTGAGAGGGCGAGAAGAGGAGAAGGGAAAGGAAAGAGCCGGACCGGGAAGCCGGGCTGGCAGCCGCCGCGGGAGGAATCTGAGTGCGCAGCCGGCGCGGGGGGAGCGACGGCCGCCGCGGAGGAGGCGGCGGCGGCAGCGGCGCGGGCGGGCGGGCGGCGGCGCGGACGCCTGCAGCCGGGTAGCTGCGCGCGGCGCGGAGCGGCGGTGGCGGGCAGCGCGCGGCGATACTGGCCTCGGGGCTGGACTGCTGAACCCACTGGGCTCCACCGCTGGACTCGAACTGGGAGGGGGCGCCAGCGCACCCAGGACGCGGTTCCCCAGGGGGCCCCACTCCAAGTTGCTGCAGACTGAAGCCTCCCGCCTGCCCGGGCCAGACACGTCCCGGTGCCCGTTCGCAGCTGCCACCCCGGGTGTTCCAAAGGCTCCATCAAGATCTGCGCCTCTCGGGTCTCCCCAACCGCCAAGCCGATTGCTCCGCAACGCCGCCGCTGGCTCCCGTCAGACTCCGCCCGGCAGTCGGCTTCATCGAACTTGATTTCTCACCTCCTCAGCCCCATCACCTCCAGCCCCTTTCCCCCCGTCTCGCCTCCACCCCCCCAATTTCCTCCTCCTCGCCCCTCATTTCCACCCTCCTCCCCCTCCCCCGGCCACTTCGCTAACTTGTGGCTGTTGTGATGCGTATTCCCGTAGATCCGAGCACCAGCCGGCGCTTCAGCCCCCCCTCCAGCAGCCTGCAGCCCGGCAAGATGAGCGACGTGAGCCCGGTGGTGGCTGCGCAGCAGCAGCAACAACAGCAGCAGCAACAACAGCAGCAGCAGCAACAGCAGCAGCAACAGCAGGAGGCAGCGGCGGCGGCGGCGGCGGCGGCGGCGGCGGCAGCGGCGGCCGCGGTGCCCCGGTTGCGGCCGCCGCACGACAACCGCACCATGGTGGAGATCATCGCTGACCACCCGGCCGAACTCGTCCGCACCGACAGCCCCAACTTCCTGTGCTCCGTGCTGCCCTCGCACTGGCGCTGCAACAAGACCCTGCCCGTGGCCTTCAAGGTAAGAAACTGCGGCTGCCCCCGGCCCCCCTCCCCCGCCCCCGGCTCAGCGCCGCCGGACCTGCCCGCAGGCGTCTCCGAGCCCGCGGGGGCCCGGGTCCCGACCCGGGAGGCCTCCAAGGCTCCGACCTGAGGGACCCCCGTCTGGCCCTCTTCCTCGCGATCCCCCAGCTGGGCTCGCCGCGTTAGTGGTCCCGCACGGATCCTTCCCTCTCCCACTTGTGCCCGCAGCCACCACCTCCGCCCGTGTCCCCTCTATCCGTTCATCACCCCTCGAGCCTCTCGGCCAAAGTCCCGACCCACTCCTCTGAGCCGATCTCCCCTCCCACAGGAATCCCCCGGTGCCCACTCTCGGAGCCGCCGCCGGGATGAACTCCACCCCGCCCCCCACTCCACCCGGGCGAGAATCCGCGGCGTTCTCCCCTGAGACTCCCGCGCCCCGGTCCCCGGCATCCCGGCCCAGCCCGTACTGCGGGCCGCCGCGCCGCCCCTTCTCGGGATTCCCCGGGCTCCTACCCTCTCCTCCCCTCTCACCCAAACGCCCTCCGCCCGTCTCGGCGCCCCCTTCTCTGACCGGCTTGTGCCTTGGCTGTCCCGGCCTCTCCCGGGCTCGGGGGCCAGTGTTCGTGGGGTGCCGGCGCCGGGCGTTCGCGCCCGGGGCGGGGCGCCGGGTGCCGGTTGCTGGCGGCGGCGCGTGGGCCGCATTACCGGTGTCGGAGAGGGTCCGGGCAAATTTAGGGACTTGGGGAGCAAGTGATGGGAAGGCGGGACGGGGGCGTCCTCAGCCCGCAGACCCGCGCCGATTCCCGCTACGGAGGAAGGCGGGGCCGCCGGGGTCGCCGCGCGCCCGGAGGCGGGGGAGCCCTGGAGTCCCGGGAGCCAGACCCTCGAATGCGAGGCGGCGCGGGACAGTGGAGGGGGCGGGGGCTCGCCGCGCCGCGAGGCTGAAGGGAAACCTGCGAAATGCCTTCGGTTCGTCCGCCTTGAAAACTGAGGTGACACTGTGAGATTTGCCTTATTCTTTCTTTTAAGGACTCAGACCCCAAAGGTCCCTCCCGCTTCTGAAAGGTCGTGGGAGGCTCGGGTCAGCGACCTGGGCGCCGAGGCAGTGACCACCCCCCTAGGCTGGAGAGCAACCCCCGCGCGTCCCTCAGCGGCCTCCTCGGTCCGCCTGGCCCGTTAGTTTGAGGGCGGATGTCAGCAGCCGGAGTCGCGGGCAGCGGCTCGGCAGGTTGAGGGTTTGAGGGTCCGGAGTCTCTGTGATGCAGTTGCGCTCCCCCAGCCCCCGGCAGCCCTTGCCCCCTCTCAGAGCGCCCCGGGTTGCTGGAGAGACAGGGTACCCAGGCCCTTCCTCCTCGAGGGATTAGGCGCTTGGGATGGAGGGGGCGGTGAGCCAGACGCGGAGGAGAGGGCTCGCAGAAAGATGCTTCCGGTCCAGTCTAGCCTCTGAACCCGCGAAGGTGGACCTGGGTCCCATGGGTTCTGGGATTGTGGAGAGCAGGGTAAACCAGGTCTTGGGGTTGGGTGGAGGGGGGAGGGAGGAATCCCGCCAGTTCCTCCCTTGTGGACCCTGGGGCCAGACTCCCACGGGCCACTGGCAGTTCCCTGTTGTTGACCACCCCCCTGCGCCACGCACCAATTCAGATTCCGTGTGTGGGTGGGGTGGAAGGAAAGAGGAGTCCAGGTCAATTAGAGCTGGTTATCTCGCTAGGTCTTCTATCACAGCAGGAATCAGAATGAATTATTATGGAAAGGGGATGTTGCATTCTGGGGCAAGTTTCATTTTGCAGTTGGCTCAAGAAACGTGTGTGTTTTAACCGTCCCATTTCTCCTTTTATAAACCACCCATTTTGTAGGTTAAGCGTTCCTTTCTTGAAATACGGAAAGCTCAGAAAATAGGTGAATCGTAGAAATGTGGATTGTCACGTGAGAGATATCTTTTACAATTCATCGTCCAAGGGTCCAGAATTTTCTAATTAGGCTTATGTGAGAGTGGAAATTTGTTCCCACCTACCTTTCCCTCCTCCCTAAATCCCCTCAAAACACAAACAAAAAGCCCTGGATGAAAACAGCAAATAATAAAAATAAATAGATATCATATATGTAAAATGCCAGAAGTCAGGATATGAAAAAATTAAGGCTCTAGATGTTTGATATTCTGCATTCCGTTAGTTTTGCTAAAAATGGTTTTAAGGTATAAATGTCTTGAACTATACTCTTGCATTTATGGTGCTGACTTGATTCTGAGCATTAATACTTTGACTAGAAAGGCTCTTTTTGGCACAAAGATAGAATGCAATTTAGTTTGAGCTGTCCTCAGATGTTTTGGCCATCTTTAGATTTTCTCATTACCACCCTTTAAAAATTATTTTGAAAATAAATTGCTTTCTCTGTTATTCATCATACTTATTTTTAATTATAGAGTAATTTTACTTTTAACCAGTAAACAAAACCATAGATAACACATGGCCATATTAAATTGAATGTTTTAATTTGTATTAACTGAAAGATAAATTGAATTAACATACATCTTGACTTTCATGTTTTCCCACCTCCCTAAACTTGTGTTTAACAAAATTCAAATAGTGGCAGACAGCTGACACCCACTCAATATAGAAGTTTTGTCTCTATTGAAAAAAGATGTGTAGATACTCGGAACATCCAGATTTTGACGATATTTTTGTTTGTTTTCATCTGAATGTTAGTAAAATCAACCTCTTTTTACCTTACTTTCGAGATAAAAGCCTGTGAGCGGTAGACTTTCTAGACTCTTGCGACATAATCAAATACATCTGCAAAGAAGAAGTAATATGAAGAAGTCTCAGTTTTAAAAGTGGTGACAGCAATTTGGCTATCATATTCAGAGCTATGTACAAAGTAAATTATAGTGTTGTTGGGTAGATAGCAGACAGGTAAATGTATTTAATATAGAACTTAATTGTTGAGAAGTCTGGTATTCAAATCAATATAATATTTATTGAGCCCATATTTTATGCCTGTGACACTGAGCTCTGCAAAGTAGAAGATCAGAAATGAATTCAGTAGACTGTGTTTTGATATGTTAACTTAAAACAGTGCTTCAAAATGATATTGGTAGTGTATTGCATTAAGACATGTCATGTACTAGCGTTGTTCATCTGATCTTGTTTTGGAATTATACATGAGTACTTAATTCATTTATACGCTGACATGAAAAAGTGCAAAAACAACTTGGATGCTTTAAACTACACCAAGTTGTTTATTAGCGTTATATTTTTAACAAAGTTCTGCAGTTTTGAAATGTTCAGTCCTCCCAGGTGTCAAGGAAATGGAAATAAATATTTTTAACGTTTTTCTCAGGTGTATGTCACTGAAAGCTTAAAATAGTTAAGGCATAACTATTAGAGGATCCCAGGCCCTTTCTGTCTTGGGTAGTTGCAGTGATGAGAAAGCGATATGCAAATTCGTTGCATTAGTTAATGGTCAGGTAGAAACAGTGGGGAGAACCTGTTAGCCCTGTAGCCAGTAGCGCCCTTGTAAGTTAGGAGTCTGTCAGCATTTTCATCCTGAAGCTTGGTGTTCAGGGTTCGTAGCTCAGTTGCTTTAAATAGCTTCAAGCTGAAACACTATGCAGAAATTTTAAGTCCAGATGTGTATTTTAAAGTTAAAAGTAGTGTAAGACTATTGCACTGCTTTAAGTTAGTGAACACTGCTCTGTATATTTACCAGGATCATATGTTTTTCTGGCAGTGTTAAAGAAAGAAAACACATTTTCCGATATATGATCTATTGCTCATAGTTAATTCTGCATGTTTAATAATACCTTTCAGTATTTGTCACAAGTAGGGTTTCAAAATGATGAAGCAATTTCTATTTGAAAATAATTTTTTCGACATCATTGGCCATTTTTCTCTTCATAAGCAAATATGTAGCTAATACCTACTTGACATAGTGAGTTGTATTTTCCTTACGTAATTAGCGATCAGATTTTATGTTGTGTCTTTTTAATGTAATTATACCTAAACAAAGAAAGCAGGTTATTAAGCCTGTTAAAACTTTGCTAAACCTACTCTGAGTTGCTGTGCAAAACTATGTACATCATAATAGATCTCAAGTTGTTTGAAGACAGACTTATTTTTGTGTTATGCCTTTAGATGCAAGAAAAATTATTTAAAATTCAAAATCTTAGGATTGAGTAAATATAAAACTTACTGGTAAGGTAATGGAAACAAATAGCTTTAGATGGAAAATAAATAAACAAAAAATTTAAAAAACTTATATTTGAAAACAGGCATGGTAAAATGTCATTCATTATTTTCGCCCCTTTGGGATTGCTGTTTTTATCTTTTTAGAATTCCAGAATATCCATTGTTAGATGCTCTAAATTGGCTTGATACATGGCTTGTGAATTTCTGGCTTAAACTGAAATAATGCCCATCAAATTTCTCTGACGTATAGTATAAAAATTAAGAAATGCTATTTTATATTTACTCTTTTCTGTACAGTTCAATCAGGTTTTTCTAAGTTCTAGGTTAGAGTCTAAAAGTAACTAATATTTGTGAAACTTTGTGATAGTTTATTTAAAGTTATCTTTACATAATTACCATGGAATAAAACTTTTCCTTTTTGCAATTACTCCCTGACCTTTCTTTTTATTCCAAAGATAGATTTGGTCAGATTCTATCTTGAAAAATAATTGTATTTCAATTTTGCTGCAAGTACAATGTGCCCAAGTGATATTGGTCTTTAAGAGTAATTGATTAGTGAAGACTTGACTTCTGTCTATGGAAATGTCATAAGCAATTTAAATTTCCATATAATAAGACCACAAAAACAATTTTAAGGGCCTGAGTTAATTCTCTATTGCTCGGGTTTCAGAGTAGCTCACAGATTTAGTCAGAGGAAGCCTCATAAAAATTTTCAATAGCGTTTTTAGAGTTAAATATCCTTTTACTTTATTTTTCACAAGCTCTGTATCATGTGATTTAAATGCTAGTTATTGTGAGGTGCGCTAAATAAAGGAACTTCTTTCTCTGTTCTGAAATGTCAGGACACAAAATTACTTCCCTCTTCCCCATGAAGTTTCTTGAATTGGTAGATTTTATATTTGAAAAGCACCTAGAAAAGTAACTGTTAAAGTTTCATCACAAGTTATTCTTTGCAGAACAGAACTTTTGTATTGGGTGGTGTGCAAACAAAATTTTGAGTGCTAAACTAACTAGTTAAAAAGTGATTTTTGAGTGCTCTCTACTCCTTAAAATGTTTTGCATTGCTTGGGTTTGGTGCAGATGAAATGTGTAAAAATTTCTTGATTCTTTTGGTTTTCTTTTAGATAAACACAGTTGAGAATCTCCAAGGGAAACTTTTTAGCTTCAGAGATCTACTTCTTTTTTTTTTTTTTTTAAATCCTCAAACATATAATTACACTTCTGATTGATATAAAGTCAAATATATTCTCTGTATCTCCCTTTTTTTCCTCAGAAAAACATTAGTCAATCTGATTTGGTAGAGTGAATAGCAAAAAAAAAAAAAAAAAAAAAAAAGAAAAACCAATAGATTTAGCTACTAAAATAGAATTCAGCCAAAACAGGAAAAGTTATCACTATATCTTGTTAGTTAGCACTTTTTTTCCAGGCCAAGTTGTAAGCCTCATAGAAGACTCACACAATTTGTGATGACCTATTTGTTTTGTTATTAAATGTGATACATAAAACATACCATTATTTAATATGGCCATTATTATACTGCTTAAGCAAAGAAAAATGGATTTATGTATTTCACTCTTAGGGATCTTTTCTTTCATATTTTCCCATATTGAATCAATTTTCCTTTTCTTCTAACTAAAAAAAAAATCCATTATATTAAAAATATGCAGTAAAATAATAATGTCCCAGAGCTCTAAAAAACCTTTATATTGGGGCAGATTTCTTCACTTTTTTTCTGAAAATTTTGCCAGCCTGGAGTGAAACCCATCAGCAGTACTATATCTCTCAACAACACCAAAAAACATCTCAGGACATGAAGTAAAGAATTACATATTGAATTGAACCCTTTAAGGATGCTTATAAGGAAAACCCTGTGTTTAGCACACAGCCGACTTGGAACAGAAGTTAGCCTGCTCATCTTACTAAAAGCACATCATTATAATTATACTCTATACTTATGGTATATCTTCTACATTTTACAGACTTTAAAAAATTATCTCCAATTTATATTGGAAAACTGTAGTTTCAGGAGATGAAGTTACTTGCGATCATGGCAGAGGGGTAATAGAGGTGGGGGGAAAGACGAGGGTCTCTTGATTTTTGGTGCATTAATTCTCTTCTAAAGAGTTCAACTTTTCTGCCTTCATTAATACACTTACTGGTTCCATATTTACTTTGACATAGAAAGCCACACAGCAGGTGTTAAAACACAATATGCTGAGTGTAAAAAATGTCAAGCATTCAAATGAATACTGGCAAACACAGTCAGTTATTTCACTATTTTTCAGATGTGCACATTTTGGCCTTGTGAATTTGAAAAGTTGATGAGTACTTTGCCCCCGTCAGGGGTACAGCATTACCTGGGTTCAGTAGCCACTTGAGGCACTAGATCAAGTATGCAGGAAGGAAGTCATGCCCTCATGGGATTTATCCTTGACCTGGGAGACGTCTCAGATTGAATAGAGTAACCGTATATTCCGGGTAAAGGACAGTGGGCACGATTCCCTCTCCTCTGGGATGGAAAAAGTTGTCAGAAAACTAGTTTGGAGCAAGGGCATATTGCCTCTAGCTGGGAGTGCTGACTCAAACTTTCACTGGTTCTCTCACGGACTGTTGGTGGTGGGACGTGATGCTCTTTATGGAGCTCTTTCATTTATTCATTTCAAAAATATTTATCAAACACTTACTCTGTGCCAGGCACTGCTTTGGGAGCTGAGCACAGAGTGGTGAACAAGGCAGATGAAGGCCCCTGCCTCTTATAATTTCTAGTCTCATATAATCTGGGCCCCTAGAGAGAGTCTCTTAGCTTTGGGCTAGCATATCAAAGGGAGTAAGATGGTCATTCCTATATGTACATTGAAATGAGGATTATTTTGAGTACAATGGGATGCTATAGAAGTGGGTTCTACAATTTGAGGACAGCTTTAAGATTTTAAAGCAAAAGGAGGCATGGATTTCCTTGGTGGCTCAGATGGTAAAGCGTCTGCCTACAATGTGGGAGACCTGGGTTCAGGATCTGAGTCAGGAAGATCCTCTGGAGAAGGAAATGGCAACCCACTCCAGTACTCTTGCCTGGAAAATCCCATGGATGGAAGAGCCTGGTACGCTACAGTCCATGGGGTCACAAAGAGTCGGACATGACTGAGTGACTTCACTTTAAAGGAGGCGTAGAACTGAGAAACAGCCTAAAAGAACAGTAAAGGTGAAAAAATATTGACATTTTTTTTTTGCTTTTTGTTTGTTGAGTTGTTTCCCTGGCTGGAGCCAAGGGCAGAGAGGAGGGGTGTTGGAGCAGCCTTCCTCGGTGGGGGAAAGGCAGTTCTAAAGTATAGTGATCATGTCTGTTTCATCATGCTGTAATAAATCTGCTTTAATGAGAGTTATGTACGAATTGTATTGGGGGCACGAAATTAAATGCTTTGGTTTGCTTTATGGACATCTCGACAAAAGAGGGAGGAACAGAAGGATGAGGGTAATATTTGCCAGACGGCAAGCACACATGGGTATTGTCATTGGAGGGTGCTGGGGTTACTGTAGTCGGAGCCATGGCTTAGTCACCGCAAGGGCATCTGGAAGCCGAATGAGCAAGAGATGGAAATCATCTGAATATTATAGGATCCTGGAAGTTAGCTGCGAGAAAGGATATTATTAAGAGGCAGGCCCTTGGTAATAGGTTTAAGAATAGTGTGTTTTATGTATGACAGCAAAGACTCTGCACTGACAGTCCCTTCCGGGCTCCATGTTAATCAGAGGCACCTATTTGCAAGTTAGCTGACCCTGGTTAAAAGTGTGTTCCCTGGCAGCAGTGAAAAATGTTTATTAGCCTCAAAGGCTGATTATTCTGGATCCTGACTTCCCCGAGTTAGTCGGCTGCAGGTTAACTGCTGAAGATTAAGGAGGCAAGTGTGACATTCCAAGATGGCAGATAGGATGAGACAGAAGTTTGGCTAAAGGTGCATTTTCTGTCTGTACCACTCATGTGTCAGTGATCATTTTCAGCCGGTTACATGTCTTTATTCCTGTACCTAGACTTTAAGCTCATGATAGCTTTGTATATTCCACTGGGTCCCACTCCAGAGTGGGCACTCTATCATGATTTGCAGTGTGATTGAATGCTGAATATCTAGCTCAGAGTAAGTTGATGAAATGTAGTTCTGGATACCATACCACATTTAGACTTCCCTGTAGTCAGGAACTGTAAGGTTTCCCCTAAATGTCTTATCCCATAGAGCTGACCACACTTCCTTTTTTGGGGGTGGGGGCGTGGGGGCTGTGATCTGGCTGAGACCACACCTCATGGAGCTCCAGGCTGCAGACAGGCAGTGCCTTAATATGTATGATGCAGTCTGCACATGGGCCATCAGCTTTCCTTCTGTGGTATAATTCCTATGGACAACTTAACATGGGGATTTAATAAAAATGTACATGTATTCTGTGAAGAGTCCAACAACAAATGAAGGAAACTTTTGCATGCCTTTGAAATGGGTGGGCCCTGAAACGTTGGTCTGTTTGAAGTGGCATCCGAACCCGTATGCAGATGCCTCCGTCCTGTCTGCCATTCCTGGACTAGAGCACTAAGTCCTGATACAGTGCATCCTTTATGATGAGACTATATTCTCAGTTCTTCAGTTTTTCTGAGATGCCATTATTGCTGCTATCTTTCCTGTTTTATGTAGGTGGTAGCCCTTGGAGAGGTACCAGATGGGACTGTGGTTACTGTCATGGCGGGTAACGATGAAAATTATTCTGCTGAGCTCCGAAATGCCTCTGCTGTTATGAAAAACCAAGTAGCCAGGTTCAACGATCTGAGATTTGTCGGCCGGAGTGGAAGAGGTAGGTCTCTGATTTTTCATATGGATAATGGAATAAACACTTTAGGATCCTCTGATGAAATGTAGGCTAAGTCTGTATACAAATCAGCACCTTCTACTGAATAGAATTACTGAAAGTTTTCTTTAAATACGTCCAGATGAGGTTGAGTGTTTTAGTGAGTACTCAGGCCTTTTTCATTTGTTTTATGATATTGAAAATTCAAACAATGTTTTCAGAAGGACCAGTTCCTAATTTCACTGGGTGTGAGCATATGAGGTGGAAGGAAGAACAGTTGGAGATTCAAGTTCTGAGTTATGAGGAGCCAAATAACTGAGTACATTCAGTGGCAAAGGGCAAAGAAAAGGGAGTGCATTGGATCAATTTCCTGGTAATATCAATTTTGCTCTAAGTTGTAGCAAGGACAGCTAGCATAATGCTCTTCACTTGTCACATATGTTACCTCTGTAGGATTTAATTTACTCTTATAGGAACTTATTTAAAAATCATAGGCTTTTATAGAAGGCTTTTCATTTGAATAAGTGAATAATGTATTACTTATGTTAGAATGACTATGTGGAATTGCCTAGACAGATGAATGATTGGGACTCTAAATATTTCCACATTATTTAAGAGTTTCCACCATCCATACCCCCCATTCAAATATTAGGAATCCTTAAAAAGATCATAAAAGAGAAAATAATCCCTTTTAGGGTTTTCATAGCTGTTTCATAAATGCGGTTAATATTTTTTTTAAAAAGTCTCAAAGAAAACCAGTATTTTGGCTTTTATTTACTTATTCTATGGCAAGACTTTTAATCATCATTCATTAGAAGTTTTATGTTCATTTACTGATTGATTGAATCTGACATTTCCATTTTAAGTATTTTGATGAGAAGAGGGAAAATAGACCACTTTAGGACTGGAGTGAAATAAATTATAAATAAATTATAAAGACCTGTGGAATGACTTCAACCCAGGTTTGTGTTAGGAAATGAGAAGCATCAATTTTTAAACCATGTCCAATAATTGCCCTTAAGTTTGGATCAGATGTCAAATTATTACCATCGTAAAAACTTGATAAGGGAAATTCATGCAAGACTGTTTCCGGTGAGTAGTTTTAGTTTACTTTCTAGGAACAGGGCCAAGAAGTTGTACTTTTTAACTTAAAAAAAAAAAAAAATGATACATGCTAATGAGATACTGTCACTGAAGATTTGAAATAAAATGAGAGCCTCTGGTAGAATCAAAACTCAAGGGGTTATCTCTGCATCAGGTATAGTTCACTTTCATTAAAAGGAAAAGAAAGATACATCTTAGTCTCACTCTTGACTGATTAGGTGTAAAGTGTTTATGAGTGTGTATTCATTTTTCCCCTCAGTTACTGTGCAGGCCCACTGTACAATTCAAATTTCTTTTTTTCTAGTAAGAATCAAGAGAAATTTGAACATGATGTATCTTCTGAACCTGTATCTTCTGAAGGGCATCTTTCTTCTAATGTAATATTACTTTTAGTATTTAAAAGACCAGGCGCTATACATCATTTTACAGACACAAACTAGAGTTTTCATTTATCTTGCTTTTGTATGATATGGATGCTGCATAACTTTTCTCTGATCAGTTTGAGTAGAAACTATGGCAAAGTGATAGTGTACTTTGTAAACCCTCAACATATTTATTTAAGAAACTTCAAAGAGAAACAAAGGGTGTGCACTGTTTTACTATATTGGCTTTCTGAGTTTTGGCTGGTTTCCCAAATAGCAATTTTTATATTTAAAAAAAAAAAAGACAGACTTAACTGCTTGCAGACTTTTCACGCATGGAAGATGAAGAAAGCTTCTTTTGATGAAGTGTAATTATGTCCAAACAGAGCTGACCCCCTCCCCCTATATTTCTTATGATCTTAACTGAAGAAAGTAGGATTTTTCCTTTGAAGCAGCCGGGACTTGGTGGAGGATCTGAAATGCCACAGTCTGCTGCCAGAGGCAGGATGGAGAAATTGGTCCAGACTTGTCTTCGAGACTTAGATTGGGGGTGGGGGGAGCGAGTGGAGAGAGAAAGAAAAATTGATGTATCACTAATAATAGATTTTTAAATCAGGGCATTAATATTATATGAAAGGAAACAGTAATATCAAGCTGAAATGAAGAGGGGAAAAGGACAGAGAATATTGATGAGATACTACCTTTGAAAAAAAAAATGGGTCAGTTCTTCAGTGGCAGGAAACCCTTTAACCTGCCTGTGTACCTGACCTGCTTCTAACAGTCCCTTTCCAGCTTCCTCTTTGATTTTCACACTTCTATATTTCTCTCAAGTTTTTAAGTCTGGGTCAACAAGATGCTGCCATTGTATCTGCTGCCCAGGTATTTACATTTTCTATTTTCAGTAGCATTAAAAAATGAAAAAAACAGCAAGTTCCTCAAATGCTACATTTTTTCATGGGTAGAAAGATACACTCTCAGGAATTAAAAAAACAGTTTTCGATTTATAAAGCAGTAACATTGCTGCTTACTCTGGCCTTATGGGTTATCTGAGGACCACAGCTTTTGGAAGTGCTTTGGAATATGAGTAGAGCTTCGGTGAAACTTGCATTCAGTGGAGAGTGGCTTACATTTTTAAATTGTCTTTTCTCTTTTTCTTCTTTATATGTTAAGCCAAGTATTGAAAGTGACTTTGGTCTTTAAGTTTTCTTGGTGTGCTTCCTCACTTTTGACGTCAAGCGAGTTGCTTTTAATTTACAAGCACTTCTAAACACCTGTAGTGTGCAGAGCATGGTACTTTGTCAATTCCGGATACACTCTTTGCTTCTAGTCTTAACTTTCCCCACTATTTCTGACAGCCCCTCGGGCTAGGTTAGAATTGCCTTTCAATGACAGGTCCTATGTGTATCTCAGAAAATATATGACTTGAGGACATATTGCAGAACTAGTTCCTAGATGAAGCTAAGGATGCTACAATTAGGTGTCTAATGAGTGCTAGCTCCCTAAGTAAGAGTCTGCATTTTTTAATCACTTATGGAGAGTAGTAAACAATGGGATTTGGAAAAGTTTTTTTTTATTTAAGGGAGTAAGTCACGAATACTCATATAAACATTTGACTTCAGAAATGTATCACTGTTTATAGGGATGAGAGCAAATGACCTAGTTGGATGATAGTTTCTGAAACCATTAGGTTCATGTTCCTTCTGAAGGGGCAGTGAGAAGTGGGAGGAACCTCCTTGTCTTTTGTTTTAGTTGTTAAAGTACATCTTGATTCTTAGGATTTGATTTTAGAAGACTTCAGTCCGACTTTCATATTGGTTTCCTTTCTCTCAGACCCAACTCTTTTTAAAATGAAGTCTTCATAGAAAATCGGTTCTGTTGTGAACATTGGATGGTGAATTTTATATTTCACCTTCTTTTGTTCCTATGTGAGGTGTTTCTATGAATTTGAAGAAGCATCAATGCATTTTAATATCCAGAGTACGTTGTGAAAGTCTCAAACAGCAATATTCTCAGAAATGGTTTAGGTAAATTCATGGGCACTGTCTCTTGTGGTTATTAAGAGTCATTAAAGACAGTTGACGGAGAAGGCGATGGCACCCTACTCCAGCACTCTTGCCTGGAAAATCCCATGGACGGAGGAGCCTGGTAGGCTCCAGTCCATGGGGTTGCTAAGAGTCGGGCACGACTGAGCAACTTCACTTTCACTTTTCACTTTCATGCATTGGAGAAGGAAATGGCAACCCACTCCAGTGTTCTTGCCTGGAGAATCCCAGGGACAGGGGAGCCTGGTGGACTGCCGTCTGTGGGGTCGCACAGAGTCGGACACGACTGAAGCGACTTAGCAGCAGCAGCAGCAAAGACAATGGAGATGTGTACCTCCTTGGTTTATGAAGATTCGTGCCATGGATGACAACTGTCTTCTAAGCACCACTCTTGAAGCACTGTTAGAAACCCAGTCCTGGCTCGCAGGCCATTGATCCAACCCAGAATGTATCTTTTTTTTTTTTAATGGTTTAATGCAAATTAACTTTCAATCTAGGAGTTCAGCCAGTTCACTCCTCCAGATCTTCCCTTTGTTTTAAGGTCCTGATGTGGATCCAGTGGCTTCCTATTCAACTTTCTAATCTCCATTTCTGTAGACTTTCAGTTTTCTGTGAGTAGTTCCGACTCCTGGCTGCCTTATTCTTCTGGTTAGTCTTAATGTTTATAATAAATCCTTTGTTCCCTAACCAGATAATTAAATTTCTTAAATCCATATAACATTCAATATATAATGGATAAAATACAGAATATCAGTGACACTTTAAAGATAGATGATTTCATCATTCTGGTTGACATACTTCATTAGTAGATTTATATTTGTTTCTTGGTCTGATAGAGCTGTTTGGGACACATGTAGCAATAAATTCCCTATTAGTTTCTAAAAATATTCCCTAACAAAGTCAAAAAGAACATTAATTTTAGGGTCTGGAAGACTTGGTTTCAGATCCTGATTTTTTTCCACTTATTAGTTGTGTGGTTAAATTAGTAAGATTCTCTGAGCTTCAGTTTCCTTATTTGTGAAATGAGGGTAATAAACCTGAGTGGGTAGGATTAAATGAGATAATGTGTATGAAGTGACTGGCACTTCACAGGTTTCTAATCAATATTCATTTTCCTCATATTTCCCTCCCCCTGCCTTTCTCTCTTTCCTCCCCACCCCCTCCCCACCTTCTTGGCCACAGGGTAGCCAAAGAGACTTAAAACTATATATGCCTAGTAACAAATGATATGTGTCTTAAACATATTTCAGGAACTTAACATGGTCTGGGTTGAAAAGAAAACCCATTCACTAGACTTGACAGCCAAAGACCTGTTCTACATTAAGCCTCCTCTACAACCTGTTCCATATTAAGCTTTGAAAAGATTGCATTAAACTCTGTGTTGCTACATATTGTTTAAGATTTGTGTTTTGATTTCATACCCTCTGCTTTCAGTAAAGGGAAAAAACAGTCTTTGACCAAAAAAAAAAAAAAAAAGCAAAAGGAAAGGAGCTTTTCAAAGCTCTGTCCCAGGAGCAGGCTAAATGAATTCTCTGGCCTGAGATTGCTGAATGTTTTATTGAGTCACTGCTTCACGCCCACCTTTTCCTGTCTTGTAACAGTTTGCAGTTTTGACTATCTGACATGACTAACCGTCGCAAATCTAACTGATTACAACTGTCAGTGAGTCTGGGTAGCAGAGTCTGGTGTCTTCTTCTGGAGAAAGCAAACAGCCAGATCTGCACCCAAACTTTTCCCCATCAAGTTTTTGCCACCCTTCCCCCTTCCATGTCCCCACCCCCCCATCACCTTTTTTTAGCTCATTAATTTGAAACATCAAATGCACTTTTTCAGTGAATCACACCCTCTGCTGAAAGCAAGCATTCATATTTACATTGGGAAATGTCATGTACATTTAGCCAAAAATAAGTTACTGTCAGGGAGTCATTTCAAGATGGCTCTTAGACGAGGAGGTATGTTAGGGAAGGGGTGGGCAGGGAGGAGAAAAACTTTGTTCCAGTAATGATGAAATCATCATACCACAGGCACATTAAGGCCAGGACGGGAGACACTGGCTCCTGTTAAAATGATTCCCATAAGAATCTTACTCTTTCATCTTCTCATTGTAGTGCAGTTAAGCAAATGAAATGCTAAAGCCATGTGAAGTCAATAGCATAATCAACAGTGATTTAGTATTGTTCTCTCACGGGGTCATGACCTAATCCTAAATAAAGACTTCTAAAATTGTCTGCTTGGATGTGTTCCTGATGTTGTAGAAAAACTGAAAGCAAAGAGAACCCTCTTCAAGTGGTCAAGAGTTTTTGTTTGCATTAGAGCTCTTGCTACTGAGCAACTCTTTTTTGAAATTGGAGCCTCCCTGTACAAGACTGCCATGAAGATGAGGATTTTAGTGCTCATGAGCTGAGTAACTCCCTAAAGTAGCCATCAGAAGGTTTCTCATTAGAATAAGGAGTCCTGACCCTTGTTTGTGTTTGGTTACTTCTTCAGAGATGCTTAAATGCAATGTAGACATTAGTACTGCCATTTTATCAATACTGTCTTTTTATATTCACTGTGGATTTTCCCTTTTCTATCTGCAGGCAAGAGTTTCACCTTGACCATAACTGTCTTCACAAATCCTCCCCAAGTTGCCACCTATCACAGAGCTATTAAAGTCACAGTGGATGGACCCCGGGAACCCAGAAGTAAGTGCTTGCCTTCCTATTGGAAATGGGAATAGGATTTGTGGAGACCCTGTGAGGAATTTATCCAAGATAAGTTAGTGCTACTTTCACGTGAAGAGTTTCTTTGCCAAGTTTGCTATCTGCATATATTTTTACGAGGGGCAATTAGATCTTCACAGTTAGTGGAAAATCAAATTACACTTTTCACCTTTGCCTCAAAATTGCTAAGCCCAACATAACTTTGTGAATTTCCGTTACTGTAAGTTTTTTTGCTAAAAAATTCTGCTCATCCACTGGACACAATAGATGAGGCAGAACAGACCCACGAGAGCTGAGGAAGAAAACAATAAACTGCAAAATCCTGAGCTTAGTCAAAAAGCTTTTGCGTGTGTTTCCCATGGCCTAAGAATGTGTTTTAACTTTTTAACTCGCCCACTCAATTCCCTTTATAGAGAGCACACTGCTTAATTACAAAGAATTTATTTGCAAATGATAACTTGCTTGATTGTTACAACACTGTTGTTTGCTCATGTTCTAGTAATTGCCAGAGATAGTTTCTTTAGCAGATAGAGTCAAGCCAGATTTAAATCCACCTTGGTTTATTTGTCTCCTGGGACATCTGAAAGGTTGAACCAGCATCATTTGAAGGCAGTGCCCATCATCCATTTGGGCTAATATGCATTTTCCTCTTAAATCTAAATTAAAACAGGTTTGCTCCCCCCTCCACCCCTAAAACTGATTTGAACATACTTACCAGAGCCGAATTTAAATATGTTTAAGGATTAAATATTATTTAATACATACAACCTTAAAAATTCTGTGCCAATGGAAACATCACACAGAACTCCGCCTTTGATGAGTGAATCCACGGGAGATGTAGCCATTGTGTTTGGAGAGTTTAATTTGGCTTGTGGTGGAGGGACAGCTGGCAGAAATCTTTGTTATATAATGATACACCTGCCAAGACAATGGCATAGCTTTTCTGCTCCTAAAATCGAGAGCAAAGGGCTGGTGAAGTTTTGCCTCCCCTCTGCCCCTGGGGCCGCCTGGTCTTGAGCCATGGGAAGATGTGTTGCCTTCCGCTCCTCTTGCACTGTCTCTTCTCACAAAGGCTGACTGCTCGCCCAAACGAGGGAGGTTTCCTGCCTGAAAAGTCAGTCTTTGAGGTTTTTCTTTTCTCCGTCTTTCATGTGTATGGCGTTCTTCTAGGTTTCCCAACAATGGGAGCGCTGGCTCTGTCTGCTCAGGTTAAGAGTGTCCTGTTAGGCGGTGGCCACACACACGTCTCTGGTTGCCCTGTCTCTGGTCCTCAGGGCCAGCAATCATGCAGTGCAGGTGAATGGATCAGCCTAGGGCTATCTGGCCTGATTTCAGATTTTTGCCTGACTTTTCTGGACCACTGTCTATCTGGAACGATAGCTTAGGATGGAAGACATCTAGCATTTTATCTGATTAGCTCCCGAGTTCCTGAAAAGGCAGGGACATCCCTCAATAATGCACCAAGCAGGATGGTAGTCTTTTCACGTTTAACACAACTAATACTTATCTCGTAAAGATGTTTCCTGCTGATCTCAGCTGCTTTTCTCAGTTCTTGGAAAAACCATCATTGTGTGTGTGTGTGTGTATGTCTCTCTTTCTCTGTGTATATCTCCAGATGCTCACAAGTTGATGCTCACAAGTTGATGCTCAGACTTGATGGTTGGGAGAGGAAGCAGGGGAAGGTGGGTGCTGCCTCATTCTGAAAGTGGTGACAAAAAGAAGGAGGTAGAATAGCTTTGGGAGAGTCACTTCTCTTTCAAGCAAGGGTAGTATCACCTCATTCCCAGGAGGCCATTGGCAGAATGAACAGTTGCTAGGCTCAGTCCCTGTAAAGACAGAGAAGTGCTCTGAAAAGCAGTGAGAGTTAGGGATAGAGCAGATAGTATGCATGTGACCTGAGTTTAGGCTTTTGATGCTGCTGAAGGTGCTGGGGAGAAGCAGATATAGAAATTGAGTGGCGGACCTCTGCCCTAGATCTGCTCACAAACCAAAAATATCTGTGGAAATGCGATGTCATTTCTCTGACATCACAAGGTGACTGGCCAAACTCAGTGTCTGGCTGTGTCTGGTATCAGTAACATTTTAGTCCTACAACCTGAATTCTCAGTATGGGGTTATTTCCTTCTGCCCTGCTCTTGGCTGTCTGAGCATTGGATGTTTGTAAGTAAAACCCTCTTCTCAATATTGTTCTTTAGTTTTGAGACTCCCAGGTGTGGAAAATGCCCAAGATTTTCAATTTCCTTCAACTGTGAGTTGAAGGCTTTTAATTGATAGGTGTGTATATAATGTTAAATGAAGAATCCTCTAGAACATGAATTGGCAGACTTTTTTTGTAACGTGCCAGATAGGAAATGATTTCAACTCTCTGGGTCCTATGATATCTGCCACAGGGACTCAACTCTACCAGTGTAGCTCAGAAGCAGCCTTCAACAATACATAAACAAGTGGTAGTGGCTGCATATCAATAAAACTTTATTTACAAAAATAGGTTGGGGGGTGGTCAGATTTGGCACACAAGTTGTGGTTTGCCAACCACTGCTCTAGACTTCTTCAAAGTGGCTTATTTTCTCAACCGTTAACAGAGAAGAGCTTTAGGAAAAGGCTTTTCTGAGGGAAGAAAAAAAAAGACAGTGAGTGCAATTGTTTTAGCATCTTCTCCCACAAAATTTTAATTCTGTAAGTAATGGTTGTCATTGAAAGACTGTACGTCTGTTTCTTACTGCGAAAGTTTGAAGGGATTGAGTATTTTTGCTCTCTTGGTCCTGTTAATGGAATTTCACTCCTTCTTCAGAAGATCACAGTATAAGTTGAAAAGACTACTTCTGGCAGATGAGCTGTTTGAACAAGGACAGGTTCCGGGTTAACTGGTTGGGTCTTTACTCAGCAACAGGACAGTGATTAAGGGTGTGGGCTTTTGCATCAGGCTGTCTGGATTGAAAGCCCAGGATGCCACCATTCACCAGTTGTGTGGTGACAGGCAAGTTACCTAAGTTGTCTTGGCCTCAGTTTCCTCCTCTGCTAAAGTGAGAAAAATAATTAATAATAAAGTGAGAAGACTAATAATAGTATCTTCCTCATCCGTTGCTGCAAAGATGTTAAGTGATGTCATGTATCTAAAATGCACAGCCCAGGGACTGTCGGGCGGTAAGTGCTCAGTAAGCATGAGCTATTATTACATCAGTTTCAGCGTCAGAAGTTTGCTGTAGTTTTTGCTTAGAGTACACTTCCAGGAAATAGATACCATCTAGCTTCTGTTCTCTCGGGTAATTTTTTTTTTATTTTCTTGCAGATGGCTTTACTAATTTCTGCTCATTAGTAAATGACACTAATAAGTGTTATAAATTGTGCTGGAGCAGGTATTCGTGCTGCCTGGGGACAGCTGGGCAGAACTGATGATAAACAGCTTGTTCACAGCAAAGTCCAAGAGAGGATGCTAGGGCACTGATGCCGCCCTCGGAGGCCCCACTTATCAGCCCATCTGCCAAGGCTTGCTTTTCACTCAGAAAATCAGAAAGGTTTCATCCTTCCATGTTTTCTGTCTCTGGCAGCTGAACGGGTACTGTCACATCACAAACAACTCCTTCTCTTAATATACACATCTGGCGCTGGCAGTTGGACGAACTTCATAAGAGCACATGATCATCACTCATTACAAGATTAAAAAGTACCCCATGGCATCATTGATGTTTTTTAACTTTGATCTTTTGCAGTTGTGATTCATCTCAGTTATAAAACTTCCCTTTAAAGGAACACAGCCGATGACTTATTAGAACCTTCGTCTTAAGTAGCGTAAACATGAGAACGGTACACATCTTTACAAAATGCCATTTATTTTCTCCGCCAGCTTATCAGTTTAAGACATGACATCATGCTTAAGATCCCAAATTTGTCAGCCTTGTGTTTAGGCAAGGCATTTTGACCTTCTGTTGGCAAGTTAGCTCTGAAGAGGTCCTGCCGTACGTTCACCAGCAGAAGTCAGTGGAGCAGAAGCAGCTACAGTAATGCATTTGGATGCCTAACTCTTTCAAACATCAGATTCTATTAGGATCTTTTGTTCCACATATGCAGTTGCTTCCAACTGCAGTCCTTTTGAAAGAACTTCTCCAGGAAGATGAAATCTTGCTCAGTGGTGTCATATTCTACTGCTGTGTTTCTGAGTTAAGGAGGAAGAGTGACGAAAGGGTATTATTGGCTGTGCAGAGGATGGAAAAAGTAAATCACCTTACACAGTCAGAAGTCTTTTTATTCTCTTGCTGCTCTGTCAGTTATCTCTTGGTAAATAACAAACCATCCCCAAACACAGTGGCTTAAAATAGCAACCAGGGAATTCCCTGGTGGTTCAGTGGTTAGCACTCTGTGCCTCTACTGCAGGAAGCCTAGGTTTGATCCCTGGTCAAGGAACTAAGATCCCAAAAGCTTCCTGGTGCAGAAAAAAGTAAAAAAAAAAAAAAAAAATAAAGACCAAAAAAAAAAAAAAAAAAGAAACAGCCACTAGTTTATTATTTCTCACGACTCTGTGGGTTGACTGGGGTTCATCTGGATGGGTTTTCTATGGTCTTTCTTGCGATAAGATGGTAGCTGGTGCTGAAACATGCCTGATGGTCTCAGTCCCTTGTCTGATGCCTTCATGGGGTGACTGGAAGGTTAGGCTCAGCAGGAAGGGGGCGACAGCTGGGCCTTTCTCTCTCTCCTATAGTTCCAGAGCCTCCCCCTCTCCGTGTGGCCTTTTCTGTCGGAGTCTGACTTCCTATGTGGCAGCTCAGGGTTCCTTTGGGTGTAAAAGTGGGAACTTTCTGGCCTTTTGTAAAGCTTCTTAAGGCTCAGAATTGGAGTAGAGTCACTTCTTACATATTCTGTTGGTGAAAACAAGAGACATGTGCAGCCTGGCCTTGAGGGGAAAAAAATCTTGCAAGATGAATGATGGGGACGGTGGTTCACTGGACCACCCATGTCACCTACTTCCATAAGTGCTTATATCGGAAATATCATTGCTGCCACAGGAGAAATGATTTTTTGAGGTACCATTTCCTGAAAAGTCTTCTGACTTCTTATTCTGGAAGACATCTAAAGTTCTTCAAGGTCACTCCAAGTTCCAGTGCTTGTAGCTTCACTCTGAATTAGACCAGTTTGGTAATTTCCAGATGAATGAGGGGTGGGTGATATCTTGTGGTGCTTGGTATCAGCAGGTCAATAGCGAGTCAAGCCAGATCAGTCCTCTTATGGGAGAAGAATATTAGATATTTGAACATAAAGAGGTTATTTGCCTTGCTTGGCAGCTGGGCAAATCTGTAGCCAAAGTATCTTCTGGATCCTCAAATGAACAAGCCTGGTGGTTTTTATGCTGTCTACCACTCAGCTTTACAAATTCTCCCTTGTCAGTACACCTGCAAATCTGATACCTAATGCACATGAATGGGTTTCTAAGAGCTTCCGTGTGCTGCGCCCCAGGGAAGTAAATCATAGTTACCCTCCAGGAGAGACCAAAGCCATCATCTGCATCTTTGCTACTGGGACACTTTTGGTCAGTGCTGGCCACCTACCCGTCCTGAGCTGGGGGGAGAAGGGGAAAGCCCTGCCTTTTCTTTCCCATGATCTGGCTCCTTTCCTGCAGGCTTGGTGCATGGCTACAGCACTGCTCTGCTTAACTCCTTCTGTGACTTCAGTAGGGCTGGCGCTTAGGTGATGGAGAACCTCTCTGGGTGTGCAGGGTACCCTGTGTGTTTCAGGGCCGTCTCAGCACTTGGCTTCACCAGCTTGTCAGGGTCATGTCCTGCAGCCAAACTGTTTTCTTTTCCTGCTTGCTTCTTGTCACCTGTGCCCAGTTCATTGCACGTTTTTAATTCTTTAGAGAACATTTTATTATTCTACATTCTTGTGCACCTTTGATTGCAGAGGTTTTACCTTATAAACTGAACATTTAAGACAGACTTAAATAAAACAGTGGTCTGTGGCCTGAAGCATCTTATTTTTCTCCCATGCTGTTCCACCCAGTTCTTTAAAAAAATTTGTTTTTAATGACTATTAAAAATTTCCATGAAGACTATTTTTGTTCAAGTTTAAAATATTGTTGTTGTTCACTGTTCTTTAGTTGCTCAGTTGTGTCTGACTCTTTGCAACCCTGTGGACCGCAGCATGCCAGGCTTCCCTGTCCTTCACCGTCTTCCAGATTTTGTTCAAACTCATGTCTGTTGAGTCAGTGGTGCCATTCAACTATCTCATCCTCTGTTGCCCCCTTCTCCTTCTTCTGTCAATGTTTCCCAGCATCAGGGTCTTTTCCAAAGAGTCTGCTGTTCACATCAGGTGACTGAAGTATTGGAGTTTCAGCATCAGTCCTTCCAATGAATGTTCAGTTTAAAATATATCTTTTATTTATTTGTTTAATTTTTGTCCACACCCTGCAGCATGTGGGCTCTTACTTCCCTGACCGGGGGTCAAAAGCATACCCCCTGCATTGGAAGGTGAAGTCTTAACCACTGGACCACCAGGCCAGTCGTTCTATCCAGTTCTCCAGCCCCAGAAAGGGTGGCAAGAATCATGGTCTTGGCATTCGCTATTCCTCATTGTAGATGGTGTCAGTGGCAGCTGGCTTTTCTCCTCCACTGCTCTTCACCCTGGTTGGGTGTAGGAATAGAGTTTTAATGGTGCCTGGCCCATGATCTTTGCTTATTTATCAGTGGTGGATGCTGATATAGAGCTTGGGCAGATGTGAAAAAGGACAGGAAACATGTAAAGTGTGTTGGATGAAAGGACAGCAAAATTGTTTTAAAGCTGTTTGATTTGTCTGGACACAGTTTGTATGTTCACATTCTTGCTGTTTGTGAAGACAATTTGAGAAATGCTTGATAAGCCTCGTACCACATCCCTGATGCCACAGGCCTGAATTTTAGTCTCTGGTTGGAAGTGTTAGTAAAAAAAAAAAAAAACCCTTAACTTTTTTTTTGGTGGGAAAACAATTTTTTTTTTGAGTGAAAGATTCTTTAAATTCTATAGGGTTTTACGATTTTTAAACGTTTCACACATATGATATTTTTTAAAGATTTTTTTTTTTAATGTGGACCACTTTTTAAAGTCTTTGTTGCATTTGCTACACCATTACTTCTGTTTTATGCTTTGATATTTTGGCCACCAGGCATATGGGATCTTAGATCCCCGACCAGGGATTGAACACACACCCCCTGCATTGGAAGGTGAAGTCCTAACCACGGGACCACCAGGGGAGTCCCTACACATGGTTTTTTATTGTCCCATAATAACCCCTTTTATTCCCCCCTTATTCCTGCATGGCACCCACCTTCCTTCTTCCCACTGGTAACCACTAGTTTGTTTTGTATATCTGTGAGTCTGCTTCTTTTTTGTTTTATTCACTAGTCTGTTGTATTTTTTAGATTCCACATATAAATGATATCACATAGTATCTGTCTTTCTGTGTCTGGCTGACTTCACATTGCATAATGCCCTCCAAGTCCCATGCTACTGCAAAAACGCCCTCCACTTCTTGACTTGCAGACTTCCTGTGGCTCTTCCCTGTCTCTGAAGTGCCCAAGGAGTGGCAGTGAGGGGTCCATGCCACATTTTGATATTTACAAGGCAGCAACCACAAGCAGCAGTTTGATGGTCATAAATATGTATCCTTTGGTCACTAAGATCTAAACCATCATTGACCACCTTTGACTTAAGAGAATAATCACAGTTAAAAAAAAACTGTTCCCTTTCCTCTTTTCCTTAAGGAGGATGGTGAGGGAGTCAGAAGCGCTGGTGGAAGTTAAGTCTGGTGGTTGGTGGAATGTACTCTTGAGAGGAGCAGTTTTAAATCTCTTGCAGTACTTTTTTTTTCTGTTGACTGACTGTCAGGAGCTGGGAAGATGGCCAAGAAGGAAATGACACATCGAGAGGCATTTTGTGTTGTGCAATATTCTGTGGAACTGATGCAAGGCTATATGGCCTGTTTACACATTCCTTCGCTCGCAGACAGCATGGCAGTAATTGAATTCAGCAGCACATGGCATGCTGCAGCAAGGAGCCGGGCCTTCACATCCTTTCATGGCAAATTATCGCAGCCGTTAAAACACGCTCATGTCCCTCCTTTGCACTCTCCCCTGGCTTCTCAGTTCTGAATGTGCTTTCTCGCTGTATGGGACGTGTGTTCACAAGCAGCGTGGCTTTCCCAGGTAGAGCTCCCTGTCCACAGACACAGTTCCCATTGATATATTTACTTCTCACTAAATATAGCAAGCAGCGTGGCAGGTTTTCAAGCTCTCTGTGCTCTCAAAACACACCGACTGGACCCAAGTGTGTCACCGGCTTATATCTCACTGGAAGTCAGAAGTCATTCATTCTTCAAACAGTGCTAAATACTTGAGAGAGAGAAAAAAAAATTTTTTTGGCTTTATTTTATAAAAAATAAATTTTCCTTCCCGAGATAAAGAGTTTCCAATAGATCACTGAACTACTTCTGTTTTGTTTGTACTATAGCATTTGCTTCAGGAAGGGCTGGACCAGGGCAAAATAGGAGATACTTGAGAATAACAGAGAAAAAAGATTTGTTATCTTGCTCTTCATATTCATACTTGTCCCTACCTAGCATGTTATAGGATACCTTTATAATGTCAGCTAACATCATAGTCTTATCATAGACCTGTCTTTGGTCTTCATATAAAATCTCTACAGTTTTTATTTAGGCAAGCGTGGAAAATAATTGCTCACTTTTTCGAGAAACTCTTGGAAATTAAGCCAGTGCATAAAAAGTACATAAATTGACAGTATTAATTCAAGGTCATATGCAGAAGACTGTATTTGGGATGTGGTGCTTAAGTATTAATAGCAAAAGAAGAGCTCCCTGTTCCTCTCAAAATTTCTCTGCTGCTGTGCTCTGGTGGTGGGACTCTGCTTGCAGACGAAAGTACTTCATTAAAATTCAGGATTATGGCTTATGTCCAGACTCCTCTAAGAAAGGTAATTCAGATTTAAACTCATATTAATATAAAAAATAAGTCATCTCGAATCCTTTATTGGGAGGAGGCTTGGGAAGATGAAGGGAGAATGATCAACCAAGTCCTTGTACTAAACATAAACACAGAGTCAGGTGGGCAGGCGGGGCCTTTGCTGGCCTTGAAGGCAGTCAGTGACAAGTTTAAGGGTTGCAATTTTGCTGCAGGTCAGCCCTAGCAGTGTGGATTCCTGATGTCAGGTCTGTTGTAGGATTCTGTAGTCTCATGGTGTGAAGTTTTGGTTTTTATATTTTCATATTTACCCCCTTTGCAGATATTTCCCTTTTATAGAGTAGTTCTCATCTAGTTTTGTTCTAGATATGTGCTGACTCTTTCCTCTTCTGGTCAGCAAATTATCATTCAATTTCTGTTTTTCTTTTAATTATCATTATTACTATTTTAATGTGTCTGTCTCAATGAGATTCATTATAATCTCTGTCCACCTCAGATAATAGAACCTTACTATACTTTTTTTTAAAAAAGATAATTTTTATTGGAGTATTGTTGCTTTATCAGTTTCTGCTGTACAGCAAAGTGAATCAGTAAAGTATCAGTGAAGTATTAGGACTGTAGCCCGCCAGGCTCCTCTGTTCATGGAATTCTCCAGGCAGGAATACTGGAGTGGGTTGCCATTCCCTTCTCCAGGGGATCTTCGTGACCCAGGGACTGAACCCAGATTTCCTGCATTGCAAGCAGATTCTTTACCATCTGAGCTGCTAGAGGAGAGAGAGAATCAAACTTATGGTTACCAAAGAGGAAGGGGAAGGGATAAATTAGGAGTTTGGGATTAGCTTGTGCACATTACTATATATAAAATAGATTAAACAGCAAGGACTGACTGTATAGCACAGGGAACTATACTCAATGTATTTGAAAGGTTACTTTCAATAACCTATAATGGAAAAGAATCTGAAAAAGAATAGATATTGATCTGTCTATCTATATCTGTTATACATAGATCTATATTATATAGATTATATTATTATATATAGGTTATATATTATATTAATAATATTATAAACACCAATGTATTAATATATTATATATTAATATATATTAATAATATTATATAGATTATATTATTATATAGATCTATATTATATCTATACCTATTATATATCTATACATCTATATCTTATTACATACCTATATAGAAATATATCATATATAATATAAATCTATATAAAACTATATTATATATCTAATATATCTGTTGCATGATATATATATATGTATTCTTTTTCAGATTCTTTTCCATTATACATTATTGCAAGATACTGAGTATAGTTCCCTCTGCTATACAATAGGTCCTTGTTGTTTAATCTATTTTATATGTGTAGTAGTGTGCACAAGTCAATCCCAGACTCGTCCCTTTCCCTTTTGGTAACCGTAAGTTTGATTCTGTCTCTCCTTGTGTTGTTGTCTGATATTTTTATCTTTGTTTTATGCTTCCTGAATTAGTCATCATCAGTATTTAAACTGTTTATTTCATATTTGCCTGTATGTTTATCAGTTTATTGGCTCACCATTCCTTCCTACACATGGGTCCTTCCTTCTGGATTTAGTTTTCTTGATGTATGTTCTTTAGTAGTTCTTTCAGTGAGAACCTGTTCCGGGTAGACCCAGTTTTTGTTCCTGAAAATGTCGGCACTTGTGGCCACTGGCTGCCAGTGTGGTGTGGTGTGAGAGGGACCCTGTGGAGAGTCCAGCTGCTCAGGGGGCTGGGGAGCCACACTCCCGGCCATTCTTTGGGCTGAGACTTTTCAGGTGGTCGTGATCAAACTAGTGGAGTGGCACTTAAGGGAATGGGACCCAGGACTTCCATGGATGATGGATGAGGGAAAGAGGGATGCTCTGAAAAGTCCGGGGCCAGTGAGGGGAGGGGTGGTGGGAAGAAATATTCCTGCAGACAGAAGGGGAGAAGACAAAGGAAGGGGTATTTAGGGAGAGGAAACTCAACTTGCAGCTTCACTGTTTCCTCATGGTCAGGCCCTACGGTGCTTTGTAACTTTCTATCCAAATTTATGGTAACAAGCTCTGTCATTGCACTTGCCTCTCTGAGGTCATCTGGCTGCTGCTCATTGAACAACCAGAGCAGCACTTCTTAGATGTTGTATCCACACGTTTTCTGTCATTTTAGTGAGAGTATAGGATTCAGAACCAAAAGATGCTTCATTTACCAAAAGATGGTAAACCAGTCATTAAATGAAGCAGGGGAGAAAACAGGTGTGAGGACTAGAGGGGCATGGTTTGAGAGCTGGGTTCACACTCTTGGGTAGAACTCTCCGTAGGCAAAGTGGACAGAGGGCCTCCAGTGTTGGCTCTGTGCAACTCTCATCAAAGTGGCTGGTGGGGAAGAGGTCAGCTGACACGCAAGCAAGCTGGTACTTTCCGCCTTTCCGTGAACCCTCGCACTCTTTATGTACCCTGTGTGACATGCATCTTCTCGTCCCTTACCTTCTCGGTATTAATTCTCATGAGCTACAGCTTGTGTGACAATGGTAGCGTGCATTTTGCAGGCAAAACTCAGGGTGATTTAACCTGGACTCTGTGCCTTCTTAGGGTTGGCCCTGAAAATTATTCATAGAAAAATATGAGCCCTTTGGAGAGATTATGAAGGTCCCGAAACACTGTTATACCGGAAGTGAAAAGAAATATAGATGTGTTAAAAAAAAAGTGATTGTGAAGTCTAGGTTACTAATTCTAGAGCTTTGGTTTCTGTTTCATCTCCTCACCATTCACTCTATTCTACAAAAACAAGTTACAGTGTTTTTTGCTCCATGAGGGCTGTTTCAGAGCAGCATAATGGGGAATTCATCTGTAGGTATAGTTTGTGTGGAAGATGTGGATTCAGTTATGGTTGAGGGAGTGGGAGGACTTGAAAAGTCCTCTTCTGAGATCTCAATGCCATCTTAGTGACCCGAGGAAAATCCCTACACTTCTCTCCAGTTCAGTTTCTTTGTCCTTTGAATGGAAGTAGACATGAAGACAACTTCAGAGTAGCTGGGAGTAACTTGCAAGGAATGATCATAAACTACTTGGCACACATGAAGGGCAACTTAGGTAACAAATAGTAATTATATAGCGCCTTTCTGCCAAGGAGTTCCAGAGGCTTAGACATTACCTCACTGGTTCTCTTTATATCCCTTTGAGGAATACATTATGCCTTTTACAGGTGGGTAAACTGAGGCATGGGCACTTGAAAACTCATTTGCTGCATGTCGGTCTACAAGTCAGCAGATGATTTATGGAGGTGGGCAAGGAGCCCAGGTCTCTTCCTGTTCAGTTATTCACTGCTCAGACTCCCTGATGCTTTGTCATTAAAGTTGTGGAGCTCCTGGTATCGTGCCCAGGATATTCTTGATTGATGTTCTGAAGTAATGTTACCTGAGAGGCAAGCCTGGTGATGTGGCAGCCTTGCTATATAGTAAAAAAGTCCCAAGGTATAGCCTCATACACAGAAGACATATATATGAAATCTCTGTGTGTGTATATAGTCTATATATATGTTTGTGAAATGAATCTTGAATTCATTAAGATGAAACTTCACCAGAGCTTAAAACATCGAAGTTTGTGAGATGAACACAAATTTTGTAGGTTAACCCTCAGTAGAATCTCACTTTGAATACCACCAAAATAAAGCTCATTAAATCTTAAAAAAAAAGGGGGGGGTCCCTGGTGGATCAGATGGTAAAGAATCTGCCTGCAATGCAGGAGACCTGGGTTCTATCCCTGCGTCAGGAAGATCCCCTGGACAAGGGAATAGCTACCTACTCTAGTATTCTTGCCCGGAGAATTCCGTGGACAGAGGAGCCTGGTGGGTTATAGTCTATGGGGTTGCAAAGAGTCAGACACGACTTAAGTGACTAACACACAAACACACAACCTTAAAAAAAAAAATCACTCAACTAGAAAATACAGACAAGGCCTTGGAGGAAAAGTTAGAGAATAAAAATTAATCAAAAGAAGAAAATGTAAAAAATGTCCATAATCCCATCTCCAAAGATTTCCACTGCCAATGATAGCCTGAATATTAATAAATAATATTCATCATTCATTAAATTTCATAGAAATGAAATGCTAGTGCTTCTGTGAAGGGATCAACCATGAAGATGTAGCACCAGAAAGGTGATGGAATGCTACAAGAGGTGTGAGTGTGTTGATGCTGAAAGGAGAAATAATTACTGGAAATGAGATTAATTACTTTAAGGAGCAGAAGGAAGATGGTGGCACTGACCACAGTTTCCAGTTTTTTAATGTCTTGGAAGAGGCAGCAGCTTTCTCTCTGTTGGGGGGCTGTGGTCCTGGCTTTGTCTGAATGATTAACTAAATGGACATGAGAAGGGCCCCTTCCTCCCACCACCCTGTCTCATCACTACATACACCACTCCTCAAATACCACCCCCATTTGTAACAGCTGACAGAGCCTTTTAAATGACAATTAGAGATGTTTGTTCCTGCTGGTTTTATTGAGATATAATGGACACCCAGCACGGAATGCCTAGAAGGTCTACAGCATAATGGTTTGACTTACCTATGTCATGAAATGATTACTGCAATAAGTTCAGTCAACATCCATTATCTCTTGTTGTTATTGTTCAGTTGCTCAGTCCTGTCCAATTCTTTGCGACCCCATGGACTGCAGCACGCCAGGCTTCCCTGTCCTTCACCATCTCCCAGAGCTTGCTCAAACTCATGTCCATTGAGTCGGAGATGCCATACAACCATCTCATCCTCTGTTGTCCCCTTCTCCTTCTGCCTTCAATCTTTCCCAGCATCAGGGTCTTTTCCAATTAAAAATTCAAGAAATAGAAAAAAGTTTTTTCCTTATGATGAGATCTCTTAGGATTTACTCTCTCAACCACTTTCATAGATCACATATAACGATGTTAATTATATCACTCATGTTGTACACTACATCCTTAGTACATATTTATCTTATAACTGGATGTCTCTACCTTTGTAAAACATTTTTTTTCCCGTTTTTTAAAGAGAGCTTGGGAATAGGTTGTCTTATTTAATTTGCTTTTTTATTTTTGGCTACACCCTACACGATCTTTGTTCCTCGACCAGGGATCAAACCCACATCCCCTGCATTGGAAGCGTCGAGTCTTAACCATTGGACCGTCAGGGAAGTCCCCTGGAAGTCTGTACCTTTTACTACCGTCATGCAATCCCCCTTCCCCCAGATATATTTTAAAATGTAAATATTTCCAGCAGTGGAGACATTGATTCCTTCAAAAATCAAATGTGTACCATTAGCCAGGTTCCAGGCATACAAAGCAGAGCAGACATGACCCCACCTTTGAGGAGCCTCCATTCTATGGGCCAGACAGACAAGAAATGGGCAAATGAACTTTCATCTGTAATTGCATCTAATTGCAAGTTGTGACAGTTCTGTAAAGGGAACTGATCTAGTAGTAAAGAAGGATCGGGAGCCTATTCTCGAGTGTTCTGGAAAGGACACAGCCTCAGAGCAGATACGTGAGGGTGAAACAAAGCCAACTTTAGGAAGAGTGGAGAAGAGGCTTCAAGGCAAAGGGTGCCGGAGATTCTTTTCTGAGTTAAGACTTTGAGGACAGGACCTTCATAGATGTTATCAGTAAAGCATAGCATATTTTAAGACATTTTTCGGTTAACAACTTGGTTTAAATAAGCGTATCTGATTAGGTAGATGCTCATTGTGTAACAGGATCGTTGGGGGAAAGTGGGTTGAGAAAGGCCGTGAAGAGCTCTGGTGAGGAAGAAAGGGTGGGAATAAACACTGGTTCCCAAAGAACACGTTTTCTTTAAAGAAGGAACTGTAGGAGCAGGTTTTCACCAAACCCAAACAAAGCAGTAGGTTTCCTATTCGAGTACATCCTGTGGGGTGTGTGTGATGCACAAAAGTCCTGGGGTTTTGGGGACGGCGAGAAGCAATTCCAAAGGTGAACTGGGTTTCAAAACATAAGAGCAACATGGAAAACGTAAGAATGTTTAGCGAAAAGCATTGATGATGATTAAAGGATTGTAAAATTGAACCTATAAGGATAAGTTGAAAGACTTGGGATTATTTAGCTTCAAGAAGAGGAGACTAAAAAATGACTTAATAACAGACTTCGAAATTATGAGGAGTTATTAAGCTGTGTATGGTGACCAGCTGTTTTGTTTCTGGCATAGAGACAGCGTAGGTTTTCACTGAAGCATAAGAGATTTAGGTTAGATTTAAAGAAGAACTTCTGGACTCTAAGAACTGTTAAATAGGACGGGTCGCTGAAGGCTGAGGATTTTGACTGGAGGGCTTCTCCTTCAAATCCCTTCCCTCTTCGTGATTCTCTGTGTGTTTATCAAGTGCAACAAAGTGCCACCTTTCTGCTTTTAAAATCAAAGTCATGATTTCTGTTTCCCATTATAATTCTGAAGCTCAGAGTCACAGAGGTTTGTAGACATAAATGATGAGGGTAATTTGTCTTGCTTCAATGGCCATTAGAATCTTTAATTGAGAAAAATATGACGAAAAAGAGGAACAGATCTGCCACATGGCAAAAAAAAAAATTGTTCTTGATAATCACAAGAGATGCATGATTAAGAATTTGGGGCCGCGTGAGGGTGAGATCGTTTTATCCTTAGAAAAACTCAGGTTTGTTTGACTTGTATATGCCAGATCCAGAAGGTAGAGTTCTAGGAAGTCGACTCATTTTCCTCTGTTCCCTCCCTACTGGGAGAAGTTAAAAACATTTCCAGGTGACCCCGAAGTTCATATAACCTGTAGCTCAAGAGACGCAATCCAAAAATCACCCTCAAGGAATTTATCGGCGCGGAGAAGGAAGGAGAGGGGAAATAGGCAGGATTTATTTCTGAAAACAGAAACCTTCATGCATTTAAAAGCTGGCAGAGCAGGGGAGAAGTCGAGCAGAGCGAATCTGAGAAGGGCTGACTGAGTACGCCGTTGCTTTCCACGGTGGAGCTGGGGCTGCAGGGAAGCCAAGAGTCCCGCTTCCTGGGTTAAGCTTTCTCAAGGAAGCCAAGTGTCAGGGTTTTCATTTTAAAATGTATTTCTGAATCCACTCTTTCACTGATTAAATACCTGTCTGAGCAACTTTTGTAATAATAAATTAGCCCACCTGCAGATGGTTGGCTTCAAGCACTGATGCAATGGTGAAAAAACAAAGCTCACACACATAGTGTTCTCAGATGGGTTCTTTGTTTTGAGCTAAGTGGATATAATTTTCTCTAAAGGAAAAGAAATAATCAAAGAGACCAAAGAAACAGACTTTGAGACAGGTGACGCGACTGGGAAGAAGGTTAGGTGGGTGTGGTGCTAAGCTAGAGGAAAGGAAAAATACTCAGAAAACATATTTTTCTTTCCTCCCAAAATAACTTGCGCTCCTTGGTTCATTAAGTACTTTTAGACCCTTGAACCACTACACTTGACCTTCCCAAGACATCGCTGCCCATTGGAGAGCCACCCACAGCCCGCGGTTGGGTCAGAAGTCACAACCCGTTTCCTTTTACTGGCCTCTTTTCTTCCTTGTCTGTGATATTTTCTTAGTGGCTTTGGCACTCTGGGACTTGATTGAGTTATTTTTGTGATTTCTACATTTGGGTGTCCCTCACGCCCTGATAATTTATTTTCAAAACCCTATTCTGAGGGTTCTTAAAACCTACAGCTGTCTTTTCCATAGGAAAAGGAGACCTAAAGGGAGTCAGTGGCCCTTCTTTTCTGCTCTCGAAGCCGAGAGATGGATGGTGGGAAGGAAAAGCAACTGACAAGAGGTTTGGTGTACTCCTATTGTGAGAAAGAGTGCTCTTCTGAATCCTTCTTTGTTAGGGGAAAAGTCTCTTCATTATACGTATGTGGGCAGTGGAAGGGCATTTGTTCTTTATTTTCTGTGATACTTTTGAAATACTGTGCACTGGGGCTGACTATTTCCCCAGGGATTAAGCTGATTGTGCTGGTTTAGCTGAAGCAGCAGAAGACCCATTGGTGTGTCCACAGAAACTGTGTGGTTATCTGTTCTTTCATGCGTTCCTTTCTTCCCTGAGGACTTAACACTTGTGAACCAACTCCCCTTCCTTTAGGAAAGCTGTGATAAGAGACAGACTGAGAGCTTTCAGTGGTCAGCGCTTCATAGAAGGTTGGCCACACTGCCATGGTAATGTCTAAAACATAACCAAGAAGGACAAAGGTTTTTGTAAAGGTTCGAAGATGTAAAGGGAGCAAAAGTGGATGATTTGGATAGTGTATCAGCGGAAGGTCTGGTGCTTTGCTCACTTCTCGGGGTTGGGGGAAGTTCGCACATGGGTGTCTCCTTGGGTATTTTTAGAACTCTACATTGCTGGCACAGATCGGACACAGCAAGGGAATTTTCTAGGACCAGGGATATAGGAGTTTTAGGATTCTATAATTAGGAAAGCATAGACGGATCAAAATGTAGGATATATACTGGTTTTATGATTTACAAAGTGTATTTTGGGCATCCCTCCCGCTTGCTGCATGTGGGATCTTAGTACCCAGACGTGATTGAACCTGTGCCCCCTGTAATGGAAGCACAGAATCTTACCCAAAGGACCGCCAGGGAAGTCCCGTGGCCTCCTTTTACTCTATGCTGTGTTGATTCTATATACTGTGAGCTCTGAGGCCACAGTTCCTTGGTGGAGCCAAGTAGCTGGAAAACCCCAAATAGGACATGTGCCTTTGCTCTTTGCTCTTTGTTCTCATCCAGTCCATCTAGGAGTTGTACTGGGGATTCGGTTTGACTGTAGTTGGTCTGTCACGTACTGGCCCAGTGCTGGCATGTGAACAGAAGTTAGTACTAGAATAGGACACGAGGTAGCTGCTCCGACCATCCGTTTTTTGCTGCGGGTCCACCTTCTACCATCAGCGACAGCTCAGGAGAAACTCTTATGTGGTGGGGACTCACCACTTCTGCATTCTCTTTTGTTGGGGGAACTGAAATAGAATAGAAGTTTGCAACGGAATTGGAAGAAATCTGACACTGAAAGATGAGATGTCGCTTTTGCAGCATGAGATTTGTGGCACACACTGACCAGAGGAAGGAAATCTGATGATCTAGATAGATGCCTCTGGTTGTTATCACTTTTGCTGTGAGCCTCTCAGCTAGGCACTCAACAGGATGAGCCAAATACATCAGTAAATAAAAACTTTTATGGGGGATGGGGGAGAGCCTTGAGTTTGAAGGAATAGGTGGCATTTCTGGCTCATTTATATACATCTCCTTTCATTCTTTTTGAAAAGGTAATAATTTGCACCAAAAATATATTGGAAGCCAACTTTTTTTTGCTACTACAAAGAGCTTCTGAAGGCAAACTAGAGGCAAGCACTATTTCTAGTTCTATCCCTGATACTGTCTGACCAGTTCTGGGAATGGATTTTGGTAGTTTTCACCTTGTGTAGTCACACTAGTCTCCTCTACATTGAGTCAGACTATTGGATGACTCATGGTTTGTAAATTATAGAAAAGAACTGCTTTTTAAAATATTATTATTTGTACAGTAGAATCTGAAATCCCAACACCTCTACACACTTAATGAGGTACCTCTAGCAATGCAATGAAATTCTAATGTTGATACTTAGACCCTTTTGTTCATGATTACTTTGGTAGTTTAAATAAGTTAACCTTAGGAAGAAAAGTCAGCATTTATATATACATATATCCTTTATTTCTACATTAATTAGGCAATCATTAATAGCCAGACTGCTCTGTGTCAGAGCCTCTGAATGCTGGGGTGCTGAAGGAATAACTGAGAACCTAACTTGAAAGAGCCACAGCAAGATCGGGAATCGAGCCAAGGGTAGTCACAGTATTTTTTGAACACATCGGGAGGTAAAGCCGTTATTTGTAAGGAAGACGAGCAGGGTCCCACCTTTTATTTTAGTGACTTAGAAGTTTGTGATTTACTTGTGCTTTGTTGTCAGCTGTCCCCTCTCTGGCCACGTGTGCATCTCCTTACAGCTTTCAGGGCCCTCCTTGAGAATTCAGTCCCTGCATCTCTGACGTTACCTTAGTTTATCCCATCGTTCCCTTCTCTTCCCTTCTTCGTCCATCACCAGACCTGCTTCCTGCCCTACACCTTTGTGCTCCCTTGCTCTACATTACTTCATCTGATTGGAACAGAGAAGCGTGGCTCTGCCTTAGAAAATAGCCTTCCTAGTTCATTTGATTTAAAGAAAGGTTTCCAAAGCTGAATGATTTTTGTTGTTCAGTCACTAATTCATGTCCGACTTTTGTGACCCCATGGACTGGGGCCCTCCAGGCTCCTCTGTCCCTGGAATTCTTCAGGCACGAATACTGGAGTGGGTTGCCATTTTCTTCTCCAGGGGATCTTTCTGACCCAGAGATCGAACCCTGGTCTCCTGCATTGCAGGCAGAGAGCTTACCCATTGAACCACCAAAGCTGAATGGAGTGTAATAAAGCTCATCTAATTTAAATTATGTGCCCGTCCTTGGGGGAGGGCTGGGGAGGACAAAAACTAATGTTCATTAGTTCATGAGGCTCTGTGCTGGATGCCTTATGTCTATTAACTTCTCTTTTACAAATTAGGAAACAGGCCTCATGGGGGTCGCATTAACTGACCCACGTCCTTCACGCTAAGAAAGTCAACTCTGTTTTATGACTTCAGGTCCATACTTTTTCTGCTGCTTTTTTAAAAAAAAATTTTTATTTTTGGTTGCATGGTAAGGCTTGTGGAGTCTTGGCTTCCCAACCAGGGATTGAACCCAGGCCCCAGCAGTGAAACCACAGAGTCCTCACCACAGGGCTGCCAAGGAAGCTCCCTTTTCTGCTTGATAATAAAGGCTTTGAATATCTGTGCGTAATTTGGAAGGGAAACTTTACAGAAATTTCTATCAGAGGTTAAGACAAAGCTAGACTCACATATTTGTCGTAGTTGTTTGAGTTGTCCTTAGTTCATAGTGACATGTGAAGGACTAGGGTGTGAAGCGGAGAAGGCGATGGCACCCCACTCCAGTACTCTTGCCTGGAAAATCCCGTGGGCGGAGGAGCCTGGTAGGCTGCAGTCCATGGGGTCGCTAAGAGTCGGACACGACTGAGCGACTTCACTTTCACTTTTCACTTTTCACTTTCATGCATTGGAGAAGGAAATGGCAACCCACTCCAGTGTTCTTGCCTGGAGAATCCCAGGGACAGGGGAGCCTGGTGGGCTGCTGTCTGTGGGGTTGCACAGAGTTGGACACGACTGAAGCGACTTAGCAGTAGCAGCAGGGTGTGACGAGTTTCTTGTGACCACCAGCATACAACCTGGGACTCCTCTGAGCCTTGCTGAGCTTTGCCTCACCATCTTATCTTCTTAGAGAAATTGGAATTATTAATAGTTGCAGGAGATGAATATTCTCATGGACTATAGCAGACTTGTCTTTTCCTGTTAGTTGTGAATGCCACCATGGATAAATGCTCTGCCATGGTAGAGAAGTATTAATACTTTTATTTTTTGGTAGTTTAGATTTTGTGGAAAGTATGTTGATTTGATGAGAACATATGGGAATGTTGTGGGAATATGATGTTCAGTGCTACCCACTGTTTCTTCTTACGTTTTATTTAAATGTTTATTTATTTGACTGTGCTGAGTCTTAGTTGTGGCATGTGGAATCTAGTTCCCCAACCAGGGATCAAATCTGGGCCCCCTGCATTGGGAGCAGAGTCTTAGCCCCTGGACCACCAGGGATGTCCCATTTTTAAATTTTAAATAATTTTTTTTTTTTTTTTGAGCAGAGGAAGGTTTATCGTAGGGCCAAGCAAGGAGAATGAGTAGCTTGTGCTCAAAAACCCTGAACTGAAATAACATTTATTTTTAAGATTTATTTTTTCAGAGCAGTTTTAGGTTCAGAGCAAAATTGAGAGGAAGGTACAGAGGTTTCCTATATACCCCCTGCTCCCACACATGAGCTACAACCCCTCCACCAGAGTGGAGCTGGTTACAGTTGATGAACCTATGTTGATTAACATGTTGTTATCACCCAAAGTCCTTACTTTACATTAGAGTTCACGCAGGGTTGTACATTCTGTAGATTTCCGCAATGTATGACATGTGTCTACCATTATAATTTCATCCTGAGTAGTTTGACTGCCCTAAAAATCTGAGCTCTACCTGGGCATCCCTCCCCTCCTCTCCTCAAACCCTGTAATCTCTGACCTGTTCACTGCCTCCATAGCTTTATCTTTTTCTTAATATCTTTTGCTTTTTCTTTTTCTTAGTGGTTTCTATAGTAGAAACAACACAATATGTAGCCTTTTCAGATTGACCTCTTTCTCTTAGTAATATTCATTTAAGATTCCTCCCTGTCTTTTCATGGCTTGATATCTCATTTCTTGTAACGCCAGATACCACAGTCTGGATATACCACAGCTTATTTATCCACTCACAGTAGTATTGGTTTTAATTTAATTACTATATAAGCACATTTGTTGTAAATTTCAGGAAACGCAAACAGTATAAAGAAGGAAGTAAAAAGTCACTTGAAATTCAATACCAAAGATGACTCCAGTTTATACTGTGATGTCTTTACTTTTAATATTTTCCTAAGTGTATATTTTTTGTATAGGCATAGTTGTTCGCATGTTTTATTTTAAAATTTTGCTCATATCCTCTAAGCTGATTTTATTTTTTTACTTATTAGAAGGAATTGGGCTGCACTTTGATTTTTAATATCAGAATGGTAAATCTTCTGTTTACTAAAGATAAACATTGTGAAAATTCGCTTATAAAATGAGTGTAAAATTTCCTATTCTGGTTCCTTTAAAAATTTTATAACTCATGGGATTATTTGATCTCCAAATATAGTTGCCTGTCTCAGAAAAGAACTTGCATTAATGGTACTTTCTCTTCCTTGCTTTTGCTTTTCTTCTTGTCTCTTTTTCCATTCATCTTTACTTGGTTTTATAGGGGCTCATGTGATGCCCTGTATGCTAAATGACCAAGACTGTGCTACGCTGGGCGCCACAATCATGCTTTGAGGGTCTCTTGAGTCTCTTTTCAAACGTCTTGGAGGTTCCATCTCCATGTGTCTTCCTTCCGAGTGGTTCTGTGTGCCTTAGCTTAGGATCTCATATGCTATATTTGTGTTGTTTCCAAAGTGTATGTTAACTTAGGGGCTTCCCATGTGGCTCAGTGGTAAAGAATCCACTTCTAATGCAGGTGACTCAGGAGATGCTGGTTCGATCCCTGAGTCAGGAATATCCCCTGGAAAAGGAAATGGTAACCCACTCCAGTATTCTTGATGGAAAAATCCCATGGGCAGAGGAGCCTGGTGGGCTGCAGTCCATCCATAGGGTCACAAATTGTCAGACACGATTGAGCAACTGAGTGCACACACACACACATACACACACACGTTAACTTCTGATTTCATAATAACCCTGTGAAGTAGGCTGAGAAAATGTCATTTTGCAGGTGAGGAAGAAGCCTTGAGACATTAAGGGACTTGCCCAGGGTCACACATCTCAGTTGAACATTCAATGTTTAAAAACAGCTTAGTCTGACTCAAACAAAATTCAAGAAAAGTTTCCTGCTGAGAATTGAAAGGAAAGTGCAGAAAACATTATCACAGTCAAAATAAGTTTAGGTTACTCTAACTAGAAAAATTAACTATTTTTTATGAGCCTTTCCCCCCTTCCCCCCTAAAGTAAGTAGGAATCAAGTACAAGTAAAAAGCCAATTTAAACCAATTAATGAAGGAAAACAAATGTAGGGAAAGCAACGGTCTCTTCAGTGTAGCAGCTCACGCATTATCAGGACTGGAAGGGAAAGACAGTAGTTCGTCTTCCCCAACAGAAAAAGCCTACAGGGAGAGCTCAGACAGCAGGTAGAATAGTTGTTCATTCTCTCCTGGCCCGTCTCCTTGGGAGTGAGGGTGTCTGGTGAAGGGCAAGTGGAAGGAAGGTCAATATCAGGCAGTGGCTTTTCCTATTTCTGAAGTTCTAGAAGTGTGAATATGATACCACGTAGATTCAAACTTCTTAGAAATCTCTGAAATCTAACACATCCTCAGTTCATAAGGATATCTGAGAAAGGAAGAAGCATCCTTCACAGATGTTTTGTGTTAAGCTACTTTATCTACCTGGAAACATTTGAATTATTATTATTTTTTATTCAGAGCTTGTGAAAAGGAAACCAGCCTGTCTAGTGTCTGACTTCTTATGTAAGTTGGGAGTCTGTCCCACAGAACCAAGCAGAAGAAATAAGCCAGGTTGATGATGCCTTGGCCGAGGAGGGCCTGTGACAGAGGGGAAAAAATAAGAGGCTCAGTCAGTCTTTGTGGTCCAGAGCTCTGGGAAAGTTTGCAGAGGTCATTCTAAAGTGTGTTTCCCCTATTAATAAAACAAGGAAGCTTATAGGCCTGCTGCTGCTGCTGCTAAGTCACTTCAGTCGTGTCCAACTCTGTGTGACCCCATAGACGGCAGCCCACCAGGCTCCCCCGTCCCTGGGATTCTCCAGGCAAGAACACTGGAGTGGGTTGCCATTTCCTTCTCCAATGCATGAAAGTGAAAAGTCAAAGTGAAGTCGCTCAGTTGTGTCCGACTCTTAGCGACCCCATGGACTGCAGCCTGCCAGGCTCCTTCATCCATGGGATTTTCCAGGCAAGAGTACTGGAGTGGGGTGCCATCGCCTTCTCCAGCTTATAGGCCTGGACTAGGACAAATAAAGATGCTCTGATTGAATGACAGAGGCAATGATGTATTCTGGGGTAGGAAATTACAATCAATCCAGAGACTACCGACTGGTGGTCCAGGAGTTAAGACTCCATGCTTCCAAGGCATGAGTTGCAGATTCTAGACCTGGTCGAGGAAGTAAAATTCCACATGCTGGGCAGTACAGTCAAAAAACAAACAAGAAACAAGAAAACAATCCCCCTCTTCCCCCCAAACAACAAACAGTAAAAACAGTCTAGTGCTAACTCAGAGGCAGTGTACCTTAAAGATGTTAAGCGTCTTAAATTCTTGATGAAACTATAATACAGAGAATTCTTACCTCACTTTTGTAATGTTGAAAAACCACAAAGAAATACTGAGTTACTAAGGAACCAGCTATGATAACCTCCACAAATTATACCTTTGTTCAGTGCCAACTATGTGTTCAATGGCAAATACAGTATGCCCTTCTTTGGTTTCCAGTCCTTCTTGCCATGTAAATTAAGTCAACAAAAATAACTTCTTGTTGTTTTTCCTGTCTGATATAAAAAAAAAATTCTGTTAAAAGTATGTGAATAGCCGACTGCTAGCAGAATCTTCTAGTAGTTAGCTTAATGAACCTGTCAGGTGTCACATATTCCTTTTGTAGATAAAACTGATTGGTAGTGATCTGTGGCAGGACAGAGTGGCTAGTTTGAGGAAAGATCTGGAAACATTACCCAACCTCCCAAAGCCTTGAAATTCCAGAGCTGCTGCTCTCTTGTTAATGATTCTGAGTCTGAAGTCAGTGGTGCAACTGATGCAAAGCCTCGTATTCCTTCCTCTCAGAGCAAACTTGTCCACAGGGATGTGGGGCTGCATTCTTTGGTTCTGAACCCTGACAGGTACCTGTAGCTTTTTTTCGGTTAATGTCTCTTTTTTTTTTATTTGGTGGCTCCGGGTCTTAGTTACGGCATGTAGGGTCCTCCATCTTCATTCCACTGGAAGTGTGGAGTCTTGGCCAGTGGACCACCAGGGAAGTGCCAGCGCCTGTAGCTTTGAACTGCTACCTACTTCCTTCTCTCTGGGTTAATTTCCCTCCCTCTTTTGTATGGATCATTCTTCAGTTCATATTTCTTTCTAGATTTCTTTAGTTAAAATCCCACATTTCCTCTTTAACCTTAACCGCTATCCTCCTATCTTTTAGCTGAATTTCTTTCAGCTTTGGTGCTTGCCCTAAGGGTCTGACCTATTTATAGTTATTTACATTCTTTTTTTTTTAAATTCTACATACATTATGGTTTTTCATTTTCAGTATCATACCACTGTATTCCCACAGGGCAGGGGTCTGTCAGTTCATTTTCTTCATAAAAATCTGCACACACAGAATTACCTAAAGATAATGACTTGCTGAATATCCTTGAAATTCTGGTCCTGCTTTTCTCTGCATTGCTCAAATCAGTCAGACAGCCACAGTCTTTATTGAGCACCTGCTGTGTACCCACAACTATACCAATGACATACACATTGCCATGTAAGGCAGAAGGTTCTGCTCTTAAGGAATTGAAATATGGTTCAGATGATAACACTTGTAATTATTAAACGACTGGATGGTCTATACTTATTCATTTATGTGATGTTATCATATATTCATTTCTTCAACAAGTATTTATTAAGTCCTGCTATATGCCAGAAATTTCTTCTAGATGTTAGGGGAAATGTGCGCTCAGTCGTGTCCAACTCTTTGCAACCCTGTGGACTGTAGCCTCCCAGGCTCCTCTGTCCATGGAATTCTCCAGGCGAGATTACTGGAGTGGGTTGCTATTTGCTACTCCATGGGATTTTCCTGACCCAGGAATCAAACCTACATCTCTTGCATCTCCTGCATTGGCAGGCAGATTTTTTTCCACTGTGCCACCTGGGAAGCCGGATTAGGGAGATAGCCTTGAACAAAAGAGACAAATTTCCTTCCCTCATGGAGCTTGCTTCCTATTGGAGGAAGGAGATAGTAAGCAAAAACATACATATATAGTATGCAAATATGCAGGGTGGTGATAATCACTTTAAAGGAAATGGAGGCAGGGTCAGGGGATGGAGATCACCCTGGGAGGTGGGTCCTCTTTTGTGCAAGTCAGGCAGGCCTTGCTGATGGATAACATTTGAACAGAGACCTGAATCAAGTTATACATTTGGGGAGGGATCCAGGCAGTGGAATATGAAGAGCAAAAGCATCAAGAAGCTACTCGGCATGTTGGTTTTTTATTTTTTTTAATAAAATTTTATTTATTTATTTGGCTGTACCAGGTCTTAGTTGTGACACGTGGGATCTTCAGTCTTTGTTGTGGCATGTGGGATCTTTATTTGAGTTAGGGTTAGGGTTAGTTGTGCTCCTGGAGAAGGAAATGGCAATCTACTCCAGCACTCTTGCCTGGAAAATCCCATGGACGGAGGAGCCTGATGGGCTATAGTCCATGGGGTCGCAAAGAGTCGGACACGACTGAGCGACTTCACTTCTTCTTCTTCTTCTAGGGTTAGTTGTGGCATGCAGACTCTCAGTTGGGGCATCTGAGATCAGGTTCCCTGACCAGGGATCAAACCAGGACCCCTACATTGGGAATGTGAAGTCTTAGCCACTGGACCACCAGAGAAGCAACTCCTTGGCATGTTTATGGAGGGGCAAGATGGCCAGTGTGGCTGTAGCAGAGAGAATGGGGGAAGGGTCAGGCCATGAGGCCAAAGAGGGAGTTGTGGGCAGAGGCTGGTGCTGGAAGGCACAGATCATCTGGGTGTTGACTGTGGATCCGGAGTTCAGGCAACAGAATGGATCTGGAGTCCTATTTGGAGCTGTGAGACTGAAATAAATATTTTTAGATAGAGAAGGGAAGAGGGCCAAGGACATAGCCCTGGGGTGGTTTCCAATATTTGAAAATTGGAACTGGGAGAAGGGACCAATGAATGAAACTGAGGGGGTGCAGTCAGCAAGTAGGTGGAGCCCCGAGGAGTGTGGTGTCCAGGAAGCTGGGGACTCAGTTCCGGAATAACGTCACTGACCGTGTCAGATGCTGTTGATTAGGTTTGGCCATACGGAAGCCATCGGTGATCTTGGCAAAAGAAATGTCTGTGGAAGGACAGGTTCACAAGATGCTTTGATAAAGTTTAAGAGGAAACAGAGGACAGGAGGTAGGGAGAAGGAATTTTAAAAGTTCACAGCCTTTCTAAAAAGATTTTATGTATTTATTTTTTGGCTGTGCTGGGTCTTGGTTTCTGCAATGCAGGCTTTCTCCAGTTGTGGCTGGTGGGGGCTTCTCCTGCTGTGGAGCACGGGCTCTAGAGCGTGGGCTTGGTAGCTGTGGCCCACGGGCTTAGCTGCCCCACAGCATGTGGAATCTTCCCTGTCCGGGGACTGAACCCGTGTCCCCTGCGTTGGCAGGAGGATTCTTAACCCCTGACCCTCTAGGGAAATCCTAAAAGGTTCACAGCCTTTGAGAGTGTTCTCCGGAAGGGGATCATGGAAGTGGGGAGGACCCAGAGGGGGAGGTGGCACAATCAGGAGGACCTTTTGGACTTTGTTACAGACCTGAAGCTCCAGGGCCCCTCTTTCAGCGGGGAGTGTCCTTGACAAACTCTTGTCTCTCGGGGCCTTGGCATCGTCAGCGGAAAAATGAAGATAATGCAACCCACCTCTAATGGTGATCATAGGGGATCCTGTCTAATAAGTTTGTTACTGTAAGCTGCAACATAAATGTGAGAGTCTTAGATCTTTAGTGTGTGGTAGAAATCCTAAAGAAAGATGAAATGACTTGGAGGAAGCTGAGTCCCGAAGACAGTGAGTGTGCGCGACTGGGTGAGCTGAAGACCTTCACTGAAGGCACCGGGAAGGAGGGACCATGCGGTGTGAAGAGGGAGCTGGCAGAAAGGCCCGAGTGGAGCAGAGCATGTGTGGAGGGGAGGAGAGGAACATCAGCCGGATGGGGAGACTTGGGTGGAGGATGCAGGGCCGGGCGGGCTCCAGAAGAGTCTGAACTGATGGGGCAACAGGAGGGTGGCTCTGGGGGTTTGCCAGCAGGAGAGTTGGAAGAGAAAGGCTTGAGATTTCTACATGCAAGGATGGCAGTAAATTTTGCCTGTCTATGGAAGAGCTCCAACATTGGGAGGCAAGGGGGATGTTTGAGTTTGGTGGGGGAAGCAGGAGGAACCAAAGGCAAGGAGGAAACAGCAGGTGAGGAATATAGGGGGCCAAGGAGGCCAGCTGGAAAGGTCCTTCCATGACCCAAGTGTGATGAGAGTCGGGGTTGATTGAAACTTCTTGTTTGGGAATTTCTGTGCCGTTCACGTCAGCGTGAACACTGTGGAGAAGGGCCGTGCAGAAGGAAGGCATATCCATATAGTCGACGGGTGTTTACTGGGCACCTACTATGTGCTGCTGCTGTTCTCGGTCTTGCTCTGGGCCCTCTTCCAGGCACCCTTCTCAGCATGGACTGCATACCCTTGGTGGCAGGAAGTGTGTGGGAGGAAGCCAAGCTGTGAGAGCACTGGGCTTAAGTTTCCTTTTCTTTTCATCTTTGTGTTTTGTGAGGGATTATATCTTACCAGGATCCTGTGTATTCTTCTGTGCCTGTCATATAGTTTGCTCCATCAGTCTGTAAGATCTGTTAAATGAATTAGCCATATTAATCTCTTGGTGCAGTTTAAAATAAAAAAAACCCAAAACGTGATGTGTCAGTAGACATTAATTACGAGTCTTAAAAATGTTCCCATGGCAGCTGCGGTTAGAATGCATGATCTGAGTTGGCTTGTCAAACTAGAATACTATTAAATTCAACCCCCACTCCGCCATTCGTTTGACATTCATATAAGTAAACGTTATAAATAGAAGATATTAATTAAGATACATAAAACATAACAGAGATACACGGATTCAACATAAAGGGGAAAAAAGGTTCCATTTCTGACAGTCTGTCTTAAGGAAATTGGTTTTAATACATGAAAGGTTTTAGGGCTCAGTGAAGGGCACTACAGAGTTATTTATATCAGTGAAGTAAGCTGTTTTCTATTTCTAATCCTGTGGGAAGTGCTGGTTTGATCCTTACCAAGGGAACAGGAAGGCAGGGGGCCTGGTCCACCGTCATTTATTGCTCCTCCTTGGTACTGGTGAGCCTATGATGACCACATAACAGTGGTCATAGTAGAAGATGGTTATAGTAGAAGACCATCTAATAGTGCACCTGGAGATCAGGTGAGAATGTACAGACACATGAATAAGAGAACCCTTAAATTGGCTAAAAACTAGCATTAAGCATGAGATAATGAACACTCTCTAATTTGTGAACTATAGTTTTAAGTAATTCATCAAGACTGGGGCACTGGTTTTAATGGCTTGTTTGGTGACAACACACAACTATTCACAGTAGAATTTTATAGACAGTATCCTTCTAATTGATGTCATTAAAACGAGGGACCTGGGTTTGGGTTCTAAAGCAGACATTCAGTGGTTCAGATTAACTTCAAGCAATGGTTTCAGAGGTTGAAACCAATGTGTACAAGACTAAACATTTCCCTTTCAGAGCAAAATAATTTGAACGCAAGTGAGTAGGCATCAACTACAGGTTAACTTTGACATTGATGTCCGGAAAGCATCACCCATGAGCACACTTTTTATGCGCAATAGTCTAATATCGTGTCTCTGTGGTCATGTCGGAAAGAACCAAGTTACTTGCTTGAGCCCAGACTTGTACTGAGTGGCCAGAACCTGAGGCTGAAGTCAGCCGCATCTGGAACTGTGTGAAGGATGCATTGAAACAGGGAGCTTCTCAGAACTGCGGTCACTGTGGATCTGAGCCAAAACAGGAGCGTATCATAGCCAATTTCTCTTTCTATCAAGTATTGATCAGTGCCTTTTAAAAGAGGAGGAAGGTGAAGGTGAAGTCGCTCAGTCGTGTCCAACTCTCTGCGACCCTGTGGACTGTAGCCTACCAGGCTTCTCTGTCCATGGGATTCTCCAGGCAAGAATACTGGAGTGGTTTACCATTTCCTTCTCCAGGGGATCTTTCCAACCCAGGGATCGAACCCGGGTCTCCCGCATTGGAGGCAGACACTTTAACCTCTGAGCCACCAGGGAAGCCCAAAAGAGGAGGGGTCTTCACCAAATGGTTTAGTTCCTGGGTCACTTCTCTGTCTTCCTGTCTGGTTTTATGAGCATAGGAAACAAAATACAGGGTGATACCTTCTACTGGAAAGAGAACGCATGCCCTTGCTCTCCATTAAAAGTAAAATCTTCTGACCCAGAAGCAAGAGGAAAAGTCTATACAGGGAAGTATTTGTATCATCCTTAGGCATATTAAAGATTGAGTGAATTGACTAAGTCAGTGAAAAACACTCTAAGGTGGGTTGTATGTTAAACAGGCTGACCTGAAGGCATTTTACGTTCCCATACTATTCCAAAAGGATGGAGATATTTCTTTTCTAGCTGGGGAGAAAAAAAAAAAATCTTTCCCACATTAGTCTTTATTTCATTTAGCATATTGGGTATTTTTTTTCCCCTTTCGTCTTGCCAGTAGAGTTAAAACTGATGGATTCCCTCCACATGTGTCATAGTAGTAAAGAAAAGAAATTGATACAGTGATGCTCACATTTATTCAAGTACCTTTTGTTTCTTTTCTGCTGTACCTTGTGGCACGCAGAATCTTAGTTCCCCAACCAGGGATCGAACCTGTGCCCCTTGTAGTGGAAGTGCGTAGTCCTAACCACTGGATCTCCAGGGAAGTCCAGTGCTTTTCTTAAAACACTAATTTTTCCTCCTCTTACTTTTGTTCTTTTTTTTTCTTTCAGTGTAATTATTCCCTGGCAAGAAGAGGTAGCTCAGTTTGTTATTCTTCAGCCAGAAAAATACAGTGAAACATTTGCATCCAAATCTTTATTTTATCCTGAAAATTAATTAATTAATAGGAATGTTTTTATCTTTATTAACTTATGGGATAAGACCCACTGGACAACAAATTGGACTCATGGTGAATTGTGTTAAAAATTAGAAAAATGTTCTCAACAACAGAGATAGCTGAGCTCCCAAACGAACTTCTATAGGTTGTTTATCGGGGACTAGGTCTTTTTATCCTAATGTACAGGTACCCGGCTCAGTACCTGGCAGGTGGTAGTTAACTCTAATGTTTAGAAGGAGTACATGAACTGTGAAGTGATTGCTTAACCCAAGAAAGCACCCCACATATAAGCATTTACGTTTTCCCTTTAGAATACTTGGATGATGACCTGAGAATAATGTGAAATGAAATGCAAATCCTTTGTTTCATTTTGATCAGTGTCAGCCTCCCCAGGCTGTATCTCCAAGTGGCCCCTGGTTGGCATGAGCTGCCTCAAACCAGACTTTTGTGTCCTTTCCTTTGCTCTTTACGGAGCTGGAAGAACCAGCTGAGAGCAGTGTCAAAGCATTATCCAGCACTTATTCTTACCGAAAGCTGAGGGATCTCTTCCCTGAGAACCTGTAGAGGATTGAACAGATAGACATAGCCCCTTGGTTCAGTTTGCTCATTTCACCCTAATGAATTCCGTCATATCCTTAGTGACAACAGATGTCATTTTGATAACTTGAGGCAGCTGACTGTGTCTCAGTTGGATTTACAGTTTTTTTAATTTGTCTGGACATGGCCTCTGCAGGGCGTGAATCACAGTCCCTCTCATTGCACATGGAGACCCTCAGCCTCTTACGTATCTGGGACGTTTGTCTGTGACATGGCTGCACCACTGCTTTAGACACAAGGCGAGTCGAAGGAGGGCTTCGTTGATGCTTAGTGTACAAGACCTGCTCTCTTTTGTTTATGAACTCTAAAGAGTTTATGTGTGACACTTTTTCTTTTGTCTCTGCTGTGGTTTCTTATTTACCCAAGTGGCTTTGGGGCCTGTTTTTGAACTAAGATCACCTGTGTTGTGACATGTTTATAAGCCTTGGCCAGGCCGTTCCTTATGGGCATTACGTAGGTACTCTGAAAGCTCCAAGTTCGTATGGTGATTCTAGTTGGGGTCCTAGTCCTGAGAAAAACACACTGGGGACAGTGAGTCCCCAGAGACACTGGAGGTGTCCCCTGGTCACATGGAACACTTGCAGATGGGCCCAGTGCCTAGCCAGCTAGGCTCCCCTGGACACCAGATCCTGGAAGTCCTTCTCTCCCTGAACCCCATTACTAGTCTGGTGGGTAAGGTGGGTCAGGCTTCCAAGATCAGAAGAGGCTGGTGGAATGGAAATGTTACTTATTATTCTTATTCTTATTAGTTTATTTATTTGATTGTGCCAGGTCTTAGTTGCAACATGTGGAATATAGTTCCCTGACCAGGGATTGAACCTGGGACCCCTGCACTGGGAGCTTGGAAGCCCCAAAACACTGCATCTTTTTAATCCTTTCTTTTGAAATATTCCTCTCTCATGGTTGATTACATGTCCTTTAGGGGTTTAAGGGGCTTCCCAGCTGGCTCAAGTAGTAAAGACTTCACCTGCCAATGCAGAAGCTACAGGAGACATAGGTTCAATCCCTGGGTCAGGAAGATCCCCTAGAAGAGAGCACGGCAACCCACTCCAGTATTCTTACCTGGAGAATCCCATGAACAGAGGAGCCTGGATGGGCTATAATCCATAGGGTTGCAAAGAGTCCGACAAGACTGAAGTGACTGAACACATTTAGGGGTTTTAGGCAATGCATTTAGCAAGAGAATAAATATCACTGGTCACAAGAGTCTTATTCTTCAAGGGCTCTAATTTTGATACCACACTTACCTTGTGGATCATTATCAATACTTGGTTGATCTGAGCTGGTGCAGACTATTCAGTTAATTAAGAAGGAGCTTGGACTTGCTGGTGTGGTCACTGTGTTGCTAGCTTTGAAATTTGTGCTCCATTCTGCATCTGTTGCAGCTTAGGAAAGCCACTGCATCTTTCCATGCCTCAGTTTCGTACCTCTTAAACTACAGCAAGAACACTAATCCTGAGATATTAAGAATGCCAATAACAATACCTTATGTTATATAACATTATAGTTCTGTGTCTGAATATTGGTGTGATCTCAGTTTAAATGTGGGACTTCCTGGTGGTCCAGTGGTTAAGACTCCACACTTCCAATGCAGGGGGTGTGGGTTTGATCCCTGGTAGGGGAACTAAGATCCCACAGGCTGCAGGGTGTGGCCAAAATTTGCATAGATAAATAAATACACTTGTAAATGTGAAAGAAGTGGAAAGGGCTTAGAAAAGTTAAGGAACACGACCAAGTCCTCAAACCCAGGGGGTTGCAAAGCCAGGACTGGAATCCAGCACCAGCGTCAGGGCCTGAGCTCCCGCCAGGCTGGGACGTAATTGTGCAGCGGGCTATCAGGTCTCTTGAGAAGGTGGCCAGTCTGACTTTTGGTACCTCTTCATGGGTGGGCATGGGCATGGGCTTCTCTCGTGACTCAGATGGTAAAGAATCTGCCTGCAATGCAGGAGACCTGGGTTCCATCCCTGGGTCAGGAAGAGCCCCTGGAGAAGGACATGGCAGCCCGCTCCAATATTCTTGCCTGGAGGATCCCATGGCCAGAGGAGCCTGGTGGGCTACAGTCTATGGGGTCACAAAGAGTTGGACATTGGTGGGTGTGGGAGCCCTTCAAGTATTACAGTGCTTTGTAGTCTGTAGAAGGAGCCTCCTAGGAGTGGACATTTGTTTTTCCGTCTTTCAATTTCAGGGAGAGATAAATCCCGTTTCCACGAAACAAGACTTTTGTTTTGAGGCTTCATTTCCTACCCAGTGTGATTTGTCTCAGCGGCTCATCAGAGAATCTTAAAGTCTTACCTAAGGCCACTGAGGCTCACTTCATTTATTTAACAGATAAAGAAACTGAAAATCAGTCCCTGCCACATTTTTTGTTTATCAGGTCAGATTTACCTTCCTAAGACATCCTTTTCTTTCCTCCTTCTTTGAGTGAATACCTTCTTTCTCTTCTCTCTAGCCACCCAGCTTCTTGAAAGAGCCTCTTAGGCCTGTAACCTCTGCTTCCTCACGTGCACTCACCCCTGGCCTCCGCTCGGCTGCTGGGAGGACCCGCGCCTCCCTCTGGCCGCCTCCTCCCTGTTTCCAGCCTCGGCCTCTCCAGGCACTGACCCTCTCGATTACGTCCTCTGCCCCTGTCCCTGGCTTCTGCTGGATCCTACTCAGGCTTCCTCCCGCCTGTCTGACTGCTCCTCTTCCTCTGGCGCTTTATCTTTTAAACTCCCACGTCCTCCCACAAGTTGAAGTCACCCAGAGCCCTGAACTTGGCTCTCCTCTCTCTGTTTCCTTGCCCGCTCATCTAAGCAATCACATTGATTTTGTGATAAGCCCCTAAATCTCTCTCTCATGTTTCAAGTCTTTATTGAACCTGCCTCAATATTGCTTCTGTTGTTTATATTCTGGGCTTTTTTTTTTTTGGCCTTGAGGCATGTGGGATCCTAGCTTCCTGACCAGGGATTGAACCCATGTACCCTGCATTGAAAGGCAGAGTCTCAACCGCTGGATCATCAGAGAAGTCCTCCTCTCCAAATCTTTTATCTTTCTTCCTAACCATCTTCAATTTCCCCATCTTTTTATCCCTGAAACGAATGCCGCAAAATCCTTTTATAAAAACCATCCCTTCCTTGTGTTGGCATAGGAATGGGAGTGACATGCCAGGGTCACTCACCGTTCTTGTTGCCGTCAGTCTCTTTCCCCTTAAAGTCCTCTTCGCCCAGAGGCTTTGATCATCTCACCATGACGGCTTTCCGTCGTGTCACCCTTGTGGGGCTCTAATCGTTACCCCGTCACTTGCAGGTTTCTCAAAGCCATGAGCATCTTATCATTATGTGTCTCATCTTGGCCCTGTCTTATCTTTACGTCTCCCTTCACTTTCTTACACACTTTCTAGTCTAGTAGTTCTCAGATGTATTAGAGCCGGCACCCCCTTTTTTTTTCTATAACAAAACTCCAATAATCTCCCTTTACTATTCTGAAAAGAAAGCATAGATTTTCTATATCTATCTAGATCTATCTATCACTTCCAAAAAATTAATACAATGTTAGGATTGAAGTATAAAGGAAAGGGAAAAATCAAGGAACTTAATTTAAAACAAAATTATGTTTATATATTTTAGTATCTAAATACTTGGGAAAGAGTAGGCTAGAAAACTAATGAACTAACCAGCTGCTTGAACGTTGTATAGAACCATCTCATGTGTGGCAGCTACAAATTAAGATCGATCCAGATCGTGTGTTAAGAGACTCAGACACCCAGAATGACATCCCTGTTAAAGAGTTTCTAAAATGTACAGCTCTTGGTAAAATTCCTAACCAAAGTGTGTTCTCGTCCCTTGACTTCTGGGTGGTTTTATTCCTAGAAAATCCAGTGTGTTAAAACTTGAGGGAAAAAAAAATCTTTATGTTTAAGTAGAGTTAGGTTGTAGAGTCAGGTAACTATAACCAGATTTTTTCACCTACTTGAATGCCTAATGGATTTTCCAAAAGTCCTGAGGGATGTGGGGAAACTGCATTGTGTAGGACTGTCCCCATGCACTGCAGGACTGCTGACATCCGAAGTCCAGGAGTGCATCTTCAATGATATGACAGTCAAAACCAAGCTCCCTCTGGGGCTGGCGCTCCCTGTGAGAAGCACGGCTATAGCCAAACTGTTCTTACTGCTCCCTGAATGGGCCTGGTCCTTGGCTGATTACACATCTCTTTTCATGCTGTGCCTTTGCTTTCAGTATGCATCTTCCATTTCCATCTTTTGAAACCTCACCCACCTCTCTAGCTCAAATGGCACCTACTCCATTAAGCTTTCCTTTAGGAGGAATGTCTGGCATTTAAAATCTTGTAACACTCTGACTGCAACACTTTGCTGTTTTTAAAATATATTGCTTTGGGTTAGTTACTTATGTCTAGGGCTTCCCTCGTTGCTCAGCTGGTAAAGAATCTACCTGCAATGCAGGAGAGCCCAGTTTGATTCCTGGGTTGGGAAGATCCCCTGGAGGAGGGATGGGCTACCCATTCCAGTATTCTTGCCCAGAGAATCCCTATGGACAGAGGAGCCTGGCAGACTACAGCCCATGGGGTTGCAAAGAGTTGGACACGACTGAGCGACTAAGTACACACTTACGTCTAGGTATTATCTCACCTACCAGCTTGTAAGATCCTTGAAGATATAGACCATATATATATTCTTCAGTGTTTGTAGCAAAGTGCCTTATATATAGTACATACCCAACTAATGTTTATTGGGTAAATGAATGGATAGTTTGTAAAGAATATTTGTAAGAGAAAAACAAAATGAGAGATTGGTTCTGATTCTAGTATTTAAAACTTACTTTTTAAGTGATTTTTACATTTTACCTTCAGGCCATAAATTTCCCACAGTACAAGTTAATGTCAGAAAAGCACATCAGTCGTCTATGGGTCTATAGGTTTGATCTGCATAAATATTTGTGATAATTTACGGTGTGTGTTTGTTGGGATTATTATTAAAGATAAGACCATTCTCTATCCAGAGTGAGAGTTTGGAGCAGAATTAAACCAGCATTCAAATATTGTAGAGAAAATGTGGATAAAGTGCCTCTTTTTCATTCAGTTCTGAAATGTGCAGATAAAATCAACTTCTGAAGTCGATCAGGATGCTCGTGCAATTTCCCTCGTTTTCCCTTTTTACTTAGAAACCTCAAAACCACTATGGGTAATTCCCTCAAGATCGACTTCTAACACATACGCTCTAAAGAGTAAGCAAGATTTCCAAGAACTGAATGCCTTCAGCTTTTTCTCTTCATACTCCATTTTTGAGCATCTGTCTCCAAGGACATGAGCTTGGAAAGCCCAGGGCTCACTCCCCACCCACCTTTCATCTCTAACTAGAGGCGCATGAAGCATTTGTGCAGTCTCTCCCGCCACGGCTTCATTTTCTGTCATCTTAACTCCATCACCAATCCTCGGCCCCCTAACAATATCCGTATGAAAGAAATCAGACCCCTTCGACAATGAAAAACACATTTAAGCTACTGCACACCACCGTTGCCACTGGAAAGTAGATACTACTTTTTTCTGTCAATCCAGCTACAGCACTCTGGCAGACTGTAGTTTTGATGGTTGTGTTTTCATGTGTAAAATTATGAGTCAAGCCATAGCGCTCATCAACACAGGCATTGTTACTGTGGAGGATGGTGAGAAAATGAACAACTCTTTGTTAACATATTTTTTTGAAGTAGAAAGTATTTGTCTTTGAATGTAAAGGCCATGTAAAGTGATCCAAGAAAGTGATACGGCCAAATGACATGATCAATTTTCATTCTTTCCTTTCCATCTCTTGACTCATACGCATTTGAGCATATGATAGAAAAAGCTTCGACTTTGTCCAAACCAGTCAATGAAACACCAGCTCTTCTTGTAGGTTTGGGAGATATAATGGAGAATAAAGGTGAGCTCTGTCTTCAGGGACCTCATGTAGAGTTGGAAAGTTGAGAAATACTTGCTAGCGGAGATTACAAAGAAATGTATACAATGCATGTCAGAGGAGTGACACTGATCAGAGTTCTTCAGATTCTGGGGACAAGATCACCGTGGACGCTGATACTCAGAAAAAACACTGTGATCTCTTTCTGAGTCCACGATGCTCCTTTGATCAGATTGTCTTTCTTTGATGCCTGGAATACATCTCTTGGTCACTAGGCGCTTCCGGTGGCGCTCAGACACTGTGTCGTCTGTGACATGGAAGTAGGGCATTAAACATGTGTCATTTCCAGGCCTGTTCCTTTTCCTAACACACCTCTTTGAAGGCATGCCCCAAACTCACTGTCCTTTTTACATTTGTTAGCTCAGGACTCTGGCAGGTACCGTGGCTTTTGGGAGGGCAGAAGTTTCCATAGAAATGAAACGGATTCATATTAACTTCCTACCTCTACCACCCAGGGAAATTTTTATACGTTTTGTGGATTCAAGTCCCCAAAATAGAGACCTAACAAAAACTTACATAATAATGATATTGTGGGAATTAAAATGGTATAGTTCTTTAGTTCTGCCAGTTAGAACCTGAGGAAAATCGAAAACCAACCCAGGAGCTGTCTTAGGAAAGGGGGACACTGGACGTCGGGAGTGGGGGTGGGAGAATACTATGCCTTCCCATTCTTTTTTCGTTTTTTTGGTTGTGCTGGGTCTTCATTGTCTGCATGGGCTCCTCTCTAGTTGTGGTGTAAACCCGCGGTATGTGGGATCTTCGTTCCCTGACCAGGGGTTGAACCTGTGTGCCCTGTATTGGAAGGTGGATTCTTGAATGCTGTACCACCAGGGAAATCCACATACCCTCCCATTCTTTTTTAGCAAAAGTGTCTCAGTTTTTAAATTGGGGTAGAGTGATTCCTAGGCATTGGCTTCACCAGATTTGTTACATCAAAAAGCAGATCCAGATTAGAGGAATTCCTGACTATAAAGAGTATGTATGGCTTTTGTACAAAATTGCTACTGTCTGGGTGATGTTTATGGATATAAATCAGAGTATTATTCTATTTTAAAATTCCTATTAAGCAAGGTTTGTGTAATGTGCTTTTTTTTTTCCCTCTCCCAAACTCAAGCAATACCTATACATCTGGTACAGGCATCTTCAAAGCTAATTGAATGGACTAGGCAAGAAGGTTGTGTCGTATTATTCCATGCAAGAATAGTGGAGTGGGTTTCCATTTCCCATTTCCTTCTACAGGGAATTTCCCAGACCGGGGATCAAATCAGAGTGTCCTGGACTGCAGACAGATTCTTTACCCACTGAGCCATTCGTAAAACACTGAACTACAAGGAGATCCAACCAGTCAATCCTAAAGGAAGAATCCTAAATGGAAGCTGGCTGCTACTCTCTGTCAATGGTTAATTTTCCAGGCTAGCCTTCTTTTTCTCTATTGAGCTCTGGCCTTTTACTCTGAAAGATACACAGTAGAGGCTGGCTTTATTTATTAGGCTCTGTTCTTGCTCTGTTGTTTCAGCCAGTATACTGTCAAAGTAAAACTTGGGTCAGTTCAGTTCAGTCGCTCAGTCATGTCCAACTCTTTACCATCCCATGGACTGCAGCACACCAGGCTTCCCTGTCCATCACCAACTCCCAGAGCCTACTCAAACTCACGTCTACCCAGTCGGTAATGCCATCCAACCATCTCATCCTCTGTCGTCCCCTTTTCCTCCCACCTTCAATCTTTCCCAGCATCAGGGTCTTTTCCAATGAGTCTGTTTTTCGCATCAGGTGGCCAAAGTATTGGAGTTTCAGCTTCAGCATCAGTCCTTCCAGTGAATATTCAGGACTGATTTCCTTTAGGATTGACTGGTTGGATCTCCTTGTAGTTCAGTGTTTTACGAATGGCTCAGTGGGTAAAGAATCTGTCTGCAGTCCAGGACACTCTGATTTGATCCCCGGTCTGGGAAATTCCCTGTAGAAGGAAATGGGAAATGGAAACCCACTCCACTATTCTTGCCTGGGAAATCCTATGGACAAAGGAGACTGGCGGGCTGCAGTCCATGGGGTCAGACATGACTGAGCGAGTCAGAGAGAGAGATAGAGAGACAGAGAGACACACAGAGAGTTAAGGAAATAAATCTGATCAAGGAAAGTAAGTCATATATATATATATATATATTAATTTAAGAAGACTCAACCAAAACCTGTTTGGCAACATAGTTTTCAGGCATGGTGAGGCTGTTTCCTGTTGTTTCTGTTTTTAAGGAATTTCAAGATTTTCAGTTTGTTTAACATTCCCTTGGATTGTTCGAAATGAAAAATGCCTTAGTGTTGGTTGGCGCAAAAAAAAGAGATGTAAAAGTCTTCTTGGAAATGAAAGTGAGTGGAGAGATTTGTCTGCCCAATCCATCAGTAGATAGCAGACCCAGGGTCAAAAATGAGAAACAAAATCTAGGTCTGGGGTGTCGGCAACAGAGGCAAAGTTTCACTCCGGTGTGTATGATGTTGGAATTTCATTTCGTCTCCCAGCAAAAAAGAACAGCCTTAGGTTTTTCTCCTGTTGTGCCAAGAACTCCCTCCCAAGCTTTCGATATATTCTACAGACCACACACAGGAGCAGGGCTGTCTGTCATAGAACCCAGATGCCCAGCTGTGGAAGATATTCTTTCAGCAGCATCCGTCTGTTTCTTGGCACGACGTAGAGGCAGTCTAAAGAAAACAGTCCTGGCCTGCCTGGTGCTGAATACTCTGCTGCTTCTATCTGGGTCCCGGCCTCTGGGTCTGGACACTGCCTGCTGTACACGGCGCTCTGTCTCTGTCTCTCTGTCTCTCAATTTTGTAAAATTCCTGTGGACATCTCCAGAAATTTTACTTTTTTTTTTGGTTGTTTCTCAGCTGATTCAAAGAGAGGTGGTAGGTATTGGAAGGCAAAAAGCGCTAATATAGGGGAAAGAGGCTCTTTCTACAAAGCGCCAAGAATGCTGGCAAAATGAAAGGTAGTTTTCCTGGGTTCCTGTTCAAACTCAGTAATCTTTAATTGCCTAAAAGGGAGAAATGAGTTCATTTCCTAGCCAACCACTTTAATAAAATTCAGATTCAGGGGTAACCTGGCATATTCCGTTCTTAGGGGAATATTCTTAGGCTTAAAGGGTGGTCTCCTTTGAGATCGCTATATTTTAATGGTTGTGTTCTTTGGTTGAAGTCTTTATTTTTACAGCATTTGTGTTGTTCGTCTCTGGCACTGGAAGGATTTTATTTTCCTATGATTTTGATTTTATTTTTAAGGTTAGCAGTTGAATGTTGTGAACATTTACTTAAGAGAGTGGTCCCCCTTTCCTCCCCGCCTCCCCCCAACAACTGCCCTCCGCCAGCCCTCCTACCTGCCAATTGTGTCTGAAGCAATTTCCCAGAAGTTCTGCTGTTGACTTTGGGAGATGCAGGATTTCAGGTTCTCAGTGTCTGTGTGTGTGTGTCTGTCTGTGTATTTGCCCTCCTATCTGACTGATAATTAGCTGTTGCTTGCAAGCTCTGTTCATCTCTCCTGCCTTTTTCCTGACCTGCTCAGAGTATTAACACGTGAGAGTCAAAGTGGGGGAGCCTTATGCATGGCGACAGGTGCTAATCTTCAGGGAAATTTCCCTTGCATTCTACCCATTAAAGGTACGGTACATAAAAATGGCTTAATGTCTCTTTGAAGGTGTCAGCAGGCATGTGTGGACCACACAGAATGGGTTTCACTGAGAGTAATAGAGTGAAATTGTCTGCATAATTATTTTCCTTGGATTGAGAATCAGCAGCCCTCTTTGGGTTCAGGAAATAAACCTCTGTTAAAACCATATGGCACTATTCTCAGAAGAGATGTTATTACAGGGCCACTTCCCTCTGAAATTTTGAGTCAGGAGTTCTTTAAAGGAGTCACATATGTCTGAGAACCAATGTCAAGTTTTCCGCCTCCAGCTCAGTTGTGAAAAAGTCAGAAGTTCTCTTGCCTTTTTCACAAATGCCATCATGGTCAACAGGTATAAGGTCTTGGGACGAGGCCCCCCAAGCTGCAGCGGGTCCAAACATCTCAGGTATAGACACTTTGAATTATTATCTGGGCCAAGGGATTTTGTTCTTATAAGAAGGAAAAAAATGCTCTTAATCCAGTGAAACGTGTGATTTGTCAACCTCAAAAGCGCATCTTTTTTTTTTTTTTTAATGTTGATTTTATTTTTTTGCCTGCACTGGCTAACCACTCCAGTATTCTTGCCTGGAGAATGCCATGGACAGAGGAGGCTGATGGGCTACAGTCCATGGGGTCGCAAAGAGTCGGAACCGGCTGAGCGACTAACACTTTCACTTTCGTGCTGCATGTGGAATCTTAGTTCCCTGACCAGGGATGGAACCTGGTGGAGGTGCAGAGTCTTATCCACTGGATCGCTGGCAAAGTCCCCTGGAAGCACATCTTAAGAACAGGATAATTTCATCCTGTCTGCCCACACCTTTAATGCAGATTCAGTTGCTTTGCTATTTTTTTTTCCCCTTGTCCAGCATCAGTGGCTGTAACATTTTCCTCTGAACTACTTGCCACAGTACTGATATGCCCTGGAGATCACTGTCTTGGAGGGAAAGGTAAAGTGAATTAGAGTATGGTTTGCATAATGGCTAAGGGAATATTTAGGTGGAGAACTAGGTTGGTAAATATATTAAATAATGCTTGTAATACTTTTACATTATACATGTATGTGTATTTCAGTGTTTAAGGACACAGTACAATGTGTACATTGTGATGAATCATTGTGCATTTTATCTTTTTTGAGGAGGGCAGGCTTCCTGTCTAGTGTTTGCTATAAGAGGAAGAAAAGTTGATATTTGTTCGTTTTTATTAGTAAGTCTGAAATAGGATAAGAATCTGTAGAGCTTTTATCTGGCTCTTGGAAATACTAAGAAGTTTGGAAGTCTCTTTAAGTGTCAGACGCCCAGAGAGTGCTTCATAGATATTAAGTCCAAATTTTCATTTCTTATCCAGAAAAAGAAGGCAAGATATGTGAGTTTACGGGGCTTTCCTATTGCCTTGAGTGTTTTTGTAATGAGGACTGTTTTTTACTGGAGAGAATGGTTGTTAGCATATAGATTCTCTCAGGCGCTGGGCCATTTATTTATTCAACAGACACTGATTGGGTACTTTTTATTGGTGTATAGTTGCTTTGTAATGTTGTGTTAGTTTCTGCTGTGCAGGAAAAGGAATCAGTTATACATATATCCCCTCTTTTTTAGATTTCTTTCCATTTAGGTCACCATTGAGCACCAAGTAGAGTTCCCTGGGCTACACAATAGGTTCTCATCAGTTGTCTATTTTATATATGATATTGTTAGTGTGTGTATGTCAGTCCTAATCTCCTAGTTCATCCCCTCCTTCCCTCCTTGGTATCCATAAGTTTGTTCTCTACATCTGTGTCTCTATTTCTGATTTGCAAATAAGTTCACCTGTACTGTTTTTCTAGATTCCACATATAATGATATTGGTTTTCCTCTTTCTGACTTACTTCACTTTCTTTGACAGTCCCTAGTTCTATCCATGCTGCAAATGGCACTATTTTGTTCCTCTTTATGGCTGAGTTACATTCCATTGTATATATGTACCACTTCTTCTTTACCCATTCCTCCGCTGATGGACCTTTAGGTTGCTTCCATGTCCTGGCTATTATTCAAGCATGGTTTTGGAAGTCCTAGCTACCTATATGTACTTTTAAAAGGCCTGTGGGAATGCACAGATGACTTAGTCATATAGATTGCCCAGAAGGCAGCTCAATCTGATAAGGGGAAAAAGCACGGGTGTTAAATGACTGTGCCTGTGTGATAGAAAATGGTAGGAAATGAGAAAGTGGCATAAGATAAGCATAAGAAGGTGGCAGCCAAAGTGAAGGGAAGTTCAGGAGCAGCTTCAGCTTGGGGGGGTGGAGGGAAGGTTTTATGCATGTGAAGGCCTGTGAGCTGGATTTTTTTTTTTTTTACTATTATAAAGTTATTTATTTCTGGCTGTGCTGGGTCTTCTGTGCTCTGTGTGGGCTTCTCATTGTGGTGACTTCTCGTTGCTGAACTGGGGCACCAGGTGCACAGGCTTCAGTAGGTTGGCACATGAGCTTAGTTGCCTCACGACATGTGGGATCCTCTCAGACCAGGGATCAAACCCGTGTCCCCGGCATTAGCAGGCAGATTCTTAACCACTGGGCCACCAGAGAAGCCTGTGAGCTGGGTCTTGACTATCAGTAATTAAACTTACTGGCAGAAATTCTTGAATATTAAATTCTAGGTAAATAGATAGTGACTTTCAGAAGACTTAACACTAAATCTCTTCTATGTTTATAATTGATTAGTACTGCCCCCCCACCCCTGCCCCGTGCTAAACTGCCCCCACCCCCCAATCCAAAAGCATATATCGCTCTGTCTTGACTCTTTGCAGACCTATTGAGGGACGTTATGGCCTGGTACTTTGGCTGGGGTGGTATTTTTCAGTTTTAATTCCCTTCTACATTCCTCTTTATTAATCCTTGACATTAGGGCTGAGTTCAAATAGTGCTTTGCCCCTTGTAGATACTCAGTTGAAGGTAATTCATTGGGACAAAGTAGATCAGGTAATTGAATTACCTTTTAAAATACACAGTGAAGTTTGTTTTTTCAGATTAGTATTAAGGAATGAAAATTTGTGCTGTGAACTGGTACTTGAAACTATTGACCAGTCTAAGGCCTCCTTTCAAATTAACAGAAAAAAAGCCCATTGCAGAATCATAGAAGTGACCATCATGTTTTCTCAAGGGACATGATAAATTGCTGTAGAATTTAGCAACCTCTGGAGTTCAGTGTCCATGTAGGGAAAAGGAAAAGGTCTTAAGATCTTCAGGCCAACTTGGTGGCTCCGACTTTCTTTTCAAAGTCCTTTGATATATGTTTATTAGTTAAGTTTGCAGTTCTCTAAATGCTATCACTCACGCTGTTTGTACTGGACCCCTGCCATGCCTCCATCCATAACAGATGGATTCTTTCCTTCCATCCCCATATACATTCTTCAGGGTTGGTTACGTTCTGATTGACACCGGGAGTGAGACTGCAGAAAGGGGGAAGGTGCAGAAGAAGGACTGGGTTTATTTGATTTTGTTCCTGTATTTCTCTTAAGCTTATTGGAGTGCCAATGGTAGGCTAAGAAGTGGTCAGATATACCACTCCATGAGATTTGGGAAGGCTTTTTCTCCAAAGTCATGCTGGGAAAGATGGTTAGTTTTAGAGATTTTTGCTGTTGCTTCCTGTTTTGTCTCGTTCTCACTCCTCTGGGATGCTGGTTTAGATGTTCCCAGTGTGATATTTAGACTGGACCACGTTTTGGTTACTCTCTGACCTGTGCCCATGACAGGTACAGAGTCACAGACTGGCTTGTGGCTTGGCCCAGAGGTGGCTGATTGCCATGCAGCGGGGAGGTTTGAAAGTATTCCTTTAAAAAAGGAATATTAAATTTTTCCATTTTATAAAAGCATGACCAAGATTGCACTCAGAAGACACTGTGCACACTCGCAGTTGCTGGTGAAGGTATTTTTATTAAAATGATGCCCTGGAGGCATCTAGAAGTGTGAATCTCAGGTTCAGGAGAGACTAGAGATGCACTTGAAGCCGTAGGAGTGGATAATGTTGCTTGGGGAATGGATGGGTACAGAGGACATGGAAGAGAGTTATTTTTTTTTTTTTTTTTTTTTTACCATTGTGGCTGAATTAACTTTGTGCCTTTGGCCCTGGAGCAGGAGGAGAGGTTGCTTTCCTGCCAGGCTTCCTTGGGCCCCTGAAGTAGCTGCAAGAGAGCGGCTCCTGGCTTGTGTCCCTCCAGGAGGAGGGCTGTCTCCACTTTGGTTTCCATGGCACCACTGACCCCCTCCTCCTCCTCTAACTCCACCTCTTTCCCCGCTCCTCTTGCGTGCTGACCCCTTAAATGTTTGGCCTTCTTAGATTCCATTTTAGATACCCTCCTCTACTCATTCTCTGGGTGACCCTGTCATTTACACAGGTGGCTTCAGGTTCCTGTGACCCCTGAAAATGCATCTCCATCCTCTTTGAAATCTCAGACTCATATTTCTGGTTTGCTTCCTGGGCATCTCCACCTGAGTATGTCCCCTGGGTGCTTCAGGGGATGTCTCCCCAAATATTTGGGATTCCCCCACCTCCACTTTAAGCAGACTCCTCCACCCGAATAGGAATCCCCTCTGTTTTTCCAGTTTCAGGTTCTCCACAGTTCACCTGTTTGACCAAACCAGAAACCAGAGGCTGAGCCTCTCCGCCTTACCTCTTACACCTTCTTGTTCTGCTGTGTTGTCTGTTTCTCTGTTCTGTGTCTGAAATGCTTTCCTGCTATAATTGACACTCATCCGTGTTTATTTTCTGGTCTAGAATATAAAAAGAATTCCCTAACTGGTTTCATGCCTCAAACTGTACTGTTTCTTAGCTCTGTTTTCTCCTGTAAGTAAAGTGGTCCTCTGAAACTATAAATCAGCCCATGGAACTCCCTTGCCTAAAATATCTCAGTGGTCCCCTGTTATTTACAAGATGAAGTTCTGATGTTGTGACATTGTGGACAAGGCTATTCAGCATCTGACCTGCCCCCACCGCCTCCCTCCCATACCCTTGTGGTTGAACCCCAGCTCCGCCAAGTTGCTTCACTCTGTACTTTTTAACCCCTGTGTATTTGCACCTGCTGTTCCTTCTGTTTGGAATGTCTTTTTCATCTTCATTTGCTTGACTGAATTCTACTCATCCTTTTAAGTTTATACTCAAGTGCTGTCTCCTCTGCAAGCCCTTCCTGTCTGCTCTTGAAAGTTAAGCATTTGTTTATTTTTATTTTTTGTCTTTCTTAAAAATTAGGGTATAATTACTTTACAATGTTGTCTTAGTTTCTGCTCTGCAGCAACATGCATCAGTTATAAGTGAAGTTGCTCAGTCGTGTCCGACTCTTCGCGACCCCATGGACTGTAGCCTATCGGGCTCCTCCGTCCATGGGATTTTCCAGGCAAGAATGCTGGAGTGGATTGCCATTTCCTTCTCCAAGGGATCTTCCTGACCCAGGAATCGAACCCCGGTCTCCCATATTGCAGGCAGACGCTTTACCGTCTGAGCCACCAGGGAAGACTCATGCATCAGCTATAAGTATATCTATATCCCTTTCCTCTTGAAAGGATACCTATATCCCTTCCTCTCCCCAACCCTATCCCACCCCTCTAGGTTGTCAGAAAGCACCAGGCTGTACAGCAAGGAAGTTAAGCATTTACTTTTCGACTCCCCCTTGCTTACTGAGACCTCAGTTGTGCCATTTGTCACATTGTTGTCGTTATTTGTTGATCTGACACCTCCCCGAGTGCACGTTTCCCTGTGTAGGACATTTTCACCTTTATTACATTTCATCCTGATGACATCCCTATGATGCAGATACTTTGATCCTCATTTGATAGATGAGGAAGTTGAGTCATAGGAGGAAATTGAGTCATAGAAATGATAAATTATTTGCCTATAGCTCTGCAGTCGAGTTCCTGACAAAGCCAGGAACACACTCCCCATGTTCTGGTCCTTGTCAAGTCTGGCCCAGATTTAGATATGGGATTCTGCTTTTTAGTCAGACAGCAGCTTGATCTTTTCACCATTCCATTATATTACATTCACTGATTGTGTGTGTATGTAACCCATGGTGACAGGTAAGGCATCCGTGGCATCACTGATTCTCAGAATTAGAAGTTAGGTTGTCTGTTATCTGACAGATGAGAAAATTCTGTACCCGAGAAGTTCACAAGTTACTCTTAGCTTAGAATCCAAATCTCCTGACGAATAGTCACGGGTTATCTTTCTTAATATGCATTGGGCAATCCTCAGTAACACTGGACGGAGCTTTACTGAATCTCTTGGACTTGTTCAGCCACTAGGCCAGTGGGCTCTTAGGAAGAGCCTTCCCTTGGCACAGAAAGGATATCATTTCTGTGACCATTAAGGGCCCTGAAAGCAGTAGCACCCAGAAGAGGAAGAATCAAATGATGATGTTCTTTCGTTGCTTTTACTCTACTTTCTAGACAGTATTCCTCCTTTTCCAGTGCCTGGAATTCTTGAGTATGTGCCATACTGAAATAAAACCAAGGCATCTACTTAGGCCGATGATGTGTTCAGTAATCAGAAGAGCCATGGTGTCCTGGTATAAGCAGAGTATATAGCAGGTTGAGCCTCAAGAGGACAGCATCCTACTTCTCTGGAAAGGGACATGGAACTGACATTGGTAGTGACTCTGTCCCTTCACTGGCTCTCCCTCTCTGTACACATATATGTATGCATATAATAGACAGAATATCAGTTTAAAACCACACACATGCATGTATGGAAATGCTGATACTTTATACATTTTATGCAGACCAAAGAAAAATCTTTATATGGCCTTACTGACTAGATAATTCAGCATGAAGCCAGCAAACCAAAATCCTTAAAACTTTACATCTGCTTTGGGGGAAGAAAAAATGTTTGATTTTAATCACCTGAAGGCATTTTAAAAAATATTTTTAAAAATGTATGGAACTGGTGCCTCTATCATAGTCTTTCATTGAGAAGGTACTGATGATGAATTCTGAAAAATGGAAACCAACCCACTTCCTTGGATTTGAAAAGCCTGCACTTTTGTAGTCTGCTGTGCCTTGAAAAAAAAGGTAAAACTTGCTATCTCCTAACTCCATTGAACACTACTTTAGATTCCTTTTTGTATAACAATAACTTGATCCTACTCAAAATACTTGGCACCTTTTGTGACAGAGTGGAATGTAAGAACACTTTAGCAGATCTGAAAGCAAGTAAACGCTGGTTGTTTTGGAATGAAGAGGTAGAGTTTTCAGCTCTTTATTCCAAGTTTGCAGAAAATAAGAATCCTGAGATTAACACAATAGACTCCCTTCATTACACACGACTGAACAAAGCAATTATCTGTCTATCAAGACTGTACTACATTGTGCAACAGCATTTAGGAAGGGTGGATGGATGGGTGGATCAACACGATTCCATTGGAAAAGGCTGCTGATCCACGAGGGAATTTTTCTGAGTTTAACTTGTAAACGGTTTTATTTTGGAGTTTATATCATGTTACCCTTGCAGTTTAGAGAGAAATGAGGTTGTTATTTTTTAATGTTGTTGATGGCATTTTTTAGTTCCTTACCCATCTGACTTTTATTAGGGGGGTTGTTTCAAAGACATCTCCTGTTTAATCATGTTTAAACAATCTGTTTAAGACCTGTTGTGTAGATATAAACACAATAGTCCTTTAATGTAGTAAAACAGACTTCTGACAGACACAGCACGTAACAGGCATCCATCCATTATTGCTTAAGCCGCTGTTCCTTCCACGCCTGACCTGAGAGGGTAACCACAGAGCTCAGCTGACAGCATTGGCCGCTCCGAACACTGACATACCCTGTATTCATGTCTAGGGAGCAGAGAATTGCAGAGCGGCAGACAATTGGAGAAGCCTTAGACCAGATTAAAACTAAGTACCTTAAATCTGTCTTAATGGCTGTGTTTACATCTCCTTCTTCTTCATTCCTTTAAAAAACTAATCAGGTTTCGCAAGCGTTAAGAAAACCACCTCTTCTTGCCAGCTGGACTCGGTCCAGTTTAAGCAAGAAGTTCTGCCCCCCTCCCCTCTTTTTTTTTTTTTTTCTGCTTTGTCTTTTTCTTTTTTCTTCTTTCTTCTTCTATGATCTTCACTGCCATTCAGCACAGCAAGACCAGGCTGCAGGAGCTGGCTGACTTTTTCCTTGGGTTATTACTTTTTAACATTTTCTTCCTGTTACAGAAATGGGAAAATTGAAAATGATGTTCCTTGGCTGTAGCAGCAAATGTCAAGAGAGGAGCCCTTTGCACTTTTTAATTGCTTCTATGTAGTGCCTTTTTTTTTTTTTCTTTGCTTGAAACACACACACAGTCACACAGCACATGCCCCAAAACTATAATAATGAAAGAGAAACAGGGAAGATCGCATGCAAAGGAAACTCAGCCAGGATCCAGGAATTGCGTGACAGTCCGTAGGCTAGTTGTCACTAGACCCTTTGAAGAATAATGCCATCCATGTTTAGCTGGATTATTGGCAAATAAACAGTGATGCTTTTTGTTCAACTATGGAAACTACCATTTCCATTGCCTGCAACGTTACTGTAAAAAAAAAAATCTTTACATCTCTCCGTGGGGGTCTCTATAAAGGCCAGTAACACAGAACTGTGGTGTGTGAGAATAGATTATAGTCAGAGAAGGCAAAAGAAATGTTTTCAGAACTAACACACTCAAGTTTTACCAAGTTTGGGGAGTAATGTGTAGGCATAGAGAAAGAGATCTTTTGTTCATTTCCCAGAAACTGAAGGGAAAGTTGCAGATTCTGATGGGCCAAGGACAGTTGTGGACGTTGGGTTGTAATTAGTAGAACAAGATATGTTGCGATAACACTGAGTCAGTAAGACAGGGTATAATGTAATAAAATATCTGAATTATGGGTCTCACTGCTTTTTCTTCTTTGGTTCTTTCTAGGTGTCTTTTCCTTAGCTTTTTTTCCTTCTTCTTTCCTTGTGTGGCAGCCTGGTGTATCAAAAAGAGGACCAAGGCAGGTCCGGGTCACTACCTGCTTCCATGACTTCAGACAAGTCACCGGGGTTTTCTGGGCATCAATTCCTTCTCTTTTCTCTTCTCTCTCACTCTTTTTTTTTTTTTTTTTCCTTCTGGCTGCACCTTTCGACTTGTGGGATCTTAGTTCCCTGACCAGGGATTGAACTGGTGTCCCCTGTGGTAGAAGCCTGAAGTCCTCACCCCTGGACCACTAGGAAAGTCCCTCAATTCCTTTTCTAAAATAAAAATGTGATCTGGTGAAACCCACATTCTCTTCCAGCTCTGAAAAATTCAAATTCATATCATCTGACTTTGAATGGGAATACAAGTGGAGATCATTCCTTGGAAGCAACAGGCAGACAAAGTCAAGGAGAGTAGGGGTGGAAGTGGAAGGAAAGTGCCAGAGAACTGAGAGGTGAAGAGGCGGAGTAGACTGGAGACTCTTGGGACAGAGCAGAGGGGCTGTGCTGAAGTCAGCCAGGCTCCCTGTAGAGTTCTGTCTCCCCCGCCCTCAAAAATATTACATCCCCTCTTATATATTTCCATTTTGTTTTCATCTGGTCTTTCTTTACATTTTTAAAGTTCTTTTTTCTCCTTCCCTCCCACAAATTTCTCTTTCTTTAGGTATTTCAACTTATTTGACTCCTTTATTTCAAGAAAAAGTGTTGCACGCCAAGCATATGTTGTTTAGAGGCTGTTCCCTGGTGGGTGACTGTCCTTTCTTCCAGATACTTTATTCTTTGATCATGGGAATTTGCCTCAAATCTACAGTTATAGAGGAACTTGCATTTATATCCACGCAAATTAATATCTCACAGTTCTTTCATTTGTGTGTTTATCGAAAGATCTTGAATTCTTTAACCTTTAGAAGCCTTCAATTTTGAAAGAGGCTGTCCTTCAATGATCTCTCTCATGCATCTAATTATATTTAAAAAAAATGACTCAATACGAGTTTGGGAGAGTGAACTTTTTACTCACTGATCTAAACTGGCGCCTCTTATTATTAAAATAAAGCAAATTCAGCTTTTAACATTTTTTTCTATGAACTGGAGTTCCTAGAATATTTCTATGTAGTCTATGGCTTAACTATGTAATTATGTCTCTTGAGTAGATTATGTTTTTCTTCCCATAATTATGTTTTTACCCAAGAGACTTGGAAGGCTTCAGACCTCTCTTGGGTGAAATTGTTCTTCTTCTCTTCTTTCCTGATGAACTCTGAATTCTACATGCCTGACTATGTTCAAGGGCTTGAAAGTGGGCCCTTGAAGATATGTGGTGGTGGTTATGATTTTTTTTTTCCTTTAGAAATTGGTTTATAGATTAAGAAGGGCCCTCAGAGGGAAGCTCTGTTAGTTCATTTTTGAAATGCCATCAGAGAAGAATCTCCTGGAAGGGGATTTGTTTATGATCTGTGGTCCTCTGTCTGCAGCCAAACACTAACAGTAGTCCAGGGCTGTCTTGTCTCACGGGCCATCCTGTGTGCACTCTGGGGCCCCATGCACACATCGCATGGCATAGTTGCTCATTTCCAGCGGCTCAGAGGAGCTCCAGGCCTTAAACACGAACAGTTTCTTAGTCTGTTTCATTATTCTAGTCCCAAAATAGTTTTTGACCTGAACCAGACAGCATAGTCTTAGGAAAAAAGATGACTCAGCAGCCTTTCCCAGCAAAGATTAGAGACTCATCAATTTAACTGTGGGAAATGTTTCCCAATAACCAGCCTTTTTTTCCCCTCTCCTCTCTGACTTTTACTGAACAAAAGGAGAGAGAATTCTAAATACATCAGTGTTCCCATTTATGAATTAATTCAACAAGTATCTGTTGTGTGTCTTCTCTGTACCTAGTTCTGTGCTAGAGTGCTAGATGTAAGACATGATACTCATCTTCAGGTTCATAGTCAAGTCCAGGAGAGCCTAAGATATGAGGCTTTTAAATTTTAGATAAATTCATGGAAGAGTGAAAGTGTTAGTCGCTCAGTTGTGTCTGACTCTTTTGCAACCCCATGGACTGTAGCCTACCAGACTCCTCTGTCTATGGAATGCTCCAGGCAGAAATACCAGAGTGGGTTGCCATTTCCTTCTCCAGGGGATCTTCCCAACCCAGAGATCGAACCTGGGTCTCCTGCACTGCAGGCAGATTCTTTACCGTCTGAGGCACCAGGGAGTTAATGCTTACTGAATGCCTACGACACTTAAGCATAACCACATGCAGTGGACAAAAAGCAGTTGTAGCTGATTTCAGTTTGCCGTGATAGAAACCAGAAGACTCACCAAAGCCCTCGAGACAGAAAAGACCGGAACAGCATGATGACCAGGTTGAGGCTGGGAAGGGATTTGGCCAACGTAGATGCTGAGGAGAGCCAATTCTAAGTGGAGGAGGAAGCTTGGGCAAAGGCACGGGGACTCTTTGAAGAACTGTGAGGACTCCAGTGTGAACAGAGCTTAGGTTGGGAGCAGTACAGTTGGAGCCATTGGAAGAGAGCTTGATAAGGTACCTAGAGACCATCTTCTCCAGGCCAGGTCCTTGTTTGCTAGGCTTAGGGGCTCAGCTTAATTCAGTAGACACTTTAAGATGGTGGAAAGGGTTGGAGCAGGTAAGTAATGTCACTGTTAGGATTCAAGCACTAAAAGGACTTTAGGAATTATGAAAACTATCTCTTCATTTTTAGTTGGCTCAGAGAGTTCCATTAAACCCTTTCTGTGGTCATACAGGGTCTTCCCTGGTGGCTCAGATGGTAAAGAATCCTCCTGCCAATGCAGGAGATCCAGGTTCAACCCCTAGGTTGAGAAGATCCCCTGGAGAAGGGAATGGCAACAACCAGTCCTTGCTGTTTCAAATATGCCAGCCTGCTGCCCTGGTGTCTTAGCCACAAGTGAGAGGTTAGGCATGGTCCTAGCAGAAACGAAACCCAGGGGCACATCCCTGTAGATGGACTTGAGCTGCAGATACTATAGGCATGGGCTTGACTGGATGGATGCTGGGGTCAAGGAAAGAGAGTTGGGAAAGACCTCAGCTGGATTTTGAACCTGGGAGACTGGGAAATGGTGATATTAATGGAAACAGGGAAATTTGAGGAGAAGTTGGTTGGGACTGTTTGCAGTGGCGTGGGCAGGGGTGGGGAGGTGTGTAAGGGAGAGGCGAAGAGCTTGTCTAAACATTACAAGCGTGACAAGGCTACAGGTCTTCAATTCTTAGACTTTCACAAACCACCAGTGAAATGCAGTCATCTGAATGTAAACAGAGAAGAGTTTCACTTTTCTCAATAGTATTTTCATTTTCACATGTATGTAGGAATGCAGAACTTCAAGGTTTTTAATCTAGAGCCTCAGGAAAGTGTTTGGACCCAAACTTGGCATGGCTTCCCTAAGAACTGACTGGAATCTGTCTCATCGTCTCTGTTACGGTGCTTTTGTGGAAAAGCAACTAAACCAAACTCTCTCAGATAGAGTAAGGCTTATCCTTTGAGGTAAAATTCCATTTCATTTGGAATTGAATTGTGACTTTAGAATTAGTTCACTTGATTTGCAGCAACATGGACGGACCTAGAGATTATCATACTGAGTGAAGTTAGTCAGACACAGAAGGAGAAATACCATATGACATTCCTTATATGTGGAATCTAAAAAGAAATGATACAAATGAACATAAAAAACAGAAAGAGACTCACAGATTCAGAGAAGGAACTTATGGTTGTGGAAGGGAGATTGTTAAGGAGTTTGGGATGGTCATATACACACTGCTATATTTAAAATGGATAACCAACAAGGACCTGCTGTATAGCACCTGGAGCTCTGCTCAGTGATATATGGCAGCCTGGATGGGAGGGGACTTTGGGAGAGAATGGATACATGTGTATGTATGACTGAGTCGCTTTGCTGTCCACCTGAAACTATCACAGCATTGTTAATTGGCCTCAATACAGCATAAAAAATTAAAAGTTAAAAAAAATTAGTAAATTTAGTCAACTTGTCCCCTAACTCCTCTCTGCAAACACTCCATCATGTATCACTTTCAGGGTAGAGAGATTAGGATTGAAGGCATCATTTTTGTCCCCCTTCCTCAGAACTGCTGTGGAATAGCATCCCTATTGCATATAACCTATTAACTCTGAAAAATGGTAATTCTCTCCCCTCTGCAAGTCCTCTCCCATCTTCCTTTTTACTCTCTAAGTCATTGTCTCAGCATTCTTAGATGGTTCTATCCTGTGGCTTGAGCCCTGGGATATTGGACGAGATCTCATTCAGTCACTTATCTGTTGGCAGCGAAATTAGCTCACATCTCCCCAGACCCCGCTCTCCTCCAGGGAAGCCTAATGCATGGCCGGGGAGGCTCACAGATTCTAAAGTGTCACTTTATTGGTCAAGGGGTAGAATAATCTGTTTACAAGGAGAGATTAACATATATAAATATATATTGCATCATTGAAAAGGATGTATAGCTGTGAAACGAGAGATGTCAAGTGATTTGAAGGTGGTTTGCCTCTATTTAGGTTAATATCACATATATGTTCAGCATCATCTTGATCACAGGACAGTTATTATCAGGGTCAGTTTTTATACATATTATATGTATTATATATAATATATATATTATGTTTATTATATGTAATATATAATATATAATAACTGTTCAGACAGTTTTTATCATTTGTCCTCCAGCTAGCTTTTCTCCTTTCTCTGCTTATCGAAATCCTTCTCCACCTTTGAGGACATAATGAGCTCATTGGTGAGGGTTTCCCCTTTCCTTTTAGTTAACACCAGTTGCTTCACTGCTCTTGCAGTGGCATTTTGTTATTTTTTATCAGAGAAGGCAATGGCACCCCACTCCAGTACTCTTGCCTGGAAAACCCCATGGATGAAGGAGCCTGGTAGGCTGCAGTCCATGGGATCGCTGAGGGTCGGACACGACTGAGTGACTTCACTTTCACTTTTCACTTTTCACTTTCATGCATTGGAGAAGGAAATGGCAACCCACTCCAGTGTTCTTGCCTGGAGAATCCCAGGGATGGCGGAGCCTGGTGGGCTGCCGTCTATGGGGTCGCACAGAGTTGGACACGACTGAAGTGACTTAGCAGCAGCATCATGAAAAATTAAAAGAAATTATATTTCATAAAACCCCAGATACCCATCACCTTGTTTTATAATGAATAGCATTTTGCCATGTTTGCTTCATTTGTTATTTTACTGAAATATTTTACAGGAAACACCAAACATCAGGACATTTAACCTATAATTATTTGTTCTAAAAGGCAAGGGCATATTCTTACTTAATTACCAAAAGCACCTCTTCCTTAATATTTTGAAATGGTCCATACTTATAATTCTTCAATAGATCCCTAAACTGTAGTGTTTCAGTGATTGCCTCACAGTCCTTTGCAGTTATACGTTATTGATCCGCTTTCTTCCCTACTAGACAACGCACTGCTTGAGGGCAAGGACGTTTACTCCCCCCTCCTCTTACTATGCCCAGTGAGACTTGCATGGTAGACGATCAGGACACACTGGCTGGACTAACTGACCTGAATAAGGATGTGCACTGGTTCCTGATTGATGCTTTAGTGCAGATCTGCCTGTTAACATTTATTTATAAATTGTGTCTTCCTGATACCCAGGATGCAAGTAGATAGATAACTAATAAAAGAAGTGAGTGCTTTTATTTGGAAAAATAATTTATTTGGCTGTGCCAGATCTTAGCTGTGGCACATGTAATTTCCATTTTCATTGCAGCATGCTGGTTTCTCAGTTGCGGCATGTGGGATCTAGTTCCCTGACCAGGGATTGAACCCGGGCCCCCTAAATTCGGAGCACAGAGTCTCAGCCACTGGGCCACCAGGGAAGTCCCAAGCAAGGAGTACTTAAAACCGATTTCAAATACTTCTGTAAAGAGAGGAGCTGTCGGGCATCATGCCCAGTGACCAGCAAAATGAACCCCGCAGTGCCATGTGAGGATGGATGGGCTGTGACATGGCATGCCCCTTGTGAAAGGGGCACTCTTTTGTCAGTACGCTTGGGCATCCTTCACAAGGGTGCTGTAGCCGAGGCAGCGCATCACGCTGTGGATACAGTGCAGAGAGCGTGAGGCTCTGATGGGGCTCAATCGACTTTTATAAAAATGGGCAGAATGGGTCACATAAGAGTGGCACGTTCGTTTTCATAGTTCACATACCACAGTTTCAGAGTCTTCATGGGCCAGTTTCAGATGCATGATTTTTAAAGCAGAAGTTCTAATGGCAACATTACCAACTTTCGCTGGGGGTGAGCCGCGCCCTTGGACTGAAAGAGGCAGGCGGGGAAGAATGGGGCCCTTAGACTATTGGTTGATGACTTAACGTTCCTCATGCGTCTCTAGAGATGTGTGAATGCTGTGACCTTTCCATCACGCTTTCTTCTTGCGCTCCTGTGTTTGTTGCAACAAAAGTCACATTCAGCCAAACACACTAAACTTTTTGAAAGAAATTTGTTCTGAAAACTCCTTTTTTTCCCATTTGATATTAATTTTTGACCTTGATTTCCCTTGAGTCAATGATGATGTGCCATTTTAATCTAAAATAAGCTGGTTGGCCATGAGAGGGAAAAGAGCCCTGCTGCAGCAGTTGAAGACCTGAGTTCTCATCCTGACACTAACTATGCGATTTTGAGCAGGTCATCTCCCCTCTCAGGGACTCAGTCCTCATCCATTAAAGAAGTGCATTGCTCCAAAATTGAGTCTAAATGATTTCTCTTGTCCTTTTCAGCTCTGCGATTCTAAATGACTTGCAGCAATGCGTAAGAATTATAGTGACGAGTGGGCGTAACGGGGAGTGGGGTGGGGGAGAGGAGGGTGAGACAAACTGAGAGAGTAGTATTGACGCATATACACTGCCATGTGTAAAACAGAGAGCTACTGGGAAGCTGCTCTATAGCACAGAGAGCTCACCTTGATGCTCTGTGATGACCTAGAGGGGTGGGATGTGGGGAATGGGATGGAGATCCAAGAGAGAGGTGATGCACGCACACACACACACACACAGCTGATTCACTTCGTTGTACGGCAGGAACTAACACAACATTGTAAAGCAATTATGTGCCAATAAAAAGAAACAGAATTATAGTAAGAGCAAATGGGACGTTTTCAGAAAGCAAGGAAGCTTTCACTTAAATGAATGTTCTTCAGGGAAATGTCTTAGGAAGCACCCATAAAGGCTGGTCTCTAAAAAAGGAGCCTAGCCCGTTGGATTCATGCGATTTCCAAATAAAAAAGGAAAATTTTCTTGAGGGTTGTGGGGAGGAAGATAGTGCTGTAATATAATATCCTGAGACAGAAAAAGTTCTCTAAACCAAGACATTTAGATCCAAGACATTTATCTAAAAAAGGAGACCATTCGTTCATTGGATAAACATTTATTGAGCACCTACTATATGATAGGGATTAACCTGGGTTGTGAGAATATAGTTGTAAACAAGCCAGAGCACTTGTCTTCATGAGACTCAGTCTGGAGATGAATCAGTGCTTGAGATGATTACGGATTGTGATGGCAGCCAGCAAGGGAATTGAGCAGGGCGTCCTCTAGCAGGAGGGCGCCTACCCTGGGTCTGGGAGGCAGGCAGCCTTCATAGGAGGTGGTGTTCACCTTGAGGTCTAAGAGATGAGAAAGAGTGGGCTGTGTAGAGAATCAAGGGAGAGCATTTCAGATGCGTGATTTCTTTAAGCAGAAAATGGAGAGGTCCTGGGATGGGACACTGGAAGGAGACAATGGCAGATGCCCAGAGAGACCTGATGGGGTCCTGAGCCAGGGCTGTGCTGGTGGAAATGAGAGAACTGAATAGATTCAAGGTAGACTCTCAAGATGGGAATGGTGACTCGATGATGGACTGAATGCGGGGAGTGAGGGGTAAGGGGAAGTCAAGGAAGGTGTCAAGGTTTTTGGCTTAAGGGACGGAGTGGCTGGTGCCATTTACTGAGATGGGGGCTCTTAGGGAGGAACAGGATTTCTTGGAGAAAATAATCAAGATTCTTGTCTTAAATACACTGCATTTAATATACCTTTGAAATGCTTCAGGGGAGAGTCAAGTAGACAGAGGGATGCACAAACCTGCATCTTAGGATAGAGGTCAAGTTCACCCCAGCAATGGGGGAAGGCATTGGAGTGAGTTGGTGGTCTTGAGCTCGTGGGTCTGTGGGATCATCCTGGGCTGTGGCTTTCTACATTGGCTGCACGATGGACTACGTGATGAGCTTTTAAAGAATAACTTCCCAGGCCCCTCTTCCAGAGCCCTGGATGTAATTGAGGTGATGGACATCCATATTTTTCAAAGCTTCCTGTTGCTGCTATTGCTGTTCAGTCTCTCAGTTGTATGTGACTCTTTGTGACCCCATGGACTATAGCCTGCCAGGCTCCCCTGTCCATTGAATTTTCCAGGCAAGAATACTGGACTGGGTTGCCATTTCCTTCTCAAGTGGATCTTCCTGACCCAGGGATCAGATCCAAGTCTCCTATGTTGCAGGTGGATTCTTTACCACTGAGCCACCACCAGCAGCAATAGCCACAGATACAAGACAGCAGTTATCCATTCTTCATAGCTTCCTCCTGCTTGGAAGATCCACTCTTTGGTCCTTTATCTTTATAAAAATAATTTTTATTAAATTTTGGCCATACCATGTGGCATGTGGGATCTTCGTTCTCCAACCAGGAATCCAGCTCATACCCGCTGCAGTGTTAAGTGCAGAGTCTTAACCACTGGACCACCAGGGAAGCCTTCCTTTGGCCCTTCAGATGACATTTGGTTTTCTCAGTACCATGGCAGAGTATCTGTCCTTGATTTAAGTCAGTGTACCCTTTTTCCTCCGAGTCCTCGATTTCTGAAGGGATGTCTTGGGTGCTGAGGATTTAAGTACCTCTTCTTTCAGCCTGGCATTCAAATGTCACCCTGATGTGGTTTAGTGGTAACAAGTACTTGTCATGGTTGAAAGATGAAGCACCATTTGGCTTCTGCTCTTCATTCTCCTGCAGGGATTCTGTTGTGGTCGTGGTGGTGGCTGTGAGGGGGCAGACATTCTAGAAGGAAAAATGCAGGGTTTTCTGTACAGATGCAACTACAGATAGACGTTCCCCAAATCACTATAGGGTGTCTGCAGATACTTGGTCGCTCATCTTTGAGGATCATTTCCAAAAGGTCATTGAGGCTTTTCAGATTGCACCTGCTCTTAAATTTCTCACACACGCTTGTGCTCCTCAAAGTCCTTGATTCTTGCTTACGACCCCCTATCACTGCCCTGAAGCGCCAGAGGAAATAAATGTGTCCTCACACACCTGTGTACTGAGTTCACGTCTTATACGGTCTCCATGCGTGGCATGCATGCTCATTCGTGTCTGACTCTTTGCAACCCTGTGGACTGTAACCCTCCAGACTCCTCTGTCCATGGAATTCTCCAGGCAAGAACACTGGAGCAAGTTGCCATTTCCTTCTCCAGGGGATCTTCCTGACCCAGGGATTGATCCCTTGTCTTTGGCCTTTCCTGCATTGGCAGGCAGGTTCTTTACCATCTGAGCCACTGGGAAAGCCCCCACATATGGTCTCCATGAAAACCTAATGAAAGGTCTGTAGAAAGCAGAGGCAGAGCTCGTTAACTTTTCTTGTGACTGTGGCCCCTATAAAGCCCCACTATATAGAGGAACCATGTGAGATCATGGAGCCCTCCCTTCAACCCTCAGGGAATCTGCTATTCCCAAAATATGGCCTATTAAAAAAATAACTTCCAGAGACAATTCCGTAAGCTTTCTTGTTAATGTTTACAGCTGTATCGACACCACACCAATAGTTTTTTTTGGGTATGTGTATGAACAACAGAATCCATGGATCTAAGTGTGATGAGTACTATGTAATTCTCGAATCGTGAACCTTGTAAGACACAGCAAAGTGTACTGATGGAAGTTTGTTTAGGGTAATGGGTGAGGTATTAACTTTGTAAATGAATCCGTGCTTCTGCTTGTCTTGAAAACCAGCCTGACGCCTTGCAGGGCTTAGTCCTCAGGTCCTTTATTCTGGCAATCTGAATTTTTTTCAGTCCTTTGTAGCAGCTGAGAGAGGAAGGGAGATGCTGGGATCCAACATGGATGGTGCCACGCAATGTATAGAAAACTTGGTCTGCTAGGACCTGAACTGCATCCTGATCCAGGAGCAGGTGGTCAGTAGCTGAGACCCATGGGCTAGTTGTTTTCTCTCTGTAGGCCTCGGTCACTTCATCTGTGACCACTTTTCCTTCTGGGGCCTGGGAGCTGTTTTGGATAAGTCTTTGAAGGTCCTTTGGCTCACACGGTAAAGAATCCACCTGCAATGCAGGAGACCCAGGGTCGATCTCTGGACTGGGAAGATTCCCTGGAGAAGGAAATGGCAACCCACTCCAGTATTCTTGCCTGGGAAATCCCATGGACAGAGGATTTCTGGCAGGCTACCGTCCGTGGGGTCACAAAGACTCGGACATGACTGAGCGACTGACACACACGAAGGTCCTTTAGATTTCTACTATCTATTTGTAATCTGGATAAAATGTCATAAATGGTGGGGAAAACAGCCATCAGTAAACAATGAGCTTTCCTAGTTTGTCCTCATCATTTTTCTCCCAGTCTCGGCCCCTCAGTTGTAGCCCGCCCCAGACTTAACACTGGCAGGACGTAGGGTGGTGGGTGCATTTCAGTTAATGGGCCTTAGTTGGAACATGTTTGGCTGTGGAGGCAGCTACACCCCTATTACCAGGCCTTGGCTTCCTGTCTGTTTTCTTTGGGCTGGGTAGGCAATGAAAAAGGAGACAGCAAAATACATTTGGGGGCAAATAAAATAAGGAATTTGTCTTAGGAGGACAGCTTATAGTTGGGAAATTCTAATGCTGGGCTTAACCCTGTCCCGATATATCTCTCTTGTCCTGTACTAAGTGGGTGAGAAGGTGTTCTTGCTACTTGTAGAATCGACCTTCCCATTCTCAATGGCTCCTTCAAGGTTTATTCTATTATGGATAGTACTCCTAATGCCCTTAATTTTTTCCTGCAAATTCTTATTCTAGTCATCATCTTAAATGGCTCTTCTTTGAATTAGCTTCAGTTACTTAACATTTTACTAAACTGTTGGGGCAACATACTAGGGCTTCGCTGGTGCAGAATATGAAATGTATTTCTGTTTAGCCAGTAGACATAATGGTACTTGTTCACCACAGTCCCACTCTACAGATTTATACTAAACTAATACTGCATCAAGATTCAGATGTTTTCCTGTTAATACCTGCACCAAGGCAATACTATACTCTTTGCTAAAAATGATTGGATGATTTTTTAAAAGTCTTAGTATCTTGGTTGTATTTCAGTTTGCATAGTTCTTTAATATCTAGAATTCCCTTGGATTTTATACTGGAATAAACTAGAATAGAGGCAAAGCAAAGTTTTTTTTGTTGTTGTTTTTTCAAAATAATGGATTCTCACATTCCCATGGTAACCCTAAGGCTATTTTTCAATTTCTCTTACAGAACCACAGTACTCGATTTAAAATAAAAAACCATTCTCTCTGATTAAACATAGTTTATTATACGCTTTCAGGCTTTGACATATCACAAAATGGCCACATTCCTCTAGAGAATTTGAGTTTCCCTGCCTGTTTTTGTTTCCCTCTTAAAGGGGTTCTCAGTTTGAGTTTTCATTTTTCAGAAGGGAGTCACCATAAGGTACAGTTGTAACATAAAAAAGGAAAAGTCACTTATGGTCATCACGGAAATGTCCCTTTGACAAATGTGTTTGTCTCTGTCTCTGCCCCAAGTGCGGCCCAGTATGTGTTCCATGCATAGACTCAACTTCCTGGGATGTTCCCTCCTTCTTGAAATGAGCAAACACAGTCCCGGACACGGTCACCCTTCCCATCCTCACCAAGAGGCCAGAGGGGGGAGCCCAGAGAGTCCCTTTGGGCTCTGGTGTCCAGACCTCACCACTGACACTTGGCCCCGAGTCACCCCTCTGGACCCCTCAGCTCTCCATTCAGAACCAAGCCACGGACACTAACCATGGAATGATGTTTACAAAGCCCTTTGAAATGGAAGACATTATACAGATGCTTCATTATAAAGATCAGTATTGCAAATTCCTTGGCTTACCCCTCCCCCCCCCCCCCAGTATGTATGTTCACGTATCTATTTAGCATGGTCAATTGTTCAGCTAATTAATATGCTTTTATTTTATGATTTGCTATTTCCAGGGCACAGACAGAAGCTTGATGACTCTAAACCTAGTTTGTTCTCTGATCGCCTCAGTGATTTAGGGCGCATTCCTCATCCCAGTATGAGAGTAGGTGTCCCGCCTCAGAACCCACGGCCCTCCCTGAACTCTGCACCAAGTCCTTTTAATCCACAAGGACAGAGTCAGATTACAGGTAAGACAGACTCCTAGGTCTCACTTGCGCAGACTCCGGCAGGCTGGGGGTGAGGGGCTTCCAGATGAGACGCGTTCACTTCACAACTCCTGGAGCTGGGAAATGGCTTACGATGAAAGAGATCGACACTTGAAGATACTGACCTTCTTCTTCTTCTTCTTTTTTTTTTTTTCTTTTTCATAAAAAGCAAATACCAATATTCACTAACTTGGGGATAAAGCTTGGGGGAAGTCTCTACGGATGCTGTCCTCCATAGTGATGTCAGTCTGAGCAGAGGTGGGATGGTTTATACCATGCTCTCTGGGAGAATGTGTGTTGTAAGTTTCTCTATATTGTGTCCAGGTGGTGTGGGGGATAACATCACACCCTCACTATTAGAAAATTAGTGTTACTGGCTCAGATTTGGGCTTAAGTTTCTTACATGTATAACTATTTCATTAAGTGTGCTTGAAAACTGCCCAGGGCTAACAGGAAGTCTTGATTGGTGGTTACAAGGCAAGACCAAGGAGCAGCTCCTTGGGCAGACAGAATCCCACCCCCCACCCCCGCCCATTCCCGTTGAGCTCCCGGTCTTCATGCGACATTTCTCTTTATGCATTCCAGTGTGCTTCTTGCTTTACTTTTCTTCTTAAAAATGAACATCAGCATCGCATTACAGACTAATCATTCACATTTGGTGCATTAAGACTCCCAACTCTTTTTCTTTTTTTGATCCTATCTGGCTTGGGCAGATCTTACTGTAGGACTAGTCTGATTGCTTTTATGTCATGGTGATGATAAAGTATGCTAATCATTGTACATCTTTAATTTGCTATCACAGTATTGAGAGCAGCAAGGAACTCATAGATCATCTAGTTACTATTGTTGGCAGAGGGACCAGATGAGAGGGAAATGATTCAGAACAAAAAGTATGATAAACTCGGATCATTTCAAAGGGTTAGTTTCTGTCTGTAGCAGTTAGGTTTTGAGTGTCCTTAATGGTTTGTAAGCATAATTGTTTATAAACAAAATGACCTGCCTCTGCTTCTCTCCTGCTCATATTAGATATATATCTTCTTGGATATTTACTTATGTTTCTGTGAGTCTATATTAGTCTGAAAATTTGGGTATGCCTGAGTATATACGTTTAATATAATATAGAACTATAAAAATAAAATATCTAAGCACTGAAGAGAAACAGATACCTGTATTAGGGAAGATCCTTAGAACTCTGTGAAGAGGAGTCATGTATTAGATTTAAATAAATCCCCAAATGTTGAAATGTAGGAGTCAGGTTAGTGTATTCACTAGACATGGGTCCTTGATAAAAATGCCAGCGTGAAATTCACACTAACTTGTGAATTTGAAGCTTGTGGCTATAGGTGCTGATGCATTTAAAGTAGTGGACTTTTTAATTTTTTATTGATTTAAATTTTTATTGATGTATAGTTGATTTATAGTATTATATTAGTTTCAGATGTATAATATAGTGATTTAAACATTTTATAGATATACTGTTTATAGTTATTATAAAATATTGGCTGTATGCACTGTGCTGTACAATATATCCTCATAGCTTATTTTTTATTTGCAGTAGTTTGTTTAAGTGGTGGATTTTATATTAGTGATTAAGGGTCATAATAGCTGTCCTTTTGTCTTTATAGGAATCTTTAGATTCCGTGTGTGTATGTGTGTAGAACCATATGTACACATATATAAATGTGTTTATATGTGATTTGGAAGGACTATGGTGGCTAATATGATACATATAAGAAAAATATATGTTCTATGAGTTGGCAATCCTTGGGTTCTTTAAATGTGTGATTTTTGTATTCTGATCCTTGGTAGTGGTTTAGTTGCTAAGTCATGTCTGACTCTCGTGACCCCATTACTGTAGCCCACCAGGCTCTTTTGTCCATGGGATTTTCCAAACAAGAATACTGTGTTGGGTTTTCATTTCCTTCTCTAGGGGATTTTCCCAACCCTGGGATCGAACCTGTGTCTCCTGCATTGCAGGTAGACTCTTTACCACTAAGCCATCAGGGAAGCCCAATTTGATCCTTAACTGTTTACTAATGATATTTTGCTAATGACTGATGCCTTAGGAACTTGTGTGTTGTTAGATTCTTTTAAGAAGAATCTGTTTTCTTAATGGTGATCATGGTTGTATAATCACTATGAGTTCTCCCACTTGCCAGCGTAAAAGGCAAATTGAACTCCCAGGAGAACGACATGAAATTAGGAATTATAGATTGAGGAAGTCCTAAGCCTTCAGTGTTTCATGTTAGTGTCTCTTGCGGTTCCTGGGGCTCAGGGTCCTAGCCGTGCAGTGGGCTGGCTTCTTTGCAGCGCTGGTCTGGCCTGTCACTGTCGAGGTCTTAAATGGCTGTCGTTCTGCCTGAGGGCCCAGGGCCTCCCCATGGTTTCCTGAGGAAGTTGCTTCCTCTGTACCTCTTTTTTTGTTTATTTTTTTAAATCTTTCAGACATCGGTTGCCTGTCTCTGGGTGCTAGGAAACACCTAGTCTGTCAAAAATATCCACTTCTTTTGATTCAGAATGTGGTGATAATGGTGGTGATAACCATGTCAGGAGATATTGCTCATGATAAGCACTATTTTTTATTTATTTGTTTATTTCTGCCACGCCATGCAGCTTGTGGGATCTTAGTTCCCTGACCGGGAATCAAACCCACGCCCTTGGCAGTGAAAGCGCTGAGTCCTAACCACTGGACCACCAGGGAATTCCCCATAAGCACTGTTTTTAAGCTCAAAATGCTCTCTGGATGGGTAAGCTGCATCTAGAAGGAATAAAAAGCTGACTCAGCCCCTGGTGGACTGGGAAATCCATCTAACCTTTGAGGTGGGCATTCTGCCGTGCTGTTCTTCATTCCTCCAAAAAGTAATTATTGAGTGCTTTCTGTTTGCAAGACAGGGATGTAAGGGAACAAGATAGTCTAGTTTCTCTTCGCCAGGGGCTCGTGTTTTGGTGACATATAGTCAGCAATTGGGTCAAGCATTCATGCAAGATAATTTCAGATAATAGTAAAAGCTTTGGGAAAATGAAAGGAGGATGAGAGAGAGAGACCAGGGCAGAAGCTAATTTTGATTGGAAAGTGGGGAAAAGGCTCTTTGGAGAGCTTTGAGGATGGAATTTATGGCCAAGGGGAACTCAGGCCAAATCTCTCAGGGAGCTGCAAGTGTGGTGTGTTCAGAGGACAGGAAGGTCCCGGCAGGTGGAGTGGAGTGAATGAGGGGAGTGGGCAGTGGCTGGATAACCGAGAGTCTTCCAGGTCCTCTTCAGGAAAGTGGGTTCTGTTCTGAGCGCAGAAGGGTATTATTGAAAGATGTGAAACAGGCAAATGACATTATCTAATTCACATTAAAAACAATTTATTGGCGTATAATTGCTTTACAAAATGTTGTGTTAGTTTCTATTGTACAGCACAGTGAATCAGCTATATGTATACATATATCTCTTTTTTGGATTCCCTTCCCATTTAGGTCACCACAGAACACTGAGCAGAGTTCCCAGTAGGTTGTCATTAGTCATCTGTTTTATTCACCTGTGTTTAAGAACTCACTTTGGCTGCTGTGTGAAGCACGGGTCCTAAGGGGGCAGAGGCAGGAGCAGGGTCATCATTCAGGAAACAGCAGCAGGAGTCTGGGAGGGAATTAAGACTGGTTGCACTTCTCCTCTTTCTTCAGAACTCAGATCAAACGCTGGCACCTCTGTCAGGCCTCTTCCAACCTACCCAAGTCATGTCCAATGCTCCAGACCACTGTTGGACATGGTGACAGTTCTTTGTGTACATGTCCATCTCCTCCATCAGACTTTGAATTTTCCAAGTGCAGGGCTATGTTTTACTGATCTCTGTGTCCCCACTGTCTTTGGTGGTGCCCACTGCTTGGCGACTTTAGGTTTGGTGAAGAATCAATGGCAGGTGTTTGACTTCTTCAGGAAGGGTGACCTGTTACTATTCTGGCCCACATCTTTTTTCTAATACCTATTTGAGTGGATTGCTATTAGCTGCTGTGTACTAACAGTACTGCCGTGACTACTGTATATGGGGTAGCAGGCGTTTCTCACAATGGGTCTATGAGCTAGGTGGTGATGTGAAAACTGAGGATCTGAGAGGCTAAATAACTTGCTCAGAGTCCCACGTACACTCTAGTGAGTCGTTAATACAGGAATTAGGGCAAGATCCACATGTCTGGAGGGTCCTACGCACTCAACCTCCAGCATCTTTGGGAGGCTGAAGTGAACTTCTCTAGTGTCCCTGTTTCCTCCCATTTCAGGCTTTTATTTGTGCAGCTGTTTACCATTTACAGACTAGTTTTACACAAAGTTCTTACTGAAGCCTTAAAGCAGTTGTGAAAAGTATGATTTTTTGCAGGTAGAGGAAAAGGACTCTTCAAGAAATGTGTTGCTCTAGGCTTTTGGAGCTAGTTTAGTTGACTTTGAGTTCCAGACTCTTAGTGGGCAACCAGCGTCATGGCCATTGAGTTGGGCAGGTTGCTGACAATCTGACACATGTCCTAAGGGACCAACGTCTTTTTCTTTCCCCCTCGGATATTTTTTAGGACCCTCAGAGACAAAATGTTCATACAAATTATGCATTATGAGTATCTGAATTATGCTTTAAAAGGCAGCATAATTGTTTTTGATAGTTAATGGACAGTTATATATGAACCTATACTCAATGTAACCTTTTTAGGGGTATCTGGAAAAAAACGACGTGGCAGACATCATGTAGAATGATGTGGTCTTATTGATGGTTACCTTGACTGAAGTGAAGTTGTTTCTGCCCAACTTCAGTCTGATTCTGTGTTCCGCTCCTTGGCAAACACGCTCCTTTAAGCATTAAGAGGATCCAAGAAATAGAGACACAGATGAAGAGAATGAACGTACGGATACCAAGGCGGAAAGATGGGGATGGGATGGATTGGGAGATTGGGATTGACATATATACACTACAGGTCCTATGTATAAAATAGATGACTCACGAGAACCTACTGTAGAGCAAGGGAGATCTACTCGGTGCTCTGTGGTGACCTAGGGGGAAGGAAATCCACAAAAAGAGGGGATATGTGTATATGTAACACTGATCCACTTTGTTGTACAGCAGAAACTAACACAACATTGTAAAGCAACTATCCTCCAATAAAAGCAGAAGTAAAATAAATTTTATTAATTAAAAAAATGAAGGAGAATCCCCGCCAGCTGGGTTTCACCTGTGTTGATATTTGGCTGTCTTAGCCCTCAGCCTGCTGGGCTTGCACTGGAACATTTATTAGCAGGCCTTTTAGACACAGGGGAGCACAGCGTCCTAATCGAGTGCCCAGTGGCCCCGCGATTCTTTGGTGTGAAAGGAGGTGGAGGTGAAGTGGGTGGGGCTGTGGCTCTGAGTGTGAGGAGGGTGAGCCCACGGGGGGCACGGTGACTGTGGCCGCACAGGAAGCGTGACTGTGGGTGAGAACTGTAGGATGTGGGGAATGGGAGTCCTCTGAGGTCTCGCTCCTGCTTTTCGACCGCTGTGGTCCTGCTCACCTAGAGGCTTCTTTTGTCTTAAGGAACTGAAATCATCACACTCAGCACAGGTGGTTGGAAGTACCATGCTTTCACTTGGGCGGTGCTGAGCTTTCATTTCTGAGGTTACTGTGGAGTCTTGTCCTGCCTCCTTCCTTGGACATCTTGTGGGCAGAATAGCCAGGAAAATTTGCTGCGACCATGCGCATGTGTGAGCAGGAAAGCTCTTTAGAGGAGGTTGCCTGTTACAGTCATCATGAAGAAACAGCATAAGTCCTGTGAGTGAACATGAGTTCAAATCTCTTTTCCTAATAAGGAAAAGTGGAGTTCAGGTCCAGCTTGTGCTGGCTTTGAAGGATAAGGCTCAGTATGACCCTGTGAGGGGCTGGCCATCAATGTGCCATGCTGTCCCCACAGCTATTGACATCATCCATAGATGAGCTGCTTAAAGGTCCCTGGGTTTCTGTTGGTTGAAATTCGCTTTTTAAATGAAGATGCTCTGGCTTTATTATGCTTTTACAAAAAGATGAGAGGGGTGATGTTCCAAGAAAAATCAAGTTTTTGCGTTCCAGAATCTTGTCATTGTAATTTCCTCCTGTCTGGAATACATGATGCTCAGTTACTATCTGGTTGTGATAAGGAGAACCCATCTCTGATAAGACCTCACTCTCTCCTTCCCGAAGACTGTTCCGTCTCTAGCCTGACTTCAGGACTGTGCCCAGAGGAAGTCTGGGTTTCTTTCTCTCCTTTGTTCCCAAAGCACCATCTTTCTCTTTTTAGCTTGGGCTTTGCATATATGTCTATATGTGTACATACATGTATTGGTGTTACTCGTTGCCTAGGGACCCTTCTTTCCCCTTTTTGCCTTTTGCAATGGATTCTGGGCAGAATGATCAGAACAGGAGTCTAATAATGACATATTCAACCTCCTGGACTAACCCAGGAGAGGGGCAAGTCACGTATGCAGTTATAGGACGCTCTGATGGTATATTTTGATGTTGAATTGTGGATGGGTACCCAGGGCTTCAGAGTCAGGGTATACTGTACTATGTAATATTAATAGCAACAACATATTACAGATGTTATCAGTTTGAAAAGTATTTTCATTCCATTCTTTTTTATTTTAATATATGCAGAAGTATTCCAGGAATAAAATTGTATGGCACTATTCCCAGGGAAGACCATCGGATTCTTTCCAGGGCTTTGTTTATTTTGATAAGGACTTGCTTTTTTAGCTGTTTGAAAACAGTTGGCTGTAACAGTCTTTAAAGGACAGATTTCACAGCAGACTCAGTATTGTGAACCCTCTTTCACACATAAGAAAACTGAGGCATCACAAGGTTCTGGAACTCTCAGGGCTGAAATTATAAGTCAGCGTCCTGGGAGGGTGAAGTCTGAGAAGGTGGTTTCAGGTGGGGAGGATGTAGGGAAAAGGTTAGAACAGTGCACCTTCGGGGCTGTCAGCAAGGTGAGTGGGCGGGGAAAGGAAGATGACTTTGAGCATTGCTGAGGACCCACATAAGGACAGAGATGCGAGGAAGAGCCAGTCAGCAAAGTTATGATTGTCTCCTGCAGGGGTTGCAGTTTGTGAATAGAAGTGGGCTCTGCCGTGGTGGATGGTCGGTGGGAATGGTAATTTCTCGTGGAACTCTGTAGGACTTGGTGCAAGTCAGGGAAACAAGAAAGATGTGGGACCTCTTACCAATGTCTGGGAAGGTTCTGGAGGTTGGTAGGTTAGAGGAAAGACAGAAGAATTTCTGAAGGGGATTTGGGTCATCTTGTGGCCTTGGAGAATGAGCAGCGGCCCAGGGGAGAGGTTAGGAGGAAGGATGGGGAGAAAACCAAGCTTCAGTTCAGGTGGGAAGTAGATGTCCCAGGGAGAGGCTGAGGGTAGATGGGAGCTCTTGGCTGTCCCTTAACCATTCCTCCTGTGACAGATGGAGGTCCTACAGCTTGCTCTGTCTCCTCCAGGGTTCTGGGCTGACTCCACCTCGAGAAAGCACACTCTCTGGCACTGTCTTATCTGGGGGTAGGGGTTCACATGTGCTCTGTTAATACATCCCAGGACTGTGTTGGCTTTTTTCACCCCATCACACCGTGGTTTGCAGGCCATGGAGAAGGCTTGCTGCGTTCGAGGCAGCCTCCCTCGGGCCTGTCTGGGAGTTGACCACCTGCAGCACTGCACGTTTGTTCTTTGCGGGTTTCGCTGTGTCACTTTCACCTCCTCTTTCCATCTCGAAGAGTTATGTTATAGCTCTGATTCTTCATCCACTATGTTGACTCTTCCTCCCAATTTCATCTCATCTTGAAGCTTAGGAAAGTTGCCTTTCACCCTTCAAGACTTTGCTAAAGACGCTGAATGTAACTAGGATTGTCAAGCCCTCGAATATACTACTGTGTTCCTCTTTCAAAGCTGACCGTGACCCATGTCAATGATCACTTTCTGATGGGCCTTTTAAGTACCTGTACATCCCATTAGAGGTAAGGTATGTATCTTGCTGAGGTCAAGATGCACAGCAGACAGAGGACCTTTCCCTTAACCTACTGCTCAAGTAATCCTGGGAAACAAGTTTTTAGTGAACCCATCCCGCTTTCTGATACTCACTTTGGGGATCAAGTGTGAAGCGTTGATTGTACACAGGCTGTCAAAAGTGACTCCAGTGTGTTTAGTGGGCTGCAAGCAATGATTCCAAAATGCTCGTTGCAATTTAGATTTTACCAATAGCAATGCCATCTCCAGAAAAGGTTGATGAGGTGAAATAATGTAAAAGTACAATTATGTAGTAAACTTTAAAGGCATTATCTTCAAATAATTTAATAACTGTCATATGGACAAGGAATCCCAGGTAGTGAACCTAAGATTAGGAGTGAACAGAGTTCCAGGAAGACATGCTTTCCTTAATATAAAGAACTTTGCAGACCCTGCTCTGTCACATAGAAGCCCTTTATCTGCCAGTCTCCATACATTCTTGCAATATTGTGGGGCATAATTCATCTTGGATCAGACACTTGAATTCATTTAAAGCGGTAGGTTGCTCTCTCTTATCTCCTCACCTGTCTTGGGCCTTCATTTCCTCTTAAGCATGTTTGTTCTGCTCGTTCTCTTTGGAGATTGTTCTTCTTGATAGGGAAGATTAAATCAAGTAGTGTTGGGTAATTTTCCTTTCTAACTGTCATCAGTAAAAATCATGCCCATTGTTCTCCAACTCTGGTGTCTGTTAGCATCTCCTGTGGAACTTGTTACAGGTACAGAGGCCCAGGCTTTACCCCTGAACCAGAAGGTATGAGGTGGAGCCTGCCCAGATCACAGCTGCAGGCCCCAGGCCCTTGACCTGGAGCTCCCCTCGCCCACCCAGAGCCAACCTGCTCCAGCCCAGGCCTCTCAGGGGCTCATCCCCCTGGTCAGGCCACGTGCAGAGGCAGCTGTGTGCCTCTGGCTGTTTCCTGGTTCCCGGGGTGCAGCTCCTGAACTCCACCCTGGCCTCCATTTCAGCTGCTGTTTTCCCTACACACCCTTCCCAGTCCTGGGCTGGACTTCTGCCCTGTTTCTATTGTGATGTTGTCAGAGGGAGATTTAAAAAGGTGCGTATCTGATGATGTCACCCTGTACTTAAAAACACCCCCATGACCTTCCACCGCTCTTAGTATAAAGACCAACCAACACCTCTTGCGTGGTCCGACAGGTTCTGCATAGCCTGGGTCCTTCCTGCCTGTTTTCCATCCTCTTCTCAAACTGTTTTGAACCTTTTGTCAGTCATCCAACCACACTGGCTTTCTCACCTCTTCAAAAAAGAAACTGTACTACCTCTGTCTCCGGAACTGGGTATATGCTGTTCGCTTAGTCTGCAGCCCTTTTAACCCCACCTGAGTATCCTCTGGACTTCTGCTTGCCCTTCAGTTCTTGGCTTAATCATTGCATCATTAGAGAAGCCTTTCCTGGCCCCCAGGCATGGCTGGAGTCCCTCATGGCACATTCTTACAATGCCAAGGACATTTCCTTTTTAGCACTTTATCAGTTATATGATTAGTTGATTAATGTCCGTTTTTCCCACCAAATTGTAAACTCTGTTGAGGGCATGCAGACTCTTTATTCATCATTCATGTCTCTAGAACCTAGCAGAGTACCAGAGTAGGTGCTCAATAAATATTTTCTGAATGAATGAATGAGTGAGTGATGGGAGACAGTTCTTAGAACCACAGATAATAGCATCATCTATCTGATAAAAGGACTCACCATGCCTGGGGACCTTCTATAACACCCCAACTGCTATAAGCTCACCCCCCCCCCCCCGGATGTTAATAGCCTGAATTGAACTTGAATTTACTGCATTCACTTCAATATTGTGATTTGAACTAAGGTCACGTCCCCGGGCCAACACCACATCCCTATCATTTCTCAGCTTCTGGTCCTACCTGTTTGTGACTAGTTCCCTTTCCTCTGTTGCCTTTACCCTGAGGCCCTAGATATGCCGAGGCTGAGACCGGGTTAGCTGTGACAAGTGGTATGCCCTCTCATTTCTTCTGTTAGGTTTTTCTTTGAAGTAAGGAAATTCCCTCATTTTCTGTAGGACAGTGCTGAGTTCCTTCCAGCCCCAAATTGGTGATTCTGAAAAGACACCTCTTTTTGCCTTGTCTTAGCTTCCTTCTGGTTTTTCTTTTAACATTTTGTTAGAGGTGGTGATGTCTTAGACTGTATCATTTCTCATTCTGTCTTCCACTATCGTCTCTTAAGGTTCGTGGAGATTCATGGAGCCCCTCTCCTCGCATTGTTTGTATTAACGCCTAGTGCCTGGTGTACCCTGTGAGGTATCTGGTTTTATCCAAACAGATTGCTGCTTTTTGGGTCAAATTTCAGTCTTTTTTTTTTTTTAATTGGTGTGTAGTGGTTTTACAGTGTTGTGTTAGTGTCTACCTCACAGCAAAGTGAATCAGCTATATGTATATCTCCTCTTTTTCGGATAGCCTTCCCATTTAGGTCACCATCAGAGCATTGAGTGGAGTTTCAAATTTCAGTCTTAAGCTCTGTGAATCGGTTGGGTTGGTCTTCTGCCAAGTGATTCTGGCCACCTTGGTCAGTTGGAGAGAACCCCGACTGGGGACAAGGAGGGAGGTCAGAATCCTGCTTTTGAGGTCTTCTTTGCTGACATGGGTCACAAGCTGCGTGATGAGAAGCACCCTGAGTGTCAGCTCCCCTCTCCCAGCCGCCCCGGATCAGCCCAGCAGGGCTTCAGTAATTTCTGGTGAGCTACCATCTTCAGCAAGGACTGAGGGTAGTAGGGTACCCAATTTTTCAAGTGGTTAGAATCATAGCATTTTATCTTCAGAAAACATCTTAGAGACCATCCATTCTCGTGTTACACCTGACCACAGCGACACTCAGAGAGGGGGAATCATTGGTGTTTGATTGCACAGTTAGCGCCAGAGCCCCCCCATCCAGGGTTCCTTTTGCACCCCAAGAAGCCTGTTTTTGGACCATGTTTCTTCTTGGTCAAGAGAACCGGAAGTGAGTGGGAAAGCACATTCTAAATGTCCACTTAGTTCTTGGCAGGGTTATTAGAGAAGACAGGGAACTTAACATTTAGCATTTAGTATAAATGTTAGGAAATGTGAATGCATGAATATGAATGATGCATCTATTTGTATTATGAATGATAGTAATACGACAGAAACGGTCTAGGATAGGAAATTGTAAATCTGCCTCCCTCCATTGAGATTATTGACTTTGGTTGCAATGGAGAGGCAAAATCTTCAGGAGAACTGTCTATGCAATTCATGTTAAATACCCCAGTTTTCTGAAGAAATATTTGGGGTTTTTCCAGCCTGAGTTGAGTGCCGTTGAGGGGGAAGTGGGTAGAGGAGAAGGGGTGGGAATATGATGCTCTTCTAGTGATGGTCCCCTAGTATAGCAGGTGCTCCCTGGGGGCACATGGCTTGGGCAGAAACCACTGGCCACTGTCCTGCCACGTCACCCAGCAGCCCGCTGGCAGCACAGACAGGAAGGAGCCACTTGTGTGCTGGTTTGGGCTTGGCCCCATTGGCTAGTTTCCTGCCATCTCTGCGCGAAGTTGAACACCGTATCCAAGGTGTGCCCTGTTGCGAGCAGTTCTCCGGAAGCCGTCCCCCTTTCACACCTGAAAGGTGCGAAAGGTGTCTAACCAGAGTGTTTACCAAAGGGGACCTGTTAACAACAACTCCTGAGTTTCCATATGTACCTTTCCCTGGGCTTTTTTTTTTTCTTTTTCTAAATTTGTTTTATTTTTTGGCTCAGTGGCACGCAGGATCTTAGTTCCTCAACCGGAGATGGAATTCGCATCCTTGCAATGGAAGCACAGAGCTGCAATCACTAGATCCCCAGGGAATTTCCTCCTTGGGCTTTTCTAAAGCTCTCTGCCCGCTCTCCTCTCCCCATTTATCTTATTCATTAAGGAAAGACTTCTACCTGTTCTCCTAGAGTCACTTGTTTTTCCTCTGGTGCTTTTTTAATTGACCTACAATGCCTTTTTTTTTTTTTTTTTTCTAACCATCTGCCTCCCCCTTCCTCTTATTATGACCCTAAGTGTTCAGAGTTCAACTGTGTAGACATGAAATGTAGTTTCTCAGTCATTTGAAAAGTCTGAGTACTCTTAGATCCCATGACTCTTTACAAATCATTTCAGGAAATGCATGACGCTGCTTCATTTTCCCCACACCCATTATTAAATTTCAGAAACTATGGTCTAACTCAAAGGAGAGATCTTGCTTTTCTCACACCCACGGTTTAAATAAATGCCAGTCTCCATTTCTGCCTGATACAGAGACCACATGAGATGCATGAGCCACTTCTCCCCCAGGTAGCATCAATTTCTGAGCATCTCCTGGGGATGTTTTCTTAGGTACTTTTATGTTCTGAGGTCTGTAGGATGTAAGGCAGATATGCCCAGTCTCCAGGTAGCCTAAGCCAAAGGCGCACCACTCTAGAAGGAGATCTTATAAGATCCACAATGATATCAGGGCATCATGGTTCATGTCTATCTTTAGAGCTTTTAAAAAAACACAGGTGCATGCTTTGACAGTTTTTGAATTAACTTGTCGTTTTATATGTTAGTCTTACTCTCCCCACCTGCTTGTGTAAGCTTTTGCACAGCAAGAAATGTCTTTAGGGTTTTTTTTTTTTTTTTTTTAATAATCTATTCCTTAGACCATCTCACTGCTGTGTAGGTTACAGAAGCTGTTCATGACAAGAAAAATGGATAGTTTGCTGACTCACCAGAATACCATGTAAAAACTTCTCTCCCCACCCCATCCCGAAAGCCCTTTTAAGGGTGGCAGTTATGACCATTGGTACTTTAGAGGTGAGAAAGGGACAGCTAAATAGGAACCTTGTGCTCAACTTGAGTTGAGAGAGAAAGTGCAAAGTGTTGGGAGAGAAAGTGCAAAGTGTATGCAGGTCCCTGGATTTTGGTGTCTTTTTATTTATTTACTTGTTTTATTTTTTATATCTTCACTCTGTATTTAATTACTTTTGGCTGTGCTTTGAGGCATGTGGGGTCTTAGTTCCCCAACCAGGGATCGAACCTGTGCTCCCTCCAATGGAAACAGAGTCTTAACCACTGGACCACTGGGGAAGTCCCGTCTTTTTTTTTTTTTTTTAATTAAAAATTTTTATACAATTTTTAAAGGTTACTTTCTGTTTACAGTTATTACAGAATATTGGCTGTATTCCCCCTTTGCTACAAAACATCCTTGAGCCTGTCTTATACCCAATAGTTTGTGCCTTTCTGGTGTCTTTTTAAAGTTCATCCAACAGATGTTGCTTCAGCTAGAAGCTGAAGGGATTCCTTTTGTCAAGTGATGTGACTGGCTCCTTTTTGTTTACCCAGCACTCTTCGTAGCTACACTTGGTCTGCTGACACAGAGGAGACCACGATTTCTTCTGAAAGCATGCAGCTGTAGATCTGAGGTGTCCATTAAGTGTGACCTCAGAAGCCAGGTGCTAGTTGCAAGTGTGCATCCCCAGTTAGACTGGGGGCTCTTCTCTCCTGGTCATCCCCAGCGCCTCCAGGAGCTCAGCCCTAGGTCTTCTCTGCCATTTAGTGATTGTGATTAGTCACATCCTGCTGTGAGCACGGCTGCCCATTGTATAAGGAAGACTTGATTTTCTCTCTCAAAGTTTATGTTACAGGTCAAACTTGATTATGACCTCTCTTTAAGTAACCCCCCCAAGACCCCCCCCCCCCCACCTACACACACCTTTTAGGTGATAGGAGAGAAACTTGGGGAAAAATAGGGGCGGAGACCTATTAAAATGCTCATGTGTGATTTCATATTTCAGGTTTCTCAAACACGAAAGAGTATATGCCCATAAAAAAACCAGCACCCAAGGTCTTGTTTTGCAGTGATCATATCCATTTAAAAACATCTGTCAATGCTTTGAATGTCCAGAATATAGTAATAAAAATTAATATTGAGGCTGTTTCTGTAGATTGCCATAGAAAAGTACTGAATTACTGTTCTTAAAGCACCCTAAAACTAAAGTATAGCAGCAGTTTTGTCTGTGAAATAGAGTTCAGTTATTTTCTGAAAACTCATGGGTGTTCATAGGTAATTTCAGATCACCCAGGATGTGCTACTAAGACAGTGATTGGTACCTTGAGCCTCTGAGGCCCCCAAATCAAGGATATTCTTATTTGTGTTGGATTGGAAGGACAAGGTGCTTCCTTCCATGTGTCTGTAGACTTGACAAGACTTTTAGTGTAACTCTGGATGGAGCAGAGGGAAGGAATGCATTATACTAGCCCTGTGGGGCCCAAGGTAGATGAAGATCGTTTCTTGTCAATGCTTAATTCGTAGGTTTGTCTTAGACCTAGGTCCTGCACTCACTATTCCCTATTAGTAATCTTAGGATTGATGCCTAAAAACATCTGTCACCTGCTCTGAGTCATCCAAGTTCAGAGTCAATCTCAGAAGTCTCAGGTTTCTTCAGGAAGTTGAGTTCAGAAATCACTGGTGAGATCGGGTTAAGGTGACTTTTCTCTATTGTCAGCCTTAATAATTGTCCACAACAAAGCAAATGTGCTGTAATCATATGTTTATAAGATGACATTTTCTTAGTGGTTGGGCATTTAGGAAGTCAAGATCTTGTATAGCCATTTTTCCCCCCACTAACAGTTTGAAAAAGGTTGACGCATACAGTATTAGAAAAGACACTAAACTGATTAGGATTTCTTGGTCTGGGAGAAGCTAGGATAAAGAAGGAACGTGACTCAGGTTAAATGATTGTAAAGGCTATTGAAGCGACCAGATATAGTCTCAGGTGTAGTCTCCAAACAGCAGACTTCAGAACTGCAGGAAGCTTTCTTAAAAGGGCCTTTTGCTAGAATAAGAGGTTATGCGCTGGAAACATAAATACAGAACGAAGGCTTGGTAAAGGAGATGCTTTAATAGTGGTGAACATTTACTGGGTTCTTTCCATATGCTAAGCTCTTTCCTACATGACCTCATTTAATCTTTAAAACAACTTTAGGAGGGAGGTCTTCTTATTTATCCCCATTATACACATTAGGAACCTTGAAGTCAGATAGGTTATAAAATTTGTCCAAGATCCCACAGGCCAGAAATGAGGGAGCTGGGGTTGATGAGGCCCCATTCACAGGGTGTTAGAGAAAGACGGGTATTTGGAGACCAATCCTTTTTTTTTTAAGATTGCAGTTCCTATTCAAAATTTCTTAGACTAGATCTAGTAAGCCCCATATGGCGGTTCTTGTGTTTTGTTTTTCTTTAGTAACTCTCCCTGCTGTTGTTCGGTTGCCAAGCCCTGTCCTATTCTCCTTAAGTAGGTCTTTATCATAGAATCTTAGGGTGGTGACCTTGAAAGAGAGATTGGCCAGCCTGCAGCCTGTTCTTTGAGAGACAGAAAGCAAAGAGAGATCTTCTCACTTGTGTAAGGATAGTGAGAAGTTCTTTTTGCTAACACTGGGAATCTTCAGAAAGGCCCTCTACTCAAAGGATAGTGATCCTTTGCTAGTTCAAGTGTATATTCCAGCAGTCAGGAAGTTTATATCAAAGCTAAAACCTCATCTGATACAAGTTCTTTTACAGCCTAAGGGGAAGTTAGAGAAAGACTAATTACTACTTCCTTATAAAATCCCATTATTCACTCCAGCCACCCTTGAGGTTCCTGCAGTGGTTGTTTCTTGAGCACCTACTATGTGCCAGACATTATATTGAATTGTGATGAGTCTGCTCTGGAACATCTTCAAGACTAACAGTAGACAACCCAGCCACGCTGGATAGTTTAGTCAGATTTTTTTTGTTTTTTAAGATTTTTTGATGTGGACCATTTTTATAGTCTTTATTGAATTTGTTACAGTATTTCTTCTGTTTTATGTTTTGGGTTTTTTTTTGCCTCTAGAGTCAGATTTTTAATTTTTTTGAATAATGCTCAGCCATTCGCTCTGTTATTTAATCCTTATGATACTCTCTGAGACTGTATTATCATACCCATTTTACAGATGAGGAAATTAAAATTCAGCCGCATTAAGAAACACACCCCATGTCACACAGCAGAGCCTTGGCCATGTGATGTGAGCTCCCACATCACATGAGAATAATGATCATTTTCATATAGTACTTTAGAGTTATCAAAAGGCTTTTCTTGTGTTTTTTCATGTAGTTCTGTAAACAAAAGTGATAGTAGTTATAATTATACTCATTTTACAGATAGCAATGACCATTTCTATTTACTGTATTCTTTGTATGTGCCAAGGGTGGCAGACAACCTACTAGACAAGGCCTAGTCTGTGTAAATGCTCACAGAGCCCTGATAAGCATCCTGGTTCCCATTTTCCAGGTGAGCCACTGAGGCCCTCAGAATCTAAGTGACTTGCTCAACAAAGTGGGGAGCTGTGATTCAAGCCCCAAATTGGCTGTCCAGCTGGCACACATGAACTCTTGGCTATGTTCGCTTCACCATGCTATGCTGCCTCATTTTCTAGACAAGGAAACTGAGGTTCAGAGAGTTTGCTAGTACAGCCAAGGTATCCAGCTCACACATGGCAGAGCTGGGACCCCAACTCAGATCCTCTCATCAGAAAGGCCCCTTGTTTCCCCTTGTACTGAGCTGCCTCTCAGCTTAAGGAGAAATGCAAAGCTGTATCTTCCATTCAAGCTAAGTCCCCTGATTCCTTTGTGACATGTCTAAATGTCAGTAATTTTAGTCATTCTTTAGATTTCTTTGTATTTCCCCCATTTTAGGCAGAGAGCCCTATACTGCTGGTAACGAGCTACAGTATGGGAGTGGAGATACAGATGAAACTGCTTGCTCAGGAAGTCATCTGGTGATGTTAGATTACCTGAGTCCTGTGTGCCCTGCTCATTTTGCTGTGTGGTTCTTGTCCTTTGTATCTGTTAAAAATGGTGCTTGAGGGAAGGCTTTGTCTTTGTGAGATTGCTTTCTGATGTTGTAAGGAATGCATCTTTTTCCATCTGAAGATCATTTACCATTTATCTGAATAGCAAATGACATTAATGGTTAAAACAAGGAAGTATATCTGTATCAGATATATAACAAGGGTCAGGTTTGAAATGTTGCCAATCTATTACAGTCTCAGCCTTGAACATTTTAAAGCACAAAATTTCATTACTTGAATGATTAAATATCCATCCAATTTCTGAAGGAAACGTCTCTGTGAACCATTTACGATAGTACTTTAATTCAAATTGCAAACTCAGGTAAATGTTCCCTAAAACAGAATTGGATGAAATTTTTCTGTATATCTGTGGATACAGTAAACATTCGATAAATATCCAGATGTATTTAATTATTTTGAGTCAAAGAAAGTATGTCCCATTTAGATAGTCTTTAAATAAATTATTTCTGAATTGAACAAATAAACAAGAAATAGCTGAAACTAAATGGCTTTGTACAGAAAGACTGAGAGGCTTTAAAGGAGGAATGATCTCAGAAAAAAACCCACATCTTGTTATCCACTTTTTTTTGGTAGAGATAAACCTGAATTGACTCAAATGTATTTATTGTTTTCAAAAATCGAGCTTTTCATTTTCAGAGGCTGATGGGTAATATGGGAATAATTTAAAAATCAAACCTATTCTAAATGGATTAGCTCCAATTCAGGTGTGTTTTAATCATGAAACAATTCCTGTGTCACCAAAAGTTATTTTAAAAGGCAAGAATTAGTATCACTGAGCATCTCCTGTGCTAGTCCTCTTTGCATGGTCTTCTCATGCAATGTCCACATCTCTGTGATTCAGATATTATTACTTCCCATCCCCTTTTACAGATGAGGAAACTGAGGTTCAGAGTCACTGAGTGATTAACCCAAAATCACACAGCTTAGAAATATAAGTCTCAGAACTTGAACCTAATTCGACATGTCCCAAAATCCATGGCTATTCTGATATACAAAGCTGTTTTGAGAACAGCCTGGTGTATTAGAATTTTTTTAAATTAAGAAAAAAGTGAACTTCGCAAAAAAAAAAAAAAATGTTAAGAGAACTTAGCTTATGATTCTCTGTGTATCTCCAAGAAACTCTGTTAGAGATACATTGAAAGATATTACTAATTCTCAGCGGTTCACTCTAACCAGTCGGTTGCCCATTATTTTTATTATTGTAGTGACTGTAGGTAACTCCGGGCCACATTCCAAACATGTGACATCGTTTAAACAGATTCCAATAGGATTAAAGACATTTCCCTGTTGTGTTGGGTTTTTTTCTTCCTGTCAGAAACTCATGTGCTTTACATCGAAACTAGATGGTGATAAAGCTTTCTGTTCTTGGTTAGTTTTGAAATTAAGTTTTGTTTTTTTCTTAACGGTTATTTTCTGGGGTAGCTTTAGCATCAGAATAACATAACTGCATGCTCACTTGCTCAGTCATGTCGGACTCTTTGAGACCCCATGGACTGTAGCCCTCCAGTCTTCTCTGTCCATGGGGATTCTCCAGGCAAGAATACTGGAGTGGGTTGCCATTTCCTTCTCCAGGGGATCTTCCTGACCCAGGGATCGAACCTGTGACCACTGAGCCATCTGGGAAGCCCAACATAACTGGCTCCTTTCTTTCCTGTTGTACTTACATGCTGTCCCCTTTGTGCTCATCTCTGCCCCAAACTCCTCATCCCCATTGACCTGCCTGGGATGTGAACTGTGCTAAAATCACAGAATCATGCATTTTTAGAACCAGAAAGCATGTCTGAAGGATACTGACTGGATGCACAGCAGCAAAAGGCACCATCTCCCTGCTCTTTAATCGAGTAAATTGTTCCAAACATTTCTTTTTAAAAAAGAAATAAGTAATACATGTTCATTGGAGTAATAAATAAAAAAAAAAAAACACAGAAAATAAAGAAAATAGAGTTCAACTTTGTGAAGATACCCAAAACAGATTGTTTTCTAAATGACTGTTAGTCTTTCCAAATAGAAATATTTACGTGTGAGGGAGACAAATAGTCCTTATGCATGATGCATTTTGTTACTTTCATAGAGACTTGGAGTCTAGAAAGCTGTGTGCCCCACAGGGCCTGCAAGGGTGGGGTTGTGGAAAATTTGTCGTCCTTGTATAGTCTGATTTTTTTTTCCCCCTGCTTTATCCTTTCTAAGTTTGGGGTTGTGTGTGTAGGCCAGAGTGGCTGGTGTGCTAAGGATTTTCTTCTTCTTCCCAGACCCCAGGCAGGCGCAGTCCTCCCCGCCCTGGTCCTATGACCAGTCCTACCCCTCGTACCTGAGCCAGATGACTCCTCCGTCCATCCACTCCACCACCCCGCTGTCCTCCACGCGGGGCACCGGGCTGCCCGCCATCACCGACGTGCCCAGGCGCATTTCAGGTAAAGACCACACTTGATCTCAGAGCCCACTCTGGTGCAGGGGTGGGCCTGGAGCTGCAGGGTGGGCCCAGCTGTCTCAGCTACGCTCACTGTAAACTCTCCGTCAGAGGCTTGTGGACAGGGGTCCCACAGCTGCAAACCAGGTCTTCTGAATTACGGGGCTAGTGAGGGCTTGAACTTAAATTGAGGTCAAGAGCCTGAATCTCCACCAGACATGGCATCCTTTGCTAAGAGGACACTCAGTGTCCCCAAGGTCAATTGCATCCCCTTCGGTTGGCTCTGTCTCCCAACTGGGGCCTTCTCCTGAGGGTCTTGTGCCCGGCCGCCCAGCTTTCCTCTGCTTGCGTTCCTTTCTGTTCCTAACATCTGCCTGAAAGCCAAACTACAGCCTGAAGGCACAGCCCTCTGTTTCTAGAGGCTCTTAAACACCCAGGAGTTCCAGGTAGCCAGTTCAGAGAGAGAGAAACTGCACACTTCAGATCCCCGTCAGACAGACACAAGTCACTCCGAGGACAGTGAGGCTGCAAGAGGCTTAAAGGGCCACGTGTTGTGGCCTCTGAGCAGCCAACTCAAGACCCAGGCAGCGCCATAAATCACACAGCTCACTGCTGTTGCTCGAAACGTGGCAGCCCCTGGGGCTCACCTTCCTCTCTTCCCAAGGCACCACGAAATTCTGTGACTCATGGTGGGGTGTGTGTGATCAACATCCTGGCTGCACTTCCCCCCATAGACTAGCGTTTGTCCCTGGGAACCAGAGAGTATCCACGAAGATGTCAGATTGACAAGTGGAGGAAAGTTAAAGGCTCTCGGCCAACCCTCTGAGTCCTGTGAATAAGAAAAAAAAAAAATCTGTCATACCCTCTGCCTCCGGACTGCAGCCCTGCCCCCATCAGTTCAGAAGCAGCCCTCCCCCGCCCCCCCCCCACCCCCTCCGTAAGAAGCACGCATAGTCGGACCCTCTATGTGTCCGACACTGCTCTCAGCGTTCGGGCTCCATGCACCTGTTTGACCCCTGGCCAGGTTAATGCCTTTCTTTCTTTCTCTTTGTGTTTCTGTCTCTGTTTTCTCTCCCTCTCTCCTTTTCTGCAAAGCTCGAAGCCGGTACTCGCTCCGCCGGGTTGCACCACTGGCAAGCTGATGGGCCGCCCGCAGGCTTGCAGGTTGCGATTAGCTCAGACTCCTTTATTTCTTTCAACTTGGGAGGAGGGAAGGCTTTGTTTCTCAAGCGAATGGCAGGAAAGGGCTCTCGGGTCCTAAGGCCTTCACCTTTTCTGCCACAGATGGACTCCCGTAGGGGTGAGTAGGGAAAGCAGGGGTGGGGGGTGGGGGACGGGAACCTCCAGAGTCGTGGGAAAACCACGTGACCCTTTCTCATTCCGACTGCTGTTATTATTGTCATGAATCACATGGTATTTATTGGGGAATCTGCAGAGTATAGAATTGTAGTGATCACTTCCCTTTACTGGAACGACTCCCTCCTTTAGACAAACGTCAAGTGAGGACACGGGACAGGATGAGGCAAGCACAGAGGGGTAACCAGGGCTGATGCAGGGTCACAGGGACAGTGTCGGATGGTGTTGAGTTAGTTCTGGTCCTCCCTTATGTATTTTAGACTGAGTCTGTTTTTGTCTTACATGGGGCCAAGGTGACACTTTGCCAGGACAGATTTGTGCAACTTTGCCTCTGTTTAGGGTTCTCTGGGGCTTCTGTCTGTCCAACCCTCTGTGGCTGAAGCTGTTCGTCCTCTGGCTTTACCTGGAGGGAAAAAAAAACCTCAGGGAGAGATGGCAGCTTTAGAGACATTTATCTCCAGCATTTTCTTTCTGAAGTGTATTCACTGGGAAAACGTTGACAATAACACTGGAAAAAAAAAGCTGCCTAAATGGCATTTTATCATTTATCATGTATAATATGGAGCAGCCAGGTTATTTAGAGGCAGTTTAATGATATCTACTGAAAACATTTCCATGAACGAATATGACACAGCTTTTCTCATTTCACGGAGGAGGCAGAAACTGGTTTATTATCCAGCCGTGTATTAATCTGAGGCCAAAGGTAGGAACGGGCTTCTGCTTGAAACTAGTTTAAACCTGAGTTTAGTCCAGTTTCTTCCTCCCACCCCAAACATCTCTATGAGTTGTTCCTGGCAGAGTAACATGGTGCCAGGGTGGGAAGGTCTGTGTAAACATGAGAGCAAAGAGAACAGAAAATCCCTCTTGTCAGCATGTAGCGAATCAGGAAGAAAGAACTAGATGTCAGCTGTCAGGGAACCAGAGGAGCCCTGCTTCCTCTGACCTTGCTCCTGGGTGTGGGGCTGCATCCACGCCCCAGAGCACTGCCTGGTGGACTACGGGACTGAGTCTTCAGGAGTGAGCCCCGTCTCCAGTTCCCTTGGGACTGGTCCTAGGACACTGCTTGGATAAGAGTGTCTCATAGATTCTCAGGTACCACACTGCATACTTTCTGTCTTGTTATTATCCCCCTCAGTATCGAAAGGTGTCCCTAAGTTCCAGGACGCTATGTCTCTAGAACATGGACAGCTAAAATATTAACCTCTGTTGCCATCTCCACGCAGTTCTGTGTTCACTTTTTGAGATGCTTTCCAGAATAGTTCCTGTTTTCTTTTACTGTAGAGCAATCCGTTCTCATCTCCCTAATCAAAACATTCTCATATGAGCTTGGGTGAGAAAGAATACAGTTCATCACTTACACAGTAAGGGTGGAGATCCAGGCCCAGGTTTGAATCCCAACTCATACTCATATTAGGCAAGTTTCTCATAGTAACCCCTTAAAACGGGAATATAATATTTAGCTCTTAGGGTTACTATGAGGATTAAATGAGATGCATAGGTGTAAAGTGTTTGGGCAGGCCCGACACCCCATATGTGTGTCACACAGATTGTAGCTGATATTAAGGAGACAAAAGTGTTTTGTAAAAATTGTATGTCTATATATAATTTGTAGGCAAGCCCTGGCTTAAATGAATCAGTCGATAAAAGTCTAAACTTTTAAAGGAGTTATTTGCTTTATGAAATGGATGGTCACAGAGTATATTTAAAACAAAAAAAAACTCATGAAATATTTAAATAAGTTATTACTATATGGCATTCATAAAGCACTTAACACAGTGCCTAACACATAGAGTACTCAATAAATATTTGTCACTACTATTATTATTCTGTAGACTATGAATTTTTATAGAGCTAAAAGGAACTGGGAGGCATTCACAAAAAGTTAGTAAAGCACTAAGAGAAAATAACTATTCACTTATGATGTCAGAAGATAGAAAATGTTAAATTACACTTACATGTAATTAGGCATGCTAATGTTCTTTTCCAAGGGATCACAAGCGTAAAAGTCACCAGAAATATCTTTCAGAAAGGAATATTCCTAAGGAAATTCCATTTTATCCGAGAAGACCATTGCAAAGAAATACCACAATTTAATCTATTTAAAGACCGTCAGAGAATCCAGTTTTACAACTTCCTTTTTTGTTGTTCTTTCTTCGGAGTCATTTATCAAGTGTGGCTGCAAATGCTCAAACTTAATGAATTACAGTGATGCCCATGACCCTATACCATATATACCCTGTTGTTGTTGTTCAGTCACTAAGTTGTAGCCAACTCTTTTGTGACCCATTGGACTATAGCCCGCCAGGCTCCTCTGTCCATGGAGTTTCCCAGTCAAGAATACTGGAGTGGGTTGCCATTTCCTTCTCCAGGGGATCTTCCAACCCAGGGATTGAACCCACTTCTCCTGCACTGACAGGTGGAATCTTTACCACTGAGCCACTGGGGAAGCCTGTATATATGTCCTGTTCGTGGTGGTGGTATTGTTCGGTCTCTAAGTCACGCCCGACTCTTTGTGATCCCATGGCTGCGGCACTCCAGGCTCCCCTCTTCTCCACTATCTCCCAGAGTTTGCTCAAATTATATATTCTGTAGTTTCCCCCACATCCTTTATGGAAGCAAAGGAGTAAATAAAATAAGATGATAAAGATATATTACTTGCAATCCCTACTTTATTGCAAAGAAAGATAAAAAACCAGACATCTCAAAGTTTACAGGGGGCAGTTCCAAGATTCAGGAAATATTTCTTTAACCTTGAGTAGTCTTTGATATTATAAGAAGAACAATAGCAGCAGTTATAAGTTTGCTGCTGCTAAGTCACTTCAGTCGTGTCCGACTCTGTGTGACCCCCATAGACGGCAGCCCACCAGGCTTCCCCATCCCTGGGATTCTCCAGGCAAGAACACTGGAGTGGGTTGCCATTTCCTTCTCCAATGCATGAAAGTGAAAAGTGAAAGTGAAGTTGCTCGGTTGTGTCCGACCCTCAGCGACCCCATGGACTGCAGCCTTCCAGGCTCCTCCGTTCATGGGATTTTCCAGGCAAGAGTACTGGACAGGGGTGCCATTGCCTTCTCTGGTTATAAGTTTATGGCTGAACAATAAAGTGTTGTCATGTAACTGACTAATAGGGTCGACCTTATTGTATTGAGTTTAGATTATACCCAGCTGAATTATAGAAATCAAGCAGAAACCAGTCTAGAGATATCTAATGCCAAGAAAGCTCTTGAGGGTTGGTTCCTCTCCCCACCATACTTACAGTGATAAATATGGCCTTATCACATAATAATTGGGATTTAAGTAGTGACCCCATGTAACAGTCCATGGAATTCTCCAAGCCAGAATACTGGAGTGCGTAGCTGTTTCCTCCTCCAGGGGATCTTCCCAGCCCAGGGATCGAACCCAGGTCTCCCACATTGCAGGTGGATTCTTTACCAGCTGAGCTACCAGGGAAGCCCTATAACTGACTGATAGGGTCGACCTTATTATACTGAGTTTAGCTCATATCCAGCTGAATTATGAAAATCAAACAGAAACCAGTCTAGACGGATCTGGTACAGAGGAAGACCTTGAAGGATTGGTTCCTCTCCCCACCATACTTATAATGATAAATATGGCTTTATCACCTAATAGTTGGGATTTAAGTAGCACCCCTGAACACCCAGTGATTTTATATATTATCTCATTTCATCTTCAGTTCAGTTCAGTTCAGTCATTCAGTCATGTCCGACTCTTTGCGACCCCATGAATCGCAGCATGCCAGGCCTCCCTGTCCATCACCAACTACCGGAGTTCACTCAAACTCACGTCCATTGAGTCGGTGATGCCATCCAGCCATCTCATCCTTTGTCATCCCCTTCTTCTCCTGCCCCTAATCCCTCCCAGCATCAGAGTCTTTTCCAACGAGTCAACTCTTTGCATGAGGTGGCCAAAGTACTGGAGTTTCAGCTTTAGCATCATTCCTTCCAAAGAACACCCAGGGCTGATCTCCTTTAGAATGGACCGGTTGGATCTCCTTGCAGTCCATGGGACTCTCAAGAGTCTTCTACAACACCATGGTTCAAAAGCATCAATACATGATTATAAAAGAACCTTTACCCTACAGAGGTAGCCAAAGTTGTTTCTCACTGATTCTATTAAAGAGCAAGGTGTGTGGGAAGGCAGGGAGACTTGACAACAAACCAGACCATTGCATGGCTTCATCATTGTAATATTGTTATCACTCATGGCATTTTTGATGTTCAAAGCACTTGTGAGGCTTAACACAAAGATTATAATTACTTTTCTGGAGCTCGTTAAAAAATAGTATGTAGACACATAATTACTGACTTTCAAAATGTATTTTATGTAATTATACTCTTACGAAAAGATGTCTAGCTATTTATTGAATCTTATTCTTTGACTTATGAGTCAGAGTATGAGCTATTGTTAGCCTTCTAACGGAGACTTTACATAGGTTTATTCATTGCAAATAACTCCTCCCATCTCACGCATATAAATTAAGTATCTTGTTTGGGTGGGTGGGTGAAACAGAAAAGAATACCTTTATTACTTTGCCAGGCAAAGGGGGCCACAGTGGGCTAATGCCCTCGAGACTGTGTGACCTGCCCTGGGGTGGGTAGTGAGGAATCTTATAGCATTCAAGGAACAGGGCATGATTAGCTCATGGATGCTCTTCTGATTGGTTGGAGGTGAGGTAACGGGGAGTCAGCATCATCAACCTCCTGGTTCCAACCAGTCTAGGGTACATAGACCCTAGAAGTATCTTGTGTGCATGCATGCTGAGTCCCTTCAGTCCTATCTTGAAAGTCACAACTCTTTGCGACCCTGTAGATGTAGCTGGCCAGGTTCCTCAGTCCATGGGATTCTCCAGTCAAGAATACTGGAGTGGGTTGCCATGCCCTCATCCAGGGGATCTTCCCAATCCAGGATCGCACGTGCATCTCCTGCATTGCAGGCAGGTTCTTCACTGCTGAGCCACCAGGGAAGCCCTGAAGTATCTTAGATTAGCCTAAGTCTGTACTGCTCTTTGGCATTTTTTTCTGTGGTCTTGGCCATTGTACCGGTGGGCCTCTGTGATCCTTTTAGGAGGTTTCTTAGAGATGTAAGATACATGCATTAGATATACAGGATCATATATGTTGTCTGCCTTGGGGACCCTGGGAGAGACCAATACAGGTTATGTGGATGTTTTTTCGGTGCAATTGTAGGGTTATTTTTACATAAGACAGCATTAAGAACTATAATCTTTTTGAAGATCTTTTCTTTCTGTTTAAGCAAGCAGTCTTGAATTTATTCTTTCAAAATACTTAAATATCAACAAATGCCACTTAATCAACTGCACAGGACCACTAAGTTGTCTCCATTTTTGTGACTGTTAGTTGCTAAACTATAATATTCCCAAAAATCAGCAGAATAGGGGTTAGTCTGATAAAGTTCCTAAAAACTATTTTATTACTTCCACAAAATCTAGAAATCGCAGAGGAAAAACTCCATTTGATCACTCAAGGTCAATTGGCAGGATGGTTCATGTCATTTCAAAGCCAGCAGTGTTTGATGTAATTCATTTTTAAATATCCCTTCTATAGCTGAGTTTCTGTCTGTTCCTCTGGTTTGAGGGTTTGAAACCAGCAGCTTCAGTAATGTGCCAAGTATATGTGGACATTAATTTTAGCAGGGCCACTCTTAACTCACAGGAGGGAGTGACGCCTTCAGAGAGGTTAAAAGGAAAACTCCAGCAATTACATCAGAAAGGTAAAGCAACTATAATAAAACACTAGACCATCTACTTTTTACTACAGAACTATTCCTTTATTAAGACCTACCTGTTTGGTAGACACACCTCTGCCATCTCAGCCACGGGCAAGTAATTAAGTTTAATAGGAGCCACTCTTATTTTGAAGAAGTTCTCTGTTTAAAGCCACAGAGGGGGAAGTTATTAAATTTAATGGACCCTAAACAAAGGCAAGCCCTGTGTTACCAAGTGAATATTCAATATTCTTCCCTATAATATTGACTGTGATTGGTTGGGTTATTTTTGCATTCTGTGAGTTAAAACTCATCTTGCTTTCTTTAGAAATAGGATATTTTCTGACACAAGCAGAGGGTATTTTTATCTTATTGCTGTAGGCCCAGTTTCAAGGGCATCCCTGGACCTCAGCTGAGCATAATTTTTGAGTTTCTGATGCTGAGGATACAAGAATGATTTCCATTCCTACGAGATTGATTAGGGATAGTTGGCCCAGCTCACAAAGTTGACACAACTTGGTTGTGTGACTAGTTACTGTTATTTGTAGCTAGAATGAGCTACCAAATCACAGGATGAAACCTGGGTACAAGGTTCAACTGTGGCCGTGTACGTGGTTCTTGTTGGTTGTTTTCATTGGGGATTTATTTTTGATAACACGTATAGCCGCCCACACATGGAGAAAAGACTCAGTAATGAAAGTGATCTTGCTTAGGCGGGGATGGCAAAAACGTGGTTACATATTTTAGTGAAAGATTTGCTGTAATCCCTTTCTTTTCATAGAAGTTTGGGTGCTTGAACCTAACTTGAGCAAAAGTATTAAAGTTAATTTTCGAATGACGCCGTGGCTTCTGTGGTTCACCGGGATCCACATGAGGGTGGAGACAATTGAACTTGAGGAAACCTGAGTTTTGGTTTCATTGTCACTAAAGAGTCTTTGCATCTTTCTCAGATATGTCAGTTAATTTATTACACCTCCATGGTCTCGTGTAAGTGAATTACTCAAGACTGTCCAGCCGCTTGTCTCAGAGGTTCTTCAGGGAGTATGATTGTGTCTGTCCAGGGATTTGTTGTTCTTAGGACTTTTGGTAAAGAAAGCTTGTCTGACCTGATAAATGTTAGTGGAAGAACTAAGTTATGTCATTCCCTTCAAAAGAGTAGAAACATACTATCATATATATTTGTTTTTAAACTAATGCTTATTTTTTAGAGCGGTTTTAGATTTCCAAAAAGTTGACCATAAGGTACAGAGTTACTGTGTCCCTCCCCAACACCAACTGCACCAGCCGTTTTTTCTTGTCATTAACATTTTGCTTTTGTTTGGTACATTTGTTAACAGTTGACGAACCAGTATTTGGACATTATTATTAACTAAAGTCCATAGTTTACAATAGGGTTCACTCTCCGTGTTGTATGCGCCTGTGGGTTTTGCCAAATGCTTAGTACCATGTATCCACCATTACAGAGTCGCACAGAATAGTTTCATTGCCCTAAAAAATCTCCTGTGTTCTACCTGCTTATCCCTCCCCACCTGCCCTCTTAACCCCTGGCAGCCACTAATCTTTTTCCTATCAGGATATATTTTTAGAATTTATTTTATTTTTGTCTGCTCTGGGTCTTTGTTGCTACATGCTGGCTTTCTCTGGTTGTGGAGGGTGGGGGCTACTCTTTCCTTGTGGTGCACGGGCTTCTCAGTGCGGTGGCTTTTCTTGTTATGAAGCATGAGCTCTAGGGCCCACAGATTTCAGTAGTTGCTGCATGCAGGCTTAGTAGACGTGGCTCACGGGCTTAGTTGCCCCTCTGCATATGGAATCTTCCTGGACCAGGGATTAAACCAGTGTCCCCTACATTGCAAGGTGGATTCTTAACCACTAAACCACCAGGGGAGCTCAATGTCTGTATAGTTTTGTTTTTTCCAGAATATCATATAATTGGCATTACAGTATGTAGCCTTTTCAGACTGGATTATTTCACTGAGCGTTATGCATTTAAGGTTCCTCTGTATCTTTTCATGGCTAGATAGCTCATTTCCTTTTGCCACTGAATGATATTCCATTGTAAGGATGTTATTAAATTTTTAAAAGCATTCAGGCCATTCTCCCTGCACCTCTGAATACTACCACACCGTTTCCTTTTCCACTAATATTTTTTCCATTTAACACTTACTGAGCACCTACTATATGCCATAACTGTGCTAGGTTGTAAGAATACTCAAGAACATGTAAGACACAGGCTTGTCCTTGAAGAAGCTGACTTAGTGATATTTCTTTTTAGAAAGCGTTTCATGCATTCCTGCCTGGGGGAACACTTCCTCTGTCTTAGCCATTGTCACCAAATGGCCCAGATTATGGCTTTCCTTATCTTTGGCTCATTTTTGAATGAAAACTTTCTTCTCATAGAAATGTTTTGCTCATAGGAACGTTTGCTATTTAGGTGGTTGTTCCTGTTGACTCAAGTACTGAACTGGCCCAGCTAAAAATAACAATCCATTTATGTGGCTACTTAGCTGCCTCCCCAAATACCCAACTCTCCTAGGTAACTGTGTTAGTCACCCAGTCATGTCTGACTCCTTGAGACCCCACAGACTGTTGCCCACCAGGCTTCTCTGTCCATGGAATTCTCCAGGCAAGAATACTGGAGTGGATTGCCATTCCCTTCTCCAGAGGAACTTCCCAACCCAGGGATTGAACCCTGGTCTCCTGCCTCACAGGCAGATTCTTTACCATTTGAGCCTCAGGAAAGTCTCTCCTAGGTAAAGGATGCTGTTTATGTCCCAGGAGTGCCTGGTGTTCTTCAAATGTGTTGTGCTATTCCAGTTTGAGGCTAGCCCACTTTTCTGCACTGCCCAGACAGGGCCAGGCTGATCCTTCTCAGGCATCTTCTTCCCAACCATCCACTTTCCTCCAAACGAATCACTCTTTCATCCATTTCTCGTCTTTGTACTGGGCACACCTCTAATGTGTATGTATCTTCCTTTAATAATAATTAGATTACATGCTTTCACCCTCTCATAGGAGATCCGCTTCTTCAAGGACAAGCCTATGCCATACATGTTCTTAAGTATTCTTATAACCTAGCACAGTTATGGCATATAGTAGGTGCTCAGTAAATGTTTAATGGAACAAATATTCGTGGAAAAGATGACAGGGGAAAAAAGAAAGAAGAAGATAGGGAACTTCCCTGGCGGTCCGGTGGTTAAGACTTTGCCTTCCAATGCAGGGGCTGAGGGTTTGATCCCTGGTCAGAGATCTGAGATCACACATGTCACATGGCCTGGTCAAATTTAAAAAGAAAAAAGCAAACAAACAAAAAAAAAAGGAAGATGGGCATGTGGGAGAAAATTAGAAGAAGAAAGGGAAAAAGGAAAAAGAAGAAAAAAAGTTTTTATTCACCTAGGACAACAAATAAAGGGCAAAACAAGAGAAACTTTTATGACTGATAAGGACAGGAAATAGCACAGTAAGAGTGTGCATGAGCAGTGTATATTTTTATCTCCAAGTCTCTCTGCAATGTGTTTCACATTTAGAATACATATCAAGACTGCATCTGTTTCCAGAACTCGCTGCTAACAGTTAGTAATCATGCCAAAACATACTTTAGGTCCAGCTTGAAACCAAATGATCAAATAGAGTTTTTGATTTCTAATTTAGAGTCTGACATTAATTATAGCTGTCATGTAATAAAGTGTCAAAGTCTTTTCTGAGAAAACGATAGAAATTATATTAACTAAGCCATAAACTGAAGCAAAACTCTTTCTCAAAAACAGAGCAACAGATCTGGTTTGGACAACTATCATTTCTCATAAAGTCTTATCTTCTGAATTTTTCCTGTTCTCCCCTCTTCTTCCGGAGAAGGCAGTGGCACCCCACTCCAGTACTCTTGCCTGGAAAATCCATGGACGGAGGAGCCTGGTAGGCTGCAGTCCGTGGGTCTCAAAGAGTCGGACACAACTGAGCGACTTCCCTTTCACTTTTCACTTTCATCATTGGAGAAGGAAATGGCAACCCACTCCAGTGTTCTTGCCTGGAGAATCCCAGGGACGGCGGAGCCTGGTGGGCTTCCGTCTATGGGGTTGCACGGAGTCAGACACGACTGAAGCAACTTAGCAGCAGCAGCAGCAGCAGCCCCTCTTCTTCCCCCCTTTTTAAACTCTTGTTGTATGATGAGATTTTGTGACATAAGACCTCACTGTCCTGGTCAGAGGTCTTTGGGCAAAACACACTTCCTCAGTGGCCCTCTTGAAGCCCGGCATCCAGAACCAAACTCTTTCATTTTCAGCCCCTTTGGTGCTGGCTAAAGTGGCCTTGGTTCTTTGGTGACCATGTTACACTGTTTTCTTATATGTGCCTCTTTCTGTCAAGCTGCATTTCTTCCATTTTTTTACTTCTGCAGGTTTTTTTTTTTAGATCCAAGTATGGAAATTTATGGTTATTCCTGTTGTGTGTGTTAATTGCCCAGTCATGTCTGACTCTTTGTGACCCCATGATCTGTAGCTCACCAGTCTTCTCATGTCCATTTCCAGGCAAGAGTACTGGAGTGGGTTGCCATTTCCTTCTCCAGGGGATCTTCCTGACCCAGGGATCGAACCCAGGTCTCCTGCATTGCAGGCAGATTCTTTACCATTTAAGTCACCAGGGAAGCCCACTTACTCCTGTTAGGTTTTATGTTCTTTAATTCAGGTAATAGCTTCTGCCTGACAAGAACTTTGAATTTTTATTAATTTCATCCAATATATTAGTAGTAGCCTCTTGCTTTCTTTCCTACCTGAGATGTCTTTCCTCAGTTCATTTCAGCCATTTCAAGTCAGTTCAGCAAATACTTGGTACATGACTTTAAATGTGCTTAGGCAGGCAGTGAATGAAAAGACATTGTCTCTGGCTTCAGGAAGACTTCAGTCTCATTCAGAAGACAGGTTGGGAATATGACATGGTTATATGATGATACCAGCCCACATGGATGCCAGAATATGCAAAAAATGCTCAGGATTTTAGTGAATGGGGATCTCTTTTGACCCCTGCATAAACTTAAAGTCTTCTCTTTGAAGAAATTAAAAAACATTTCCATTCTGCTCAGATGATATTTTTATTCTGAATTGCTTCGACAATTACATTTTCAGCTGAAAAAAAGATTACACTTGTTGACATGTGTGGTTTCATAATGTTTCTTAAGACAAGAATGTACAAGATCTTGTCTTTTCCTAGCTAGATTGAAGGCTCCCATAGGCCAAGGGCCTGGCCTCCTAATCCTTTGCTATCTGTCCAAGACTTCAACTAGATTGAAGGCTCCCCTTAGGCCAAGGAACTGGCCTTCTTACCCTTCTCTGTCTGTGTTACTCTCTCTCTGCTGTGCATGGAGGTGCTCATGGGAAGTTCTTGCCTGCAGAAGAGAGGTCAACCCCGTAGTCCAGGCTGCATGCCTCAGGGTTGATTCTGCTCCGACCATAGTTGTTGTTCAGTTGCTAAGTCATGTTCTTTGGGACTCCATGGACTATAACCTGGCCAGGCTCCTCTATCCATGAGATTTCTCAGGCAAGAACACTGGAGTGGGCTGCCATTTCCTTCTCCAGGGGATCCTCCTGACTCAGGGACCAAACCCAGGTGTCCTGTGTTGGCTGGTAGCCTTTGCCACTGGGCCACCAGGGAAGCCCATAGTTAGGAATTGGCTAATAGATCTAGAAGTGGGTTTATATAGGAGACTGAGGACAATTGTCATTTACCCTGATTTCATATTCCATATACACAGATATGGTCCTTGCACATGATTATATTATAGAATTTTCCACTATCATCTTTTAAAGTGAAGGAATACAGTTAGCTATGTGCTGTAACATATATATGCACATATGCATGTAGTCATCTGTTCCCTACATTTAGAATGAATATACATGTAAATATCCTTGACTGGGTCTATTATTTGGGATATTAAAACATATCAGCAAGGCTACTACTTAATTTTTTCGGGAAAAATAGGACCATTGAAACCCCCATGTTTCAGTATTACTTTGTTACTTTGTTGAGCATTGACTTCTCTGTGCTGTGCTTACTCACTCAGTCATGTCTGACTCTTTGCTACCCATGGACTGTAGCCTGCCAGGCTCCTCTGTCTGTGGGGATTCTCCAGGCAAGAATACTGGAGTGGGTTGCCATGCCCTCCTCCAGGGAATCTTCCCAACCTAGGGATTGAACCCAGGTCTCCCACATTTTGGGTGAATTCTTCACTGTCTGAGCCACCAGGGAAGCCCATGAATACTGGAGTAGGTAGCCTATCCCTTCTTCAGGGGATCTTCCCAACCCTGAAATCGAACCAGGGTCTCCTGCATTGCAGGCGGATTCTTTACCAGCTGAGCTAGCAGAAAAGCCCTTGACTTTTTAGGAAGTATTAATTGATCACTGCTTGTAGAAAAAGGGAAAGAGAAATTGTGTGATAATATTAAGTTAGTTTTTAGATTTGTTAATACATAGAAACAGTTGTAAGGGGAACTTAGAAAGATGCATTTAAAGAGGTAACTAAACAGGTAAAAAGCTTTTTTATCATTTAAATTTTATATGATAAAATGCAGATAATGGCACTTTAGCTTGAGCTGTTCAAAGTCATTTTGGGGTAGTATTTTGTTTTGAACAATTTGTTTTCAGAAACAAACAAACAAACATATATTATTAAACTAGGTCAGAATATAAGTGAGTTGGTCTGAAGCAAATCTAGGATCCCATTTGACGAAAATGTCTAAAATTTTTTTTTTTTTTTTTGATGTGGCTCTCAAGAAATTCAGGTATGTCTAGTTTATGAAAGTCATGTAAATTAAAAGTCTGCTCAAGTGACATTGTCCCTGAATATCTCAAAGGATTTCTTCACCAGGAAGGTGTCATATCTTTTCTAGAGAGACTTTGACCTTCAGTGACCAACTTAGACCCAGCCAAGCATGGTGGACTGGAGAAGCCCAATGTTTCCATAGCCAAACATTGGCTACAGCTCTCTCCAACCCAAATGGTCACCATTCCAGCTCCCTGTTGTCATTAATAATAATGCTATCATTAATGGAATAATGATAACAAATATGAGGATGGTTATAAACACTCCACCCTATGACAAGGAGAGCAGTGATTCATGATAAATCAATAATAAACCCACTGATGTGGTCACATCCACATGTAATTAAAAAGAACCCTTTCTAAATAACAACTACAAAGGAAATAAAACCAGGCTTGGAGAAAACAAAAAAGTCTGATAATACTGTTGTGGTACTCATTATTAAAAATAACAAACTTGTCAGCTCCCATACTGTACCTTGGGAAAACAGTGATTCTCAGTATTACCTAAAGGTATGTTGAACTATTGACCTTAAAGATTCTGAAAAGGAGAGTTTGACCTCCTGGGTGCTTAACAGAACAAGTTCCATTTTTTTTTTCTGACCTTAGAAGTTAATAGGTTGTCAAGGGTACCCTACCTTTGAAGCATTAACTGGGTCTTGGTTTTTGGTCCACTCTGACAATCTCTTTTAATTGGTGCATTTAGACTGTTGACATTTAAAGTGACTTCTGATATAGTTGGATTCACATCTACCATGTTCGTTACTCTTTTCTTTGTATTAGTGTTGTTCTTTATTCGATTTTTTCTTCCACTCTTTTTCCGCCTTTTGTGGTTTTGAGTGTTTTATTTGATTCCCTCTTCTCGCCTTTCTTAGCGTTATCAGTTCTGCTTCTTTTTTAACCTTTTTTTTTTTTTTTTTTTGGTCATTGCCCTAGAGTTTGCAATATACATTTGTAACTGTTCCAGCTCCACTTTCAGTAACATTATACCCCCTCATGGGTGTTGTGAGTACCTTGCAATCTGTAAACATTTGCGTGTAGGTTTTGTGGAAACATAAGTTTTCAACTTCTTTGGGTAAATGCCAAGGAATCCAAATACTGGATGGCGTAGTAAAAGTATGCTTAGTTTTGAAAGAAACCACCAGATTGTCTTCCACAGTGGCTGTACATTTTGCATTCCCACCAGCAATGAATGAGATTTCTCATTGCTCACATAATCTCTGTGTGCCTTTATATTTAAAGTGAGTTTCTTGTAGATAATGTCCAATTGGGTCTTGTTTTCTGATCCACTCTAACCATCTCTGTCTTAACTGATGCCTTTAAACTACTGACATTTATTGTGATTATTGATATACTTGGATTGGTTTCTCTTTGAAGGGTGAGTAAAGTCTCAAATACCCTATTTAATCTAGCAAATGATTGAAACATTTAAATTTGGGACATGCACCTCCAAAGACAGTAGAACCCAACAGTGATAAAAGTAGCAGTTGTTGAGTAAAATTGTGTTGAATTGACTTGGCTTATCAGAAAAACATTTCTTGAAAGGCCCAGGCATATGGCATAGTGGTTAAACTCTCAGAGCATCATTGGAAGTGTGTTGGAAGCTGGCGTTTAATCTTGGATGTACCTCTGAGTTCTTAAGCAAGTCACTTAATTTTCGTGGGTTTTAGTTTCCTCAGGTGTGAGGTGAGTTAGTTGGGCTAGATATTCATAAAGCTTTGAATGTCTGTGATACTAAAATAAGGCCTGAAAACACATAAGAAAACTGGATACTGCCACCCATAATAAGAATAAAGCCTTGGATAATATTTGATTTATGAACTAAATTTATAGAAATAACTACTGCAGATGTCAAGGAAAGCTTTGTCTTGTACTTCAGTTGATTCTGATGAGAAGCAACATGAGATCAGGTTAATTAATTCCAAAGTACATTCAGACCTTACCCACAGCTGAGCTTCTGTAAGTGGTGAAGCCTCAGATATGTGCATGTGTGTCAGGATCTGCAGACAGATTCTGAAGCCCTAGCTTCAATTTAGAATTAAGGAACTTTATTTCATTGATGTTTTACACATCCTTGCATGGCTGTATGCAGTGTATCTGTGTTACACCTCTTTACTTGACGATGGTTATAATGAAGTGCACTTTATCTCATTGGAGAAATGAGAATCTTGTAAGCTAAAGGTTATTAAAACAAAAGAGCAGGTGAATTCTGTTAATAAGAGAATACATGGAATCAGAAGACCAGACCTTCTATATTGAAGAAATTAGATATATTTAGAGATTATATATTTATGATTTATTTAGACATTTATATTTATGACAAATATATTTATATGTATGACATATATATTTATAACAAAATTCTGTTTAGTGAAATATTGCTATCACAGTTTTTTATGTCCATGTGATAAAAACTTTACTAATATGGTGATGAATAAGAGAAAAGCTCAGAAAGCTTTTTCTACTGGTATATGATGTGGTGATTAAACGTTCAGTTTTTGGAGCCAGGCCTCTTCACTCACTAGCTCTGTGATCTTGGGGGTTATTACTTAGCTTGTCGGTGCCACAATTTTTCCATCTGTAAAATGGGCTAATAATAATAATACTACCACCAACCTCAAAAGGTTGAGGACTAAAAGGTAGCTAATATATGTAAAGCCCTTAGAATAATGCCTGGCACACAATACATGTTAGCTATTACTAGGTAAGTGTAGGCAGTTGAAAATAAAATATTATCTATGGACTGTGCTGTGAAAAAATAAAGTAGGGTGACCTGATAAGTAGGGTGACATTTAAGCTGAGACCCAAATAGCCAGGAGGCGTAGCCCTGCGTGATCCCCCCGGGCAGTGGGGAAGGCTAGCACTCGTGGCCTCACTGGGGAGCAGAGGGCCCAGTGGCTGCAGATGTAGCAGATAAGATGCGTCAGGGAGATGGGCTTCGGGTCATGCGGGGTCTCGCTGATCAGGATTAGAAGTTTGGATTTGCAGGGACCTGCAGTGATGAGCCACCAATAGATTTTAAACAGGGTCAAAATATAAACGTGTTTCTATCTTCCAAAGGTCACTTTGGCCTTTTGGGGGAGAATTGTGTAGGAGGATGAGGGACAGAGCAAGAGCGTGGCTGGGAGGCTGGGGCAGTCGCTATGGCAACAAGATGGTGGCTTGTGCTCAGCCTGGAAGGGTGGGGATGGAGAGACTGTGGATTGGGGGCGGTGGTGGTATCTGCCTGTATCATCAACATGTTTTAATCATACTCCCCCCCCCCCGCCCCCATCAGTCATTTACTTCGAAAGGAAGAATATTGCATCCTCTAAAACCTTAATGTTTATACACTGTTCCTATACCCTGGAGTGAATCCGTCATTCAGGAATTGCTTGACTTATTAGGTGAATACAGAACCACCCACCTGGAAAATTCAGGCCAGCAATCCACTCTGAGAGCTGAAATGTTTGGTTTGGTTGTTTTCATTGACACATTAATCTGATTATTTCCAGTAGCTCCCTTTCCTTGGCACGGTGAAACCCTGATTGCAGTGCAATGAAGTGCAATGATGAGATTAATTGGGGGGACTGACCAGCATTGTATTTTGTCCTCATAAAATATAGGTACTGTGTTTTTATATCTTTCATTGCCTTTATCTACTGCTAAGTCACTTCAGTCATGTCCGACTCTTTGCGACCCTATGGAATGTAGTCAGCCAGGCTCCTCTGTCCATGGGATTCTCCAGGCTCTGTCTATGGAATTCTCCAGGCAAGAATACTAGAGTGGGTTGCTGTGCCCTCCTCCGGGGGATCTTCTCGACCCAGGGATTGAAATCCAGTCTTTTGAGTCTCCTGCATTGGCAGGCAGGTTCTTTACCACTAGCACCACCTGAGAAGCTCTATCCACTGCTATATACAGCTTTTAAAGATGGAATGAAATGCTGGGGCTATTAGATGATCATACAGAAAGCATGTGGCCACAACCCTGAAGGGAGGAGACCCCTGAGCGAGGGGCTGGGGCTTGTTACATCAGGCTTGGAAGTCTAGCTCCTGCATCTGAGATAAGGAAAGCTGGGTAAGACACCAGCATTTGTCCTCCCTGGGAATGGAGTCAACAACCCCACACAGCTGCTTCCCAGAGGACTGAGAAATAAAGACATGGCTTAAATTGGGAATAACTTGAATTGATAAGAGGTGAGGGACTTGTTCTAAGCAGAATCTCAAGCACAAGCTAACATTAATGGAGGAATCTTCAAATAGCTGAGACACTTATATTGCCATTGTAGTCAGTGATCACTCCCTTCTCAGATATCCTCTAACCGAACCTTAAAGAAAGAGTCTTCTCTCCCTCTGCCCCCAAACCTTCCATCTGTGGTTCTAGAAATTAGCTTCCAGATCTTACAAAGATAAGAGCACTTCTTACATTTCCTGTTTGAAGTCACAAAAATCCTGCTCTCTGTGGATACCAGTGACCTCTTCTTCCTGCCATGCCAAAGGACAGAGGGAAGCATCCTAAAACCGTTACCACAATTTATTAGCTTATTATTTTTTTAATTATTTTCTAAGAGAACTTATTTTAATTTTATTTATTTATTTATTTGGCCATGCCATTGCAAGGCATATGGAATGTTAGTTCCCTGCCCAGGGATTGAACCTGAGCCCCCTGCATTAAAAGCGCACAGTTCAAACCACGGGACCTCCAGGGAAGTCCCTTGTCAGCTTGTTTTAAAGGAAAGGAGTGCAGTAAAATTAGAATCTGGGGAGCATATTTCTCAGTGACCTAATTACTTAAAATTTCTTTGATGGATTTATATGGAGTTTTGAAAGCTCAAAGAACTCAAAATACAGTACAATTCAAAGGGCATCAGCATTGCATAGGATGGGATGATAGAATCATTCCAGGGGCTCTGAAAACATGATGGATTGGAATTCTGGATAACAGGTGGGCTCTTCTGTTAGCTTTGGAACCTAGTTCTTACCTTCCTCTCTGGCTTTGTCTAGACATGGCCCAAGGAGAATGGAAGCCAAAAGACTCAGTGTAAGGAGGATGCAAGACCAGAGGGAGAAACAGCAAATAACAGGCCACTGGGGAAAAAATAGTCACTTTTTAAAAAGAATAAAACTTAGAGACAACATGGTTTAGAGTGAGGGCTGTTTTCACCCCAGGAGCCAGGAGGTCTGAATACTGATGGTGCGGCTTGCTTCCTCATCAGATGAGGGGTGGTCTTGACCAGGCTCATGGTTCCCTCCAGTTTCAAGGCTTTGGCCCTGTTCTTTTTTGCTACAACTCTGCAGTATTATGTTGAAAATCACTGGGGCTTCTCTGGTGGTCCAGTGGTTGGAGACTCCATGTGCCAATGCAGAGGACATGGGTTCAATCCCTGGTCTGGAAAGATCCCACATGCCCCAGGGCAGTTAAGCCCATGCTCCTAGATCCTGTGCTCTGCAACAAGACAATAGCCGCCATTCGCCGCAACTAGAGAAAGCCTACATGCAGCAATGGAGATACAGCACAGCCAAAAATAAATAAACTGATAAATTAGTGTAAATGAATCACTACAAAAGTGGGTAAGGAGATATATAACTAGACCTCTATTTAGGGACATTGATTGGCACTAGAAAGTTGGTGATCGATCTGGTTGTATTTCAGCCCCAACTCAGATCCTCTCAACTAGTATGTTAAATGTCAGCTTGAAGCCATGGCTTCTGCCCTGGGTCCCTGCAGGTGGCCACCTGGCACTGCCCTGCTGTGTGCCATGTCCCTCGGTGCCTAAAAGAGGAAAAAAAAAAAAAAAACAATTTTACCAAAGCAAACCCCATCCAAGGGTCTTCCTTCTAACATTTTAATAGAGATAACATTTCAAATTGCAAATAACAGAACTTCTAGTTAGAAGGTGGGAAAAAAATCTGAAAGTTTGTGAAAGTCGAAAAAGCAAGGACCAAGTAAGGTTATACAGATGGCAAATTGCAGCCATTCACATGGAGGTAAAACTTCAGATACTGAAAAATATGGCAAGTATGCTCTAACAAACAGAACAAACAGGCAGGTTAGCACTGACGGATCCGGGAAGAACAAAGAGATCTGTACAAATAACCCTGCAGGTTGGGACTGTAGATTTCAGCGGCATCACCCTGGGTATGACGAGTACCGTGGCCCAGTGCAGTTTGAGGACGAAGAGGCTCTAGCAGCTCGTCTGGCTCAGGGGATGGTGGCCTGAAGGCTGGGTTGACCAGGAGACATGGAGACCCTGAAACCAGGAGATGCAGGCGCCCTGAACGTATGAAGAAAAACTGAAGACACCACCAGGAAGAAGGAATCGTCCTCGTGATGGGGAAGCTTGAAATCTTATGCTGCTCTCATTCAGCAACTGGAGGAACAAGAGAAAACTGAAAAGACCCAGGATGCGCACGTCATTAATAACAGTGGCTTTTCCAATGGCAGAAATGAAAGCCTGTGGATAAGGACCTCCCTGGTGGTCCAGTGGCTAAGACTCTGTGCTCCCAATGCAGGGGGCCTGGGTTCAGTCCCTTGTCACACACCGCAACCAAGAGTTGACACAGTGCAACTCGAAGATCCTGCATGCTGCAAGGAAGACCGGAGATCCCTCATGCCGCAACTGAGACCTGGCACAGCCACATAAATAAATATTGAAAATAAATAAATAAAGCCTACAGTTAAAGAACACCGTGTTACAACAAATTAGGTGCAGAGGCAAACGGGAAGGGTTATAGCAACTATGTCCAAAAGTGACAGTAAAAATAAGGGTATACAAAAAAAGCCTCAGGATTAATAATGATAATATTTAGACAGTGTTTTAAATCTATAGAAAAGACTTTCACAGACATCGTCATGTAACCTCACAGCAGCTCACCAGGGTACAGATGTTGTTGTAGTCCCTGTTTTGCAGGAACTAGGGGCTCTGGGGCATTCAGAGACTTGATCTCTAGGTCACACGGGGAAAAAGGGGGAGATGAAGCCTCAACCCCGAGTTTCTGGGCTCCAAGCGTGCTTTCCCCACCATGCATGGTCATAGGAGTCTCTATGTCAAAGCCAGACTTTGCTACAAAAGCCTGTTGAGTGTCCTCAGGGATTTTTTTTTTTTTTTAAAACACATCCAGTGTATTCTCAGGGAACATAACACCAGTCTTCCTTATTAAGTAGGCAGTATCCATGCTTGAAACAGATCAGATAACCCAAAATAAGGTAAAATTTACCAGATTCTTACCAGAAGCAACAGTGAAAATAATCTACCTTCTGATTTTTGTAAATCTACCTTTTATTGTAGAGATTAAAAATGCATATATTAATGAAATTTTAAAACCTGAAAAGTATATATTTTTATATGTGGGCAAAGAAACTTAAGCTACTTAAATCATGCAATATATCCTACCCTGCAAGAGCTGGAAAGATGGATATAAATAGTTATTTTAATTTCAGATAAGTCAGGTCAAAACAATTCTCTGAGAGTCTAGAGCAAAGAAGAAAAAGAAATAGCTTACATCATCTCTCTCATTGAACGTATGACCCTAAAGTGAAGTTGCTCAGTCATGTCCGACTCTTTGCGACCCCATGGACTGTGGCCTACCAGGCTCCTCTGTTCATGGGATTTTCCAGGCAAGAGTACTGGAGTGGATTGCCATTTCCTTCTCCAGGGGATCTTCCCAACCTAGGGATTGAACCCGGGTCTCCTGCATTGTAGACGGACACTTTACCGTCTGAGCCACGACCCTAAAGTGAATTTTAAACCCCTTTCCTGCTAAATTTAATGGCGAAAAACTCTTAAAAAGCTAATCGTGTTCGCATTTTCTTTTGGCTTTCTTGCAAACTATTGTCAACAATTACACTTTTTTTTTTTTTTACTACATTTTCTAATCAGCACATTGTATCTAGAGGGGAACCAGGTATTGTTCACACAAGTAGACATACCTCATTAAAAGAACCGTAATACTCTTTTTCACCTTTCTTTAGAACAGTATTTCTAATAGAATTTTTTAAGGTACTTTTGGAATTCTCAAGGTTTTGTAATGTGTAGCTGAATCAAAATTTTAGAGCTGGGAAACAACAGAGACCGTTGAGTCAAGTGTGGTCATTTTACGATGAATGTGGGGTCAGGGAGGAGAAGGGGCTCCACCACGACCAGCCCGCCCATTAGGTGCAGTGCTGTCTCCGGAACCTCAGCCCGACTGCTCCAGGGTTCTAGAATCCTGTTCTCCTTCCATGTTTTTTTTGTGTGTGTGGCTGTACTGGGTCTTCGTTGCAGTGTGTGGGCTCTCCAGTTGTGGAGCTCGGTTTACCCCTCGGCATGTGGGATCTTAATTCACCAAGTGGGGATCAAACCTGCACCCCCTCCATTGGAAGGTGGATTCTTAACCACAAGCCCAGCTGGGAGGTCCCTCCTGCTACATTTCTAGTAGGCCACTGACCCTTGTTTGATGTTGTTGTTGCTGTACCTGGCCATTTTGATCCGAAAAAGATATCCATGAATTATCTCCTTTGCCCCCTTCATCTTTTCACCCTCAAATTAAATCCTTATGAAGAGACTCAGTAGACTTAGCCCGACATCTCTGACAGCACCATGTCTCTAGACCAGTTATCAGTTGTCTTGGACCACATCTAGAGGGGACTCCGTGGACAATGTTCCCAGGCTGGGGAAAATAGGGCTCAGGTTTGGGGCAGGCAGAGAAATTCCGCTGTTGGAGGAGCTACCGTTGGACTGTTTGTTGTGTTTTTGTGTGTTTCTCTCAAGGATACTGAGCTGACCAGGCTCTCTCTCTCTCTCTTTTTTTTTTTTTTTTTTTTGGTCATCAAAACAAGTAGCTCCTCTCAGACACCTTAATACATAATTAGGTGTGTCTGTTTACACTTGGGAGACAGCGGGCTTCATGTCCTAAAGAAATACAAGGAGTCTGGGAGCAGCCACAAACAGATGTTGACATTGTCCATTTGTGGCGAGTTTATTACTATAGCACCAGGAGTAAACATTGAGGATGAAACCCCTCTGCAGGGGTGGGTGTGTGTGTTGAGAGGGTAATGTTATCGAGCAGAGTAGAAAGTGAAAGGAAGTCCTTTTTTTTTTTTTTTTCGATCTGCTCTAGTATTTGTTTATCTCCTACAACAAGGAAAATTTCACTATTTGGCTTTGCCTGTTTGAAGGCTTTTGCCAAATGCTTGACAATCTGTAAGTTTTGATTTGTGTCAAAAAACCCACTTTGAGAACAAGGTTCTATGTAACTAAGATGTGTTTGTTTTTGTTTAAATCACTCAGAAGAGAAATCATCTCTTGTCTATTGTGAAAAGAGAGTTTTCAATCAAAGGAAAATTCTCCATATTCTAAAATATACAAACGGCTCTTTGAAATGGATGCCAAATCAAACTCTGAAAGGGACATTTCTCTTGCAGAAGTTTTGAGTTAATTCCGTGTTCAGGGCTTGAGTGGGAAAGCTCAGACTGTCGGGGGAACCAGTTACAGCAACACTATGTGTGGACTCGGAAGTTACATAAGGAGCATTGTGTCAAGACAGCAGGAAGACTCGTGCACATGGTTTTAGGCTAAATCCTAGCAACAAAGTTCTTTTCAAAGTGAGTCAGGTTTTCAGTTAAATAAAAGGTAGTACTTTGGTTCCTGATATTGGTTCCTCCAATGTGGGAAGGCATGTTGGTCATCACTTTTTTAAAAAATTTCAACCGAAACGATCCCTGTTGTTAAAGAAACACCATCTTTCCGCCTGTCAGGACTTCTCTTAGGATAAAAAGTAGTAGATGCTAATGAGACAAGTCTACTGGGGAAAAGGGACACAAATTAGGAAACCTGACAATTTCACTCTGGCTCTGCCACTAAGTGGCTGCATCCACATGTCACTGCCTTTTTTCCTTGGCTAAGTTTCCTTATCCGTTGGTACCTGTCAGTTGGGCTTAAACCAGATGTATGTAAAAACAGTGACAACCTGAAAAGCAGGGTATACATTTGAGGCGTGCTTTTTAAATACAGTTATTACTTTTGAGACAGGAGAGTTGGCTTGGGGCTGAAAAAGAATAGCTCTTAGGATAAGGGAGCAAATCCAGGGGACAGGTTAGAACGAGAGATGCACCCCAAAAGTGGTGGGCAAAGCAGAGTTGTGAATCTAGAACTGACCTGAGCCCTTTAGGTGCAGGTAAACCATGGGTGTAGTAGGTCAGGAAAAGCAGGTGGCTGAAGATGGACCGGCAGAGATCAGAAGGCACAGGCAAACTACGGTTGGAGATGAGGACTTGGGACAAACCCAGCATCACCATCTCTTTTTCCTTACACACAACGCATTTACAAACTTCCCGAATGTCACTCTGAGAGGAGCTACAGTGCATTTACAGATACTCGCAGATAGGCAGGACAGAGTTGTCATTCTCAAGGAATTTACAGGCTGGTAGAGTGGTGAGGCGGAGAAGGCAATGGCACCCCACTCCAGTACTCTTGCCTGGAAAATCCCATGGACGGAGGAGCCTGGAAGGCTGCAGTCCATGGGGTTGCGAAGAGTCGGACACGACTGAGCGACTTCACTTTCACTTTTCACTTTCATGCATTGGAGAAGGAAATGGCAACCCACTCCAGTGTTCTTGCCTGGAGAATCCCAGGGACGGTGGAGCCTGGTGGGCTGCCATCTGTGGGGTCGCACAGAGTCGGACACGACTGGAGTGACTTAGCAGCAGCAGCAGCAGCAGAGTGGTGAGGTAACTGTAGGCCCTCTGCACGTGCATGCCTGCCTGGAAGAGACAGATGAAGAACGGGGCAGGGGGGTGGGGTGGGCGGTGTGCCAAGGAGGGAGGAGTCACTCTGGGCTAAAGCAAGGACATGAGAAGAGGACTCTTGGATGCCAGGGGGATTGTGAGGTAGATTTTGCAGGCTGCTTAGAATCTCGAGGAATTGAGATAGAGTGAGCGTGGGTACACTGAGGGCTGATCACGTCATCTGTGATCAAGGGAAGATAGAAGAGGGTGGACAGGACAGAACCCAGACAGGGGTCCAGTTTGACTGGTCGTAGAGTTCCCGAAGGACAGTGAGACGAGCCTGGAAAGGCAAGTTGGGACAGGACTGTTACTCCGGCAAGTGTTTGCTGTGTACCTAATGGAGAGATCTAGACATGTACACAAACCGGAGGAAAAAGCGTGACATGAAGTCACAGAACATGTAGGCAGTCACCAACAAGGATAAGCCTGAGGAGCCAGAAAGTCGGAGGAGACAAGGCTTCAGGAGCTCATCTGGGCAGCAGATACAACACACACACGGGTGGCTCCTGATTCTAGGGCAACCTTCTGGTCACAACCAGGAAGCCTCTTACAGGGTCTCCGTGGACGCAAACCCATGCCAGGGCCTGGGCAGAGAGGCAGGCCAGTGGATGCATGTGAGTGGAGCGGGGGCAGGGGCACGGGTAAGGCTGGGTCCTGGCAGGACACGGCTTGAGGCCGAAGCCTGTGGTTTTGATCTCAGGTTAATGTGGGTCGTGTGAGGCCTGGGAGAGCCGGTGGAGCTGACTTAGAAACTGAACCAGGGCATTTTGGTCATCTGGTTCACGTTCCAGGTCTTGAGGCATCGGGTGGTTTGAGTCACAGGTATTAAGGTTCAAGATGGCTTTGGGGCTGTTGGACCACACCAGGGCGCTAAGCCTTTTGAACGGAATTTTATTTGAAGAAAAACTGTGCCCCGAGCTTGTCAACGTTTTAAAGGCTGCTCCCTCCGAGGTGGCTGCTGCCTGGAGACTTCCTGGATCAGCACTCGAGTCAGTCACAGGGAGAGTCAGGCTGCGCTGAGGCCAGATTTAGACGGGCAGATCTATTCTGACTTTCAGAAGGGGAGAATCGAGCCGGATCTGAAAACACAGTCTGTGCATTTAGGGGATGGTGGAATGTGGTCACTATGGTGATTATTTGCTCTCCTAGCCTCCTTTTCCCACTGCAAGAGGCATGTTTATTTTTACAGAAGATTTTGGTTGGGTCTGGCGATGGGTGTGTGGAGTTTAATCGGGAGCTTCCAGGATTCTGATTCTCAACTCACGTTTTTCCTAGCTTGGACCCCAGTTTTTACATATTCCTTCTTCTCTGGCTCTTCTAATTCAAATAATACCGTATGAAAGGATACCCTCGTGAGATGGAGATGTTTACCATTTGCTGTGTACTTTTGCCAGTTCTCACTTACAAGAGTCTTATCCAGGGAGAGAACCTGAGGAATATAAAGTGTGACCTGCTTACAGTCACTCAGAACATCAGCGGTAAAGACCATGTGGGAATTCAGAGTCTGAGTGGAGCCCTCAAGATAGGGATGAGGAACCAGTCTCCCAGTTCCATATCCCATCTCTGCCTCCACCCCCAGGACTGGTAGTTGATCAGAACTCTTTTCATCATTGCCCTACAGGTAGGCATGGCTGCCAATATGTTAGAACTCTCATAAAAATGACACTGAATCTCTGTACACTGCTATATTTAAAATGAATAACCAACAAGGTCCTACTGTGTAGCACAGGGAAGTCTGCTCAATGTTATGTATCAGCCTAGATGGGAGGGGAATTTGGGGGAGAATGGATACATGTATATGTATGGCCAAGTGCCTTTGCTGTCCACTTGAAACTATCACAGCATTGTTAATTGACTCTGCTCCAACACAAAATAAAATTTTTTTTTTAATGACACTGAATCTCTGAACAGTGGAAGGGACTGTGGCAGCGGAGCCCCCCAGGTCTGGGGCCAGGTTCTGGGCCATCATTTACTGGTCTGTAACCTTGAGGAAATCTTTGAGTTTCAGTCTGTCATCCATAACGTGGGGTCAGTGACACCATCTCCCTTCCAGGGCTGGGTTGAGGATTTAATGCTCTAATGTAAATAGACATCTTTCATGGATGCTCTGCAGGTGGGATCCTCAAATCTCTTCCCCATTAGTAAAATCTGTGACACCACAAGATGCTGGGACTACAGAAACACCTGGAAGATCCCTATGGTTGGAGCAAAGACTGGGCTATTAAGCACCAGTCCATGCTGGTCCCCAGCCCATCCTCACAGCATTCCTAAACAACATACCATGCTTGAAAGATTCTCCCATTGAAGCACCTCAAGGGGCAGAGGGAACTCTGGAGCTCCTCCTGCACACTCTGCTCCTGCATCTGCTGACATAACCCCAAACCACCCGGCTCCTGCCTGGAGAGCATTTTCATGTCATGTGAATTTTCCTCCATGATATGCTTACTTTGGTTTTAATATAAAAATAACATCTTAATTTACTAATATCAGTAATATGTCCTTAAAAAAAAGAAAGAAAAAAACTCCCCCATGTATTCCCTTCTTTATTTCATGCCCTCCTATCAGCTAGACTTGGGTGTCTAATATATAACATCTCAGCTAGTTCATAAATTTATGCTTTTAATACAGTCCTGAGTTACCACTAGCACAGGCCACGGGAAAATACCAGCCTGTCCCTTCTAAATTCAGGCTTTTTGGAAAGATTAACTTAGGAACAATTTATCATTTAGTTGCAATTTTTAAAATAATCTTAATTGGCCACATATGTTATCAAATAAGAGCGGGTCTTCCTAGCCTCTGCCTCTGTCCACATGTCCCCCACCCCACACGTGTGCATGCGCACTCCACGTTGCCAGGATGTCAGAAAATTAATTATATCACCCTAGGCAGATACCGTCACAGGAAAGCCACCCCCTGATCGAAGATAAGATTACTGATACTGAAGCTGTTATTTTTAGGAGGGAGAGGCTATTGCTTTCCAACCTCCATCCCTCTTTTTCCTAGTCCCTCCTCTCTTAATTGTGGCTCTGTGTTTTGGTAGCCATAAGTCATTAGCGGTTTTTAATTTCTCTGAAACTGAAATAAGGTCTGAAAGGGTGGATTTGTCCCTTTTTTCCTCCTTTTTTCCCCTTCTTTTTTTTCTGGCTAATCGGAGGAACGCAACCACATCTGAAGCCACTTGGCTCATTATGAATTTCATGGAAACTGATTCTCTGAAAGTGTTTCCATATGTGTGTTCCCAATATATCCCATCCTCTCTAAATGGGAGCACAGACGTGTGCATGGGCTGGAAATGGCTTCAGGATGTGACAGAGCAATCATATGACCGCCGCGGCACCGTGGGTGGCCCCTTCTGAAAGACACGGTGTCCTGGGTGCTGGCCTCCTTCCTGCTGCGGATCTGGTTTCAAAGACTATCCACCCTTCCTAGCCTTTAAAAAGTTCTTCATCAAGGCCTAGCGAGAAGAGCCCTCTCGTGTTTTTTTTTTTTTAACTCCGTTTCTCTCCCCCTACCACCCCATCCTTTGGTTTCTTCCTCCTCGTAGCCTCCCGCCCTGTGCACGCAGGATCACACACACACTGCACATCTAACCACCACCCTCCTCCCCCTCACCAAGAGGAAATGTATTATGCCAGCAATATCCTCAAAATTTGGGTGGGTTAAAGGGATGGTTGAAGTTTTTGAAAATTGCCAGGTTGTACTTTTTTTTTCTCCCCCCTGTTCTCTCTTTCCTTCAACGTAGCATACTTTCTTAGCCTTGGGATCAGCTGGTCTCAGGATTTGTGAGCGTGCAGTGGAAAAGTACAATTCATTACAACACGGAAAATAAATATTTATACTGGATAGTCGAGGCACTTTCCTCTCTTTTGCACAACTATGGAGCGTGCTGGTCTGACCTTTTATTATCTTCAAAAAATCGATTTCAGATTCTCATTTTTCTGCTTTCTTTCCCATCAGCCTGACCCATCACATTTCTTCCACGTGGGGTATAGTTTTCTGACTGATTTAATGAAATTAAAAGTAAAATTAATTGAGTGATCAATACTTGATCATTTTAGTGAGAAGGAATAAATTCAGGGAAAGAAAGAAAGTTGGTGTAGAATCTCTTAAAGCCTCAGTGTGGAAAATGCAAAGTAATCTTCTGGGTAGAGATGAAAGTTGATTTTTAGATAATGTTTATACAGCCTTTCTGCTTCTGTCATGTTATCTGCTTGGGACTACGCTAGTAGTTCATTCATTTAGCAGATTTTTCGGAAGTACCCAACTTTTCCCAGCACCATACTGTGGAAATAAGGGAGGAGCTCAAAGGAGGATACATGGTTCTTCTTCATTTGCTCTCCCATTAGTTGGAAAATGAAAATACTTCTCTAAATACTAAGTACTTCTAAATACTCTAACACTAAATATTCTAAGTACTTCTTTAAAATACCTTAGTTGGAAAATGAAAATACTTCTCTAAAACCAGTGACAATACTTTTACCACAGAGTGGTAAAATTTACATATGTAAATATCCTGGATGTATAGGGTAAAGAAAAGAGGATAAGGGTTTGTATACCTGAAAGTCCTTGTGTGGTGGTGAGCTTTGAAGGCCCTGCTTACCTTACCCGGGTCTGGCAGACAGCAGAGAGGTAGCTGTAAGTTTGAGCATGCACAGAGCCGCAGTGAGGTGAGGGTCCTGAGTGAATGGCCTATACCACAAACAGGAAGGTTCATCCTGAGCAGCGAGAGATGTGACCTTGGAAGGGTAGAACAGGAAGCTCTGACGGTGCCAGTAGTTTTCCCATTATCTTTTTTTGCAGAGCTGTTCGGTCACACCTGGTAAAGGGTAGCCGTGACCTGTGCTGGGTCAGGGTGATACCCTCTGGTTTTTCAAGGCCTTGCATCAGCATGGCCTGAAAAGGTGGAAGATTTTCCCGTTCTGTGTGTGTTTTCAGAGAACTCAGATCTAAGGAAACTCAAGGCTGAGGCTCTGCGTTTTCCTGCTGGCATGCACTGCCAGGGCAGCCAAGGGGGAGATGTTCACGCGGGCCTGGGACAGAACTGCATTTGCATCTCAGGGTCATGAAGATCCACCTGTCTCCTGGCTGCCACTTCTTCATCTGTAAAGGCCATCCTCAGTTCTGGGTGGCGCTGACATACTGGCTCTATCTACTGTCCAGAAATTCAAACAGGGTGTGAGCTTTACTGCTACCTACTCCAAATAAATGACACAACCTTGGTGGCAGTGGTTACCCTGGGGTCCTGGGGACAGGAACGTGCCCATCCACTGTGCATTTGTAGCCTGGCCCTCTTTCTCCTTTCTCTCTTCTCCGCCTGACTCCCCAGTGCAGACTTAACATAGATATGGGCTCTCAGGATACTGGACACAGCACAGTGGCATCTGTTCACTAGTGGCAACTACCATTGGTTGGCCTCTGTCTGAAACGTTAAGTGAAGTGATGTAGTGATGTTTGGGGAGAGCTTTGAACACCCTTTAAAGAGAGTTTTATGAGATTTCATAAGTTAGGAATTGTATTTGAGTTACATTTAGGTCTGATGCCACCATTGCTGAATGCTTATTATAATATCTATTTTCTTAATGCATCAAAAAATATACCAGCTGTTGTGCAGAGTTCTTGAATCCCTAGCCCATTTGCCTTGTTCATTGATTTATTCATCCATTCATATGCTTACATTAAAAAAATTTAAGCTCTTACCCTGTAGACTGTTCTGAGGGATATGAGAGGAAAATAAATCATAATCCTTACCATCCAAAGTTTACTTTGTAGTTGGAAAGCACAGGCTAAGAAACAGCTAATAATTCAGTAAAGTAGTGGCTGAGGGCCCAAAAGAGTGATATGGAAAATAAATGCTATTAGAACAGGAGTGAAATAGGAAATTATATAATAGAGCAGTTGGGAAGGCGGCAGCCAAAATGTAGAAGGGGAAGAAGATGTTTAGAGGAGAGAGGTGCTGCTTCTTATTCCAATAGAGAGGATGCTGCAAGGGGGTTAATGAAAAGTGTTATTGTTTAGTTGCTAAATCATGTCCAACTCTTTGTGACCCCATGAACTGTAGCCTACCAGGCTCCTCAGTCCCTGGGATTTCCCAGGTAAGAATACTGGAGTGGGTTGCCATTTCCTTCTCCAGGCAATCTTCCCAACCCAGGGATTAAACCCACGTGTCTCCTTCATTGGCAGGTGGATTCTTTACCACTAAGCCATCAGGGAAGCCCTTAATAAAAAGTACCTGGATCTTATTTGAGATTTGGTGAAGTGATAACTCCTACCATTTAAAAGGTTTTCATGAAGCTTTGAAGTTAATACCTTATTGCTGAGAAGTCTGATGGCTTTTCATACTGTATATTTTTGCCCTTGCATTAAAAAAGGACAGAGAAGTCTGCATTTGCCAACCTGTGTTCCACCTGGACTCAAGGTCCCTGGTCCTTTTCTGTGTCCCGACCTGCCCTCCGCGGTTGGGATGTGTAAATTCCACTTCCTAGTGGAGATGGTCCCTAGGTGTGATGTTTCCTAGCTGACAGCCCTGAATGGCAAGTACCCCAGTCCAATATTCTTTTCAAGCTCTTATCTCCAGTCTTTTTAGCGCTATCTTGGCCCATCTTCAACCAACCAAGCCATAACGGTTTGAGTATCTATTGAATGAGAAAATGTATGTGAAGGTACTAGGGAAAGAAACATCAAGCATGGTTGTTATTAAACCCAAAAGGGGAAGATGAATGAGTATTAGATCACTGCTGCTGTAGCTCCCTCTAGTTAGGAGTCCAGCACAAGTCAAGATAACTAGCATTAGACAGCAGCATGTGGAAGGCGCTGAGTGGAGGTTTTCAGGCCACAGGAACCAGAGATCAGAGTTTCTCTTTTATTCTCCCTTATCTTGGTTTCACTCCTTCCCCACCGCACTTTCCACTTGCTCAGAAGACCCAAGAGAACTGGTTGGGTAAAAGCAGGCTATTTCCTTTTTCCCCATAGACTTTGAGGTGGGGGGGGGGCAAGAAATTTTTACTTTTTAAAAAATGGTTTTCACAATGATTAGACTTTGCATTCACTGAAGAATAATCAGTGCTTCCTTTTCTTTCCTTTTGGCTGTGCTAGGTCTTCGTTGGGGTGCGTGGGCTTTCTCTGGTCTAGCATGAGGGGTTAGTTGCCCCACAGCATGAGGGATCTTAGTTCCCTGACCAGTGGAGTCTTAACCACTGCACCACCAGGGAATTCCCAAGGAATTTTTACTTTTAACTTCGATTTTATTTTTATTGGAGCTTTATGGGCATTTTATCAATATATTCTTCCCCAGGTATATTAGATTGTGAAAAACTTCTGCTGCCGCTGCCGCTGCTGCTGCTGTTTCAATGACCAAGTTTCCTGCAGCTCTCTTTCTGATAAGGACAGAAATTTGCAGGTCTCTGACTTTGGCAAGGGGTGCAGAGGGTCATTCTGGAATGAAATGCATCTGTAGGGAATCAGCAGGTCCTAAGGGAATCAAGCCCTTGACCTTGGTCTCACTCAGGTTACGCCATGAATAACTAAATTAATTGCTCACTGCTTAGCAAATTAGGTCAGCAAGTGCTGAAAGAGTTTTTAAATAGCCTCCCAAGAACAGTAACTCTCTTTGGGGGCAACACGTGGGCACCAGAAGAACCTGCTTAAATATTTTTAAGCAAATTTATTTCAGCATATAGAACTTTTAAGGCAGATTATATATAATATATCTGCAATTGTGTCAACCTAATTCCTTAAGGGTGACTAAGATTAAAAAGAGGTTAGAAGTCTGAGAGGTCATGTCTAACTGTGGTTCTGCCTCTCTGGAGCTGGGTGATTTTGTAGAGTAAATGGTTCCCCTTCTCTGTTTAGCTTCCCTATTTGTCAGTGGGTTAGATTAAGATTATCTAGACAGTAAAAGAGGTGTTTGGATTTTTCTCACCAGAATACCCCAAACCAGCATAGGAGGATAAATGGGTACCTTAGGGAACCTGGGGGCATAGTCTAAAGCCTCCCAAGTGCAAATTTTTGTTGAAATCAGTTTTCATTTGTCTGAAAATCCATCTAAGTGTTCTAAAGCTTTAAAAATGGAAAATTCTGTTGAAATAATTTTTTCGTTTGCCTGAAAACTCACCCAAATGTTGTGTGCTAGTCCATATCATATTCGTGTTTACTGTGCAACATCCGCTTGTCTCCAGCCTGAGTAAAGCCAGCCTTTTGGGGAGATGTACCGTGTTTATCTTGGGCTTCAAGTAACTCCTGGCAGTACTGGCTTTATTTAATCTGTAGGTTGGGATCTGGTGTTTTAAACCGGCTCCGGGGAGCTCTCAGGCTACAAGGCAGATCACTGGGGCAGTTACTGAGCTTTGGCTTTATGTTTCTAAAATTAGATTGGGGTAAGAGCGCTTCTAGAACTCTCCAAGCATTTGTCCTTATCCTTGCAATAAATAGATACGACATTTTCTTTAGTTGACATAATATCTAGGTCTGTAGATGGTTTGTAGTTGTATGTATTGTGGTTGGTGATGTGTGTATGAATAGTTTAGGACACAAAGATCAGAACAACCTGAGAAGATGTTCTAAAAGAAAAACTGAGTTCTTGTACAGAAAAGAGATTAGAAGTATAGAAAGAAAATGTAGTTATAGCATTTGTTTCTGTAATAATTATTATAGAAAATAATTGAAAGTTAGGAAGGAGTTTAAGTTCTTTTTAAGTTGAGGATTCTTTCAATCTCCCCACCACTGATTATTATATAAGAGATCTCACGTGAAACTGTGACAAGTTGTTAAAATTTTTTCCTACAGTGTGTTCTGTAGGAACACACTAAGCAAGTTCTAGAGAATCATCTTTTTTTAAGTTATAAAAATGGCCGTATAATCCCTTTAAAGTCCACATCAGCTCTCTTTGCTCAGAAGGAGTTAAATCCTCAAGACCTGACAGTCTTAAGTGACTGGAAGCCACTGGTGAAAATTCTATAAACCTAGCGGAAACCTGTCGCATGGTGTTCTATAAACCACAACCAGAGCTCATTAATTGAAAAATGAATGTCAATTTGCGTTAGCCGGCATCTCTAAACCCAAAAGGTACAGTGATCCCGGCATGTGATGGATAATAAAAACATCAGCCAAACATATCAGGTAAAATCAAGAAGTTGGGGGTAGGGGGCGGAGAGATAAATTCAAAGCCACATTGGAGTTTACTGGCAGGGTCCCACATAAAGGGTTTTAATAGGGCTTCATAGGGCTTCTGCATTAAAATAAGGGAAACCACATGGAATTTTAATTATAAGGACAGGATATTTTAAGTATAAATACTCACGAGAAGCATTTTTTACATCGATGAGCCTATTTGTGTGAGCTCTGTGCTTCTGTGGAGCAAACGCTGCTGTTTTAAGTGTGACTTCTTTCCTTTTGAAATTGCTCACGTTATTCTGGTTTCTCTCACACGAGCTGAGTGTTGAACTTAATGCGTACAGAAGTGGCCTGCCTACACCTATTAACTCTGCCGACGCAAGTTCACCTAGATGCCCTGCGATGAAAATGAGGCTGGCTGAGAACATCTGTGGTCTCCATGCTGGGCTTGTGTCGTGTCAGGCACTACAGAAGCCCGGGGCAGGGAGATGGCAGATCTCATCTGCACCACCGTGGGCAGTTCTGTCCGCGTCCCTCCTTGCACCTTTTCACACTTGAACTTGTCAGCATTTCGTACTTGGGAGGGGTTAGGAGAGGCCAGCGGAGGATGGAAGAATCTATCAAAAGCAGAGAGCAACTGCCCAGACTGTGCGAGTTTTGGTTTGTCATCTTGAAAGTGTTTGCTTCCGGTATTAGAAGCTAGCTGCTCACCAGCTTTTCCCCCTCTGCTTATGGGGCCTGTGGATTCCGGGAAGGTTCACTGTGAGGGGTGGGAACTTCCCAGCCTCCCCTCCCCCTCCCCCAAGGCAGTAGCTTGTCCTGCTGTCTTGGGATTCACGGTGATAGAATGGTAGAAGCAGAAGGGAACTTAGAGCTCATCCCCTCGTTTTACAGATGATGACACTGCGAGCTCTGACTTCTGCCTCTGGCCTTCCACTCTCAGTAAGAAGAGCCAGGCAGGTGAGACTTTTCACGATTGCTGGGTTGGGCTGGGTGGGGTTGTCTGACTGAGACTGCCCGATGAGTGAGAACCACTTTTATTAACGACATATTGCTTTGAAGTAGACACTTCTAGTTATGAGTGCCCACTAAGGCACTTAACACCTGAGCATTTTACAAAGAACACAAGGCAGTGTGCATTTTAACAGAAATGAACAACTCTCGATCAGCACCTTGAAAGAAGATTGAGATGCTTCCTTTAGGATCCCAGAACGGGGGCTAAATAAAAAGGAAGCTGAGGAAGTACCTGCTCACTAAGGCCTTCAGGAATTACCGAGTGAGACTTCACTGGTGGTCCAGTCGTTAACATGGCCCACGCAACTTTCTAGTGCAGGGAACAGAGGTTCGATCCCTGATGGGGGAACTAAGATCCCACATGCCACGCATGGTGTGGCCAAAAATTTAAAAAGAATACTGAGTGTTTTCCCTTATAGATAAAAGTGGTAGGAAAAGCAAATATATGAGAGCCAAAGGATTGGAAGAGTTCAGGTGTGAACAAAATCTTTAAGAACGCTGGTGTAATCGAAGAGCTTGTCACAATTCTGTCAGTGTTAGAAATTCATAACCCAGTCTTTAAAGATCGCAACTATAAGTTTTTGGCATTTCCGAAAACTAATTTCCACATGAAGTGGTTTCTAACTGTGGTTTCATAAGTTGAGTGCCAGAAATACCTATTAAGAAGGCATCTTGTTAGTTTTAGAAGTTAAAGGACCTCATGTTTTAGGGGAAAACTGTCTTTGCTTCAGGTTCCCAGTTCAAAGTGGCCAGCAGCTAACCCTGTAGGATGTGGTATATGGGCCCAGTGGGTGGATGGTGAGACGCCCTCCTGTTCTTTCTCCTTTTCCAGGGAGCTTTTCCCCAGAGCTGCTCTTGGCATGTGGCCTTAATCAGGTCTTGTTTCTCCCGTCAAGACTTGAAGCGCAGTGATCACTAGGTGCCACCCACTTTCAATCCTGCTAGCTTATGACCCTCAGCAGAATTTCTAAGGGTCAAACTCTCCCTATATGACCCCAGATACATAAGCTAGTTCCAGAAAACATTGAAATCTAGTTTGATTTTCTTTTTGAAATCAGTTACTAAGATGAGGAAAAAATATATAAATTGGTTACTAAGATGAGGATTTTACATTATTTTACAAGTTCAAGTGATAGGCCTGTGTTAAGGTATCTTTTTTTATATTCCTTCACTGATGAAAGGGCCCTACTAAGAGTATCAATACCAAAACGGATCATTTTGGAATTTCTTTATTATTGGGTGAGAAAAAGAAATGTGTCAGACTTAGTATGAAGGTCACTTCCAAATATCTGAGGTGCCACAAGAAACAGAAAGGGAAGAGAAAAAAAAATCAATGAGGATTCAGTCTTAAAGTCTGGTGAGTGAAATCTGTCTCATGGAGTATGGGGTTTACATGCACAACTTAGCACATATTTGGGTTTTTTAAAGCCCTTTGGGATTCTCTGGGGCGGTGGGGGGTGGGGTGTGTGTGAAGAACTTGAGGCTAAAAGACTGTAAAATGAAAAAAAAAAAAAACCCAAAAGACTGTGTAGTGACTGGTGCATTTGAAAAGTCTGTTTGTGGCTTGCTGTTCCATTGGGGAAAAGCTAAAGTTTTCTTTTTTTTTTTTTCCTTGTAAAAAAAAAAAGAATTCTTTTATGATTTTAACTGATATTTACAGATGTTTCCCCCCCATCTTCTGTTGTAATTTTTAGGTGCTTCAGAACTGGGCCCTTTTTCAGACCCCAGGCAGTTCCCAAGCATTTCATCCCTCACTGAGAGCCGCTTCTCCAACCCACGAATGCACTATCCAGCCACCTTTACTTACACCCCGCCAGTCACCTCAGGCATGTCCCTCGGTATGTCCGCCACCACCCACTACCACACCTACCTGCCACCACCCTACCCCGGCTCCTCCCAAAGCCAGAGCGGACCCTTCCAGACCAGCAGCACGCCATATCTCTACTATGGCACCTCGTCAGGATCCTATCAGTTCCCCATGGTGCCCGGGGGAGATCGGTCTCCTTCCAGAATGCTACCGCCGTGCACTACCACCTCGAATGGCAGCACGCTATTAAACCCAAACCTGCCCACCCAGAACGATGGCGTTGACGCCGACGGAAGCCACAGCAGTTCCCCCACCGTTTTGAATTCTAGTGGCAGAATGGATGAATCTGTTTGGCGACCCTATTGAAACTTCCTCAGCAGTGGCCCCAGCGGTCTCGGTGGGGAGCCACATCCCCAGTGTATCGACATATACATATATAGAGAGTGCATATATATGTATATCAACTCGCTATCTACAAAGTGCCTGTTTTTTTAGAAAATTTTCTTTTCTTCTTCTTTTTTTTTTTTGCATTCAGCCACTCTGTCACGATCTTGCAACCCTAAGAGGGTAAATCTTGTAAAGCAAAAGGCCCAAGAGAGAGACAGTCCTAACCAGGTTTCAGATCATTTTCTATTTAAACATGTACCTTTGCAAACAAACAAAGGGAAAAAGAAAAAAAGGTATTTTTTGTTTGCTGTTGTCGTTTGGTCTCTTATCCTCAATCATCTGTTCAGATGCCAGTTCAGAGAGGTGGACTCCAAGTCCGGGAGGAAGAGCAAAGCCGCTTCCTCCCTGTGTTTTGAAACCACACGTCCTCACGGTTCATGGCGCCGCAACATGTGGACCAGTGCCCTGGGCAGACCTGCTTACAAAGCCGGTCCAGGTGCCTGCGAAGGGAAAAGAGGCAGAAAGGAATGCTTCCACTCCCCTGCCATCCATTCAGAGTAACTGTTCCAAACTTTTGCTTTCATACTTTCTGCAAGTACTCATTTGAACTGTTTGGTTCAGTTGTTTTTATTATTATTTTTTTTTCCTACTTTAAGAAAGTGACTTCAAAAAAATACTGATCAGGATAGATTATTTTATTTCACTTTTTCATACTTCTTTTTTCCTTTTCCCATTGAACCAAAAGGAAATCCGATCCCGAACCACCTGCCCCCTCCAACCCACTCCTTCTCCTGTTATGCAAAACTGAAAATGGCAATACCTTATTATAGCCATAATGGTAGAGATAGTGTTTGCGTTTCGCTGTGTGTTATTTGTCTTCTTTTTTTTTTTAAATTATGAATATGTGTAAAATCTGAGGTAACTTGCTAACGTGAATGGTCATATAACTTTAAAGATATATTTATAATTATTTAATGACATTTGGACCCTTGAAACATTTCTTAGTGTATTGATATGTTGACTTCGGTCTCTAAAAGTGCTCTTTATTAAATAACAAATTTCTTCAGTGGGCTAGAGCCATATCTGAAATATTGCTAAGCAATTTCAGTTCATCCAGGCACAATGTGATTTTTTAAAAATACTTCCATCTCCAAATATTTTAGATGTAGCTTGTTTTTGCAATGTATGAAGGAACTGATATGTTTCGTTCTTTTCAGATCTTTGATTTGCCTCTAACACAGCTTTGCCTTTTTTTAAAAAATAGCAATAATTAGAGATTTAAAAAGCAACCCTGAGTCCTTTATCACTTACGTTGCCCTTTATCAGCATAAAATGCTGGAGTGATGTGGTTTCCTAATTTCTTTGAAATAGTGATGACTCTCGTCATATTAAAAGACAAGCACAAGTGAATCCTTGAACTGCAGAATGGCGTTCTGTGGTTTCATAGTTAAAGCAAAACTTAAAATTGCCAGGCTTCACGCTGAAGACGCAGTTAGCTTAAAGCCACACACGTAGCTGAAGGATCAGTCACGATACGCAAGGTACGGGAGAACAGAACTGTGCCAGGGAGTCTTACCCAACCCGCCTTACCCAGACAGTAAGTCAGGGGAACCCAAATCTGCCTTAGCCTGGGCCCCACTGGCAGCTCTCCACAGAATTTGCATTTAAAGGAGCAGAATTAAGTCATTGTCTTCTGAGAGCAGGGTCATCTGAAGGAGCAGGCAGGTTCCAACAGGCAGCTGATCTGAGAACACACAGGCTGTGGGGACCCATACACAGCCTCTGATACTCATTGTATTTCTCACCATGGAGGGTGTCAGGAAGGCAAGGCTAGGTGGAATCTGGTGTCTACTACTGCGTGTGAACTTGAGCTGAAGCCCTCCTGTCGGATGTACTCTGAGCTCTCCTGGTCCTTGATCCAAGCCAGGACCGCGTCATGACACCACCAGGCAGATCCCCACCCGCCTCCCCCACAGGTCAGGGCTCTTTCATTCAAAGTCTCTGCCCCTCTCCAGCCCCCCGCCCTAGGCAGAACCTGTTAGAGATTTGTCTCCAGCCCCCAGAAGCCCCTCGCTCCCTGGTCATCCTCCAGCCCACTTCATAGACCCACCAAACGTCTCGGGACAGCTCAAGGGGCATTGGACCTGTGCTTCTCACCTGGGAATTCACCCTGACTCCCCCTAATAAAAATCAAGGGGAGCACCAAACCAAACCAAACCAAACCAAGACACTTTGCCTTCTAAATGTTGTATACCAAGTATGCCTAGATAAATAAGCCACTTTTCTATTCCTAAAGATGGAAGTAGTAATGGATACTATTTATTGTTTGTGTGTGGTGGCTTGAAGCACACCACCATCCATTTATTTTTAAGTGTAAAATATGTGTGTTTGTTTCAGCAGCACTTAAAAAAGCCAGTGTCTGGTTACACATTTCAATCTTAATTAATTGACATAAAAATGTTATCTCCAGTGCCAGCTGTACCCTATTTAATAAAAAAGGTACTATATCTGTACATTCTTTTTTAATGTTAAAAGGGCTTTTTTAAGTTTACAGTACACATACTAAGTGACTTGAGGGACGCTTTTGTGTTGAAATGTTAGTAATGGCTGCAGGCAGCAACCCAGAAACACTTTAAAAGTTTTTTTTTCTTGGGAAAAATTCAAGCACTTCTTCCTTCTCTCTTCACTCTAACCATTTCAATGGGGCAATTTACATTTCTTAGATCAAATTTGGCCCTTTTTCAGCCTGGGGATTAAATTTTGCTTTTTAAAAACAAAACAAAACAACAAGTCCTTAATTTGCACTGAGTCACGTGCATGATTTGTGATTTCAAGATTAAAACAAAGCCTTACTGCTACTATGGAACCATGAACTAGCCAGCACTGTACTTTCTTCAGGTTAAAATGACATGGTTTACAACGTCATCAATACGGCCACTTTTTTAAAGACCAAAACAACATTAAAAAACCTGTTTTAACCTGTGTCAGAGTTCCAGATTAGGTTCCAAAGATTTTTAGATTTTTTGTGAAATGGCATCCAGTTTAGAACTCAAAGATTCAACAGATTAGCTGTGGTTCACTCTTCAGGCCGTCCTACCCCGACCAGGACCTTTTAAAAGTGAGCAGAGAACTGCACACCATTAGGCCCCATTCATTGTGGAATCAGAGGGGAGGAGATGGGTGTGCTGGCTCAGAGTTCCCTCCATTCCCAGGAAAGCGACTGACTCAGAGTCTAGGGGAATACGTGAAAACACAAAGCATTAGCAAAAACAATAATTATACCTATGACATACGAAGGAACCATAATAAATAAATAAAAGATGACTTTTTCCAAACCTTGAATTTGTTGTTCTTAAAAAAGATAATGCCTTTGAAACGTATTTTCTATGTGAGAAGTTTTTAGATGTTTGTTTACTTCATGTTTACAAATAACTGTTTGCCTTTTCATGCAGTACTTTGAAATATTATCAGCCAAAACCATAACTTACAGTCATTTCTTAGGTATTCTGAATAAAATTCCATTTTTTTGGATATGCTTTACCATTCTTAGATTTCTGTGGAACAAAAATATTTGTAGCATTTTGTGTAAATACAAGCTTTCAATTTTTATTTTTTTTTCAATCGCTGTTGCCCAAGACTTGCTTTCGTGCACATATTGTACAAATTCTGCTTTGTGCCACAGGTCATGATTGTGGATGAGTTTACTCTTAACTTCAAAGGGACTATTTGTATTGTATGTTGCAACTGTAAATTGAATTATTTGGCATTTTTCTCATGATTGTAATATTAATTTGAAGTTTGAATTTAATTTTCAATAAAATGGCTTTTTTGGTTTTGTTATGTGTGTACACTGGGTTTTTTCTCATCCGCGGCTTCTTCTCTTGTCTGACGCCTGCTCCTGTCTACACCTGGGCACTTATTGGTCATAGGACTTGCCAGGGCTGGATGAGAGCAGAGATCCTATATTATTGGTGAGAGGAAAAGCATCTTGGTAAGCGCTGGATTCTGCTTTGGACCTAGGTTCAACCCCTGGGTCTGGAAGATCCCCTGGAGAAGGGAATGGCTACCCACTCCAGTATTCTTGCCTGGAGAATCCTATGGATAGAGGAGCCTGGCAAGCTATAGTCCATAAAGTCACAGAGTTGGACACGACTGAGCGATTGACACAGAGATGGGTGGGTGAAGAATCTAGGAGTGCACTCACTTCCTTATCAGACTGTTGTCTGAAGGAAGGCGTGCTCACCCCACTCTTGGGTAAAGCCCCTTATTCCAACCAGGGGAGCAGTCAGGATGGAAAGACAGCAGCCTCGATGGTTCCATGATTCTCATCTCCAGGCACATGTATAGGGCCAGCAGTGAACCCTTGACTGTAATCACAAGGGCCACCACCCATAAAGGGGCGATCTATTTTCCTCTTCACACCTCTTTGGGGTTCCTAAAAAGAAAGTCAACCAAAGACAAGGATGAGTAAAAACGGACCTTGGCCTGGGGAGCTCTAGCTTCAGAAAAATTCTACTAGTTGTGAGACTTTTATTCTGGGCCGCTGTTTATTTTTGGCAAGTCCCTCCTCTGCAAGAAGGTCGAGGGCCTGGGTTAGCATGGTTGCTTTCTTTCTGTCCTGTGCTGTCTGTATGCCTTGGCTTATCACACTTTTAGGGAGGGACAAAGAAACCGTACCTATGAGCATGACCACTGGCTAGGGGCCCACGTCACACTACAAATTAGAGGCTACCTTTCAGATCTGCTCATTCTTACCTCTTTGGCTCTGTTTTCTAAAAGAGCTTAGCAACTGCTCATTTCTAAGCCTAGGAGACATCCTAAAAGCACTTGGGGTGAACTTAGGCAGGGGAACTTGTTTGTGACTCTTTGAGGATGCATATTTATTTATCCTTGTAAGTTAAACATCTGTGTGACTTTAAAAGGCATTGCATGGGAGGTGGGCATGGTGGCTCTCTTGGCCATTCCAGCCTTGTCCAGTGGCAGCAGGGTTTAGGGTGCATCACTGTCCTCCTCGGGGGTCTCAGCTTCTTGGTTTATGGAAAGGTGCTGGGCTAGACTTTGGTGCTATTGACCTTTCAGGCTGGATAATTCTTTGGCGTGTGTGCGGGGAGCTGTTCTGTGCAATGAAGGATGTTTAGCAGCATCCCTGGCTTCTACCGGCCATATACCACGAGCAGCTACCCAGTCCTGATGGTGAAAAATGTCTCCAGACGTTGTCACATGTCCCCTGGGCCGGGCAAGGCCGGGGTGGGGCGCAAAATGGCCCCGATTGAGAACCATTGGGCCAAAGCCTCCAACTTCTTAGGCTTTCTGTACAGAACCAGTGTAAGAAGACATTGCTTATTCAAACAGGAGAATCAGGCAGGACACCTAGGGACTTCCTAGGGAGGCAGGCCCATCACCCTCTCTCATCACCTCACCTGATGGCACCCTGAGGTCTGCATGTGTCGGGAGGCGGCTGCTGGCTCTCCCTTCTAAACTTCCTCCCTCCTCCCCGCTTCATGGGCCGCATAGCCCTTGATCAGCACAGCTGTGGGGCTTTGCTGGGACTGGCCGGCTTGGCTGCGTTCATCAGGGCTCTCTGTTTCTCACTGGAAACGACCGGCGGAAGAAGAAAGCAATTTCTCCAGTGTTTTTGACCCTTCGTGCCCCCTGCCCCCCAAATATTGAATCATCAGACATTTCTTAGAGAGTGGGTGTTTCCTGTTAACTCAATCCCAGCCGAGACCGGCCCTATAAACACCTCAGCTCTCTGTTGCAGAGTTTATTTGGCTGGGAAATGGGTATTGCCATGTAAACAGGAAGCCCCCTGAAGTTATTATCTGCAGATGCGGTTGAAGAGCCACATGTTTATATTTATGGGATTTGAGAACAGTCTGGAAAGGCCAGGAAGGAGGTAGAGGAAGCGCTCCTCGTTCACTGGGAGGGCGGGGCCCGCAGATCTTCACGAGCTGATTTTTCAACCCCTTTGGAAGCGGGTGGTTAAATGCACTGACCCAGCCAAGAGCCAGGGCAGAAATGGAGGTACCGGCTGGTCTGATGTAAGCAAACAACCCTACCTAGATGATCAGGTTAATGGGGGCACAATCCAGTTTCAGTGTCTGTCGCAATCATTTAAAGCTAGTTTAGAGATGTGCCCTAGGAAACAAGGGTTTTTTTTTTTTGGTTGTGGGGTGGTTTGTGATAAGATTGCTATTTTGTAGTCTCTTGAGTTTTTCTGGGGGAAGTCAACTGACCACCTCTGTCTCAGTGAGCGCAGGCCAGCTAGCTGCCCTGTGAGACCCCAGGCAGACTCATGCATTAGCTCCTCAAGTCAGCTGAAAGGGCCTGGGAAGGATCCTTCATGGGAAGGTCTGCACCACCTGAGGTCTCCGGGTGTTGGTGCAGAGAATGTGGGGTGGCAGGGCAGCTGGCTTCTCCCTTGCCCTGGGTCACCTGGCCACTTCCATCCCTTCTCCACCACCTCTGCTCTTCCTTCCTGGGCTCTCTCCTCGGGCCTGGAGAAGATGCTGAAGGAAGGCCAGGTAGTAACCAATACATGGATAGGTCCTTATTTAAATTATGAGCTCTGAGCAAAGACAAGGGCATTTCCTTGCTCCTTACCAGCCTTTTTTTGTAGCTCCCCCAGGGCTTCATAGCAGTAGCCATTCAATTGTGAGGCTTTGAAAATGAAATTAAAAAAAAATAATAATTCATCAAAATTTAGCCTAAGATCCACTGCAGATGTAACGGGTAATACACTAAGCGGGGTGTGTGTGTGTGTGTGTGTGTGTGTTGGGTGTGTGTGTATGACGGGTACATGCACGCCTGAAGGGAGGGAGAGGGAGGGAGAAGGGGGAAGGGATGGGAAGAGGTACCAGAGCAACCTCTCAGGGAAAGATGAGGCTCGGTGCACACACAGATGCCCCTTGACACAGCATTTATTTGCCTCAGATGTTCTTTCTCCTGCAAATTCTGCAAAAAAAAAAAAAGCACACCTTCCTCCCACAAGCAATTATTCTTCCTCAAATAGGTTATTTAGAAGGGACCGGGGACACCAGCCGCCTCCCTGAGATGTGAGGAGCACAGTGATGCGGATGACTAAGAAGGGCTATTATTCATTTTTGTAAAGCATTTTTATTCACAAGCGTTCCGTGATTCAACCGGCCCTGCTGTCCTGACAGACATGCTCAACCAGTTGGAAAGCAGAAAGATCAAGTTTCTAGAAACCCACTAAACGTTTACTAAAACTTACTTTAATTTTGTTTTTTTTTATGATCTTGTTGCGATGATGTCTGACCACTCAGTGGGGTTTTCTGAAAAACCTATTTTATGTCTTAGCATCACAAGGGTAGCTCACTTCGTGATTGCCATGCCTTGTTCCCGGTTCTGTGTCACTCCACAGCCAATAGGAAGGGAGAAATACCACCCCTGCCCCCCCACCCCCGCTCCCCCCAGAGATACCATCCTTATGGAGAAACCAAGAGCATCTAGCAGAATGCTAGAAAAAAATGGGGGCTGGGGAGGGCCAGGGACAAGCTAAAGAACTTCCACACAAGCCCCTCAAGAACAAGTTTTGTCTTCACTACACCGAAGAGGTCAGAACATAGAATTGCAGCCAGGTCTCGTGTGGCCCTGTTCTCCTACTGCCTTACGGCATTTCTCTCTGAGAGCCCAAAGTCCCAGGGTAAACCAGTGCAGGGAGGAAGATGGAGTAGGATCCATGGAGTCAGGAGATATAGGGTACAGTGGCAGAGCCGGAGCTGGGTTTTGAGAGATGAGGGTACCAGCAACTCCCAAAACACAATCAGACGATGCTTTGGTGTAAAAAGTGCAAGTGTATTATTTAAAAATAGCAAAAGGCCAACACACAAAACCATGTGATGTGTGTAATCGTGAGGGCCTTCATACAATGGCTTTATGATTTAAAGCTCCTTGGGCATCCTTTCCTTCTTAAATTAGGTCATTTATTCATTTATTTCTTAATAACTGCTTCCATCTCTGACAGTGCAGCAACTCTGGCCAGTTTCACTTTCTGTTTCTCTGTGAGTTTCTCTCTATTCTTCTGCCCTAAAACGAGAGGAACCTTTTGTGGGACTTGTGACAGACCCCAGGAATGTCTTAGCCCGATTCTCTTTTTCCCTCACAGTCATTTAATATTGAAATCTTGAAAATCACAGTGACCTTTCTCCTTTTTAGCCGTGTGCCCCAAGAGTCTTTCTGGGTGTGGCTATGAGGGTGTAGAAAATCCAACTCCTTATCAAGATCTTATTAGTGGTTTTACAGATGAGAAAGGCAGAGATTATTACTGACTGTAATTCTCTACCACAACTTCTGGGGCACACTGAGAACTCAAACTGTGGAGGAGAGACTTCTGGACTGACTTTCACTCTTCTCGAGCATCCAAAGGAGGGAAGGATCCAGGAGGGATGCAAGGCGGAACTTTAGCAAGGAGTTAAGTGGTTAATAGGAACTCAGTTTTTTTTTTTTTTTTTTATTGGCTAATAAAACCTCTCAGGGTTTTTCATATTATACGGTTCCTTCAGGCTTGTAGCCCAATGCTTAAAATAAAAAGCAAAAGATGAAAACAACAACAAAAAAGCTGGAGTCTGAATACCCATGCAGCCCCAGTCTTGTTTACTTTTTCATTTCCGCAGTTGTAAAAAAAAAAAAAAAAAAGAAATTTTCCTCTGGTAGTTCAACTTTATCACACTGAAGGAGCCGGGCAGTATTTGAACAACTCCAGCGATTCTTGCCTCCCAGTGAAAGGAAAAATTATGCTCTGTCTCTCTGTTTCAGGCAAGAGGAGACCACGATGCGAATGACAGATGCATGGGGAAATTTCAAAATGAAAGCCTGGGATGGGGGCGGGGGGTGGGTTGGGGAGAGCAGATATTGAACCGAAACCAGCCCTGGAATCCTGAATGCAAATATCTCTGTCCATTTCTTGCCAGTGGTGCTGTTCTCCCAAGGGAGCAGGATGTTCTTGTTTTTAATAATAGCCAGACCAGATGCTAAATTCTCCCCGGCAACATGCTGGAGAAGTGAGAAGGCAAGCAGCTGATTCCTGTTAAGATGAACACCAGGCGAATAAGCCAGAAACTATGAGAATGCTCTGGAGGTTTTCGCTTTGTAAACCCCCGTTTGGCAGAAAGATCACAGAATCTGAGTTGAAAACACAGAGTGTCCTCCTGCCCCGGTGCCTCCTGCACTCGTGCTGCCTGCTGGGGGCCTTGCTGCCTTCTGGCCATCCTGCCCTTTCCTGAGTTCTCCAGAGCACCGGCTCCCAGGTCCCCCGAGAGGGAAAAATCGGAAGCCCTGTGCCCTCCGGCTTTCACTGACTGTAAAAAAATAAAAAACAACAACTCATCAACAGGAGGGATTTTTTTTGTTTTACTTGTTCCTTGCCATAGAAAATAGTGAAATCCTGAACCTGAGCCAATGATTTTAAAATGGCATCTTTGTTCCATCTTTTTCGCTCTCTTCTTCCCCCTGTCAGAGTCCATCAAATCTTGCAGTTCTTATTTTGTTTTAGGGTCTGCCACACATGGAAGATGCTGCTTTCTTCTTTCCCAGGGAGCTGCCAGAACCGCTGTGGGGCTCTGCAGGGCTGGGCTGACCACAGCAGACATTGACCTGGCTGCACACTGAGGCCGGCTCTCGCCACCCAGGCATTCTTTCCCGGACAGTAAGGGTGCCTGGTGCTCCCTGACTGCCTCTCCTTGGGGCTTTGTGCCCAAAGTCTGCAGGAGTGAGAGAAGGAATGGATGTTAGGAGCAGGTAGAGAGGTTCATACTGGTAATCAGGTCCCCAGAGTTCTCCTGGGACTTCCCTGGTGGCTCAGTGGTAAAGAATCTGCCTGCCAGTGCAGGAGATACAGGTTCAATCCCTGGGTCGGGAAGATCCCCTGGAGAAGGGAATGGCTACCCACTCCAGTGTCCTTGCCTGGAGAATTCCATGGACAGAGGAGCCTGGCAGACTACAGTCCGTGGAGTAGTAAAGAGTCAGACATGACTGAGCCACTAAATACCACCAACAAAGTCCTCCTTACGGCTTTTCTTCTTTGTCCCCATCATCCTCCTAAGCCCTGGTACTTCCTTTTCCTGGTTGCTGCTCCCTTCCCTGCAATGCAGACAGGACACCCTAGCTACTGTTTTCTCACTGTTTTCTTCCTCCATAGCTGTCTTTGAAGGTTGTTAGGCCCAGACCTCACTAGCATGACCATTCCAGGGAGAAGGCAATGGAGACAGAAGATGGTTTACCTCTTTCCACTCTTGGGATGGCACTGAGGCCATTGTTTTAATTTCCTTTTGGGGAAAAGTCATATTTGGTACTGATAACCTGATCAAATAAGAATACTTACAACATTTAATTTTCATCACACACTTGACTATGCCCTTGGCACTTGGCTGAATGTTTCATGAGACTATCTCAATCTTCCCAGCAACCTAGGAAGAAGGTAGTACTGTTTTTATCCCCATTTTACTGATGAGGAAGCAGGTTTAGACTTGCCCAAGTTACACAGCCATTAAGACTCAAGCCTAGATCTGTATGATTCTAAAGACTATGTCCCTAAGCTAAAACTTTAGACACACTCTCCTTTATCATCAGTGGAGAAAGTAAATGACTTAATGAGATACAAGGAAGCCTAGCAAAGTGTCTGTAGCATAATAAATATAAAATAGATGGATTCTATTATAGTTACTCTTTGTGCCCCATGGACTGTAGCCCTCCAGGCTCCTCTGTCCATGGAATTTTACATGTAAGAATACTGAAGTGGGTTGCCTTTTCCTACTCCAGGGGATCTTCCTGACCCGGGGATCGAAACTACATCTTTTATGTCTCCTGTACTGGCAAGCAGATTCTTTTTGGCTCAGTGGGTAAAGAATCCACCTGCAATGCAAGAGATGAGGATTTAATCCCTGGGTTGGGAAGATCCCCTGGAGTAGGACATGGCAATCCACTCCAGTATTTTTGCCTGGATAATCCCACGGACAGAGGAGCGTGGTGGGCTACAGTCCACGGGGTTGCAAAGAGTCAGAGATGACTGAAGCAACTGAGCATGCACAAGCATTATTGTTATGCCTGGACGACAGAGGATGAGATGGCTGGATGGCATCACTGACTCTATGGACGTGAGTCTGAGTGAACTCCAGGAGTTGGTGATGGACAGGGAGGCCTGGCGAGCTGCGATTCATGGGGTCACAAAGAGTCAGACACAACTGAGCGACTGAACTGAACTGAACTGAATGACTACATTGATTCTCTTAAAATGTGTCTATAAAGATTCCAAATAGTTTGACTCTCAATACAGCTAGAGCCCCAAGTGGAATGCTTTTTTAAAAATATTCTTTGGACATTTAAAAAAATGTTGCTCTTTCAAAGTAATCTTTTTAAACTTATTTTATAGACTAATTTTCTACTGAACATCATGGCTAACTTTGGCAATTGGCTTATCATGGCCTCTTCCCTGAAGGAACTCAGAGACATCACATAGCATAAAGGATAAATTTAAAATGCATGGGCACATTCAAAACAGAAATGTTGACTCTGCCCCAACCTCAACCCTCAATATGTGATCTCTTCCAAGGTCTTCCATTTAGGTGTGTTGAGTTTCATGTTAATGTTGCTGCTGAAAAAGGTATTAATGAACCGAATTTGGCAGCATTGGCCTCATTTAACAAGAGAAAGGCCCAGACCAAGAAATTCCTGTCAACTTCAACTCTTGCCTTTCCAAGAGTGGCTCTGGGGTCCTTCTCGCCACCTGACAAAGGGGCAGCACCCAGGTCCCCCGTTTCTGAACTGGCATCACTAAGAGGCGGAACTGATCTTGGAGGCCGCAGGTCTGAGTTGGGATACCTGATGTGTACATGGCTTTGAGTACTTGTACAGGGGCCTGGAGGAGCCTGGGAATGGAATCTCAGTGTTTTCTGCCCTAAATCATCTAAATCTCTTTAACTGAATAAGTAGGTTTCTCTCCAACTGTCTTAAAGCATTTTACAGACTATTTCCTTACATCTATTTTATATGGAATTAATATCCCATTGTCCCGAATTCCCAGAGAATAGAACGACCTCTTTCCCTCTCATTCTCTCTGCCTTATTTTCTTTTTCTTTCTGGAAATATTTCTTGAACATCTACTATAAGCAGAGCAATATAGTGGAAGGCTCACCACCATTAAAAAGCATGTTGGCAAGCATCTCTGTTCAATTCATCCATCCCAGTAAGAGATGTTTGTCATGCCATTCTCTATTTAAGCAAATTCATGAATGTTTAACGTGGCCGAAAACAGAGATTAAAAAGTTAATGATTCGTTTCTAGAGAGAATTTAGATAGTTTTGATTTCTGCTTACAGCCAATTTCATTTCCCACTTCCTAAAATACTCAAGTATTTGTAAGATACTCAACATCTATATTTAGTCATACAAGCCTTTCATTTCCACCATAATATATGGGAGGGTTGGTGTTGAAAAAGTGGATGATTTTCATATAATCAGAGGGGGAAATCTGCTCTTCCATTTTCTCTTTCCTGTTGTCACAGTCATGCAGCTGCATGAAGGGGCTGAGCGAGGTATTGAAAGGGGGAAGTGGAGGGACTTCCCTGGTGGTCCAGTGGTATGGATTCTGCACTTCTGCTGCAAGGGGCACCGGTTCAATCCCTGGTCAGGGAACTAAGATCCCATGTGCCCTGCAGCACAGCCAAATAAATAAATAATAATAATAATAAACAAAAGAAAGGGGAAAGCAGTAAGTGGCAAAAAAGATCCGAGTTCCAGATCCCTACTAACCAAACGTGTGACCTTGAACAAGCCACTTAACCTCTCTTGACCTTCTCCTGAAGTGTAGGCAATGATATATTATCTTCCAGATGGTCTGCTAAGGTTCCATGCAGCAACTCTTACCTATCTATAGATGTGGAGTGGCTTTCAGAATGGAGAAATTGTGGGGAGTTTTAAGAGGCAGCTAGGGTCTGCCTAGCATTAAGAGAGATAACGAGGTCCACTGTTCCTCACAGAATTGGCCAAAGTGGCCCTTTTGTAGAGGATTAGGAAATGAAATCCCAGAGAGGTCAAATCACTTTTGCAGGATCACGCTGTAGATGGATGAGGGGACGTCAAGGGTTGGAATCTATTTCTAAGCAGTTCTCAAGCTCATTCCCTGGAAGGGGCATTTCCTTCCTTTATGAGAGTAGCATCTTCTGCGTTATCCTTTCATTAAGCATTCGTTTACTTTTTTACTTTTTATGAACCTATTTCCATTTGTTATTAACTTACACTGATTCTGTTAAAAATTTCTTATGTGAATTAATTTCCAACATACGAATTCCATACTATACTCCAGCTGTTGTTCAGTCGCTAAGTAGTGTCCAACTCTTTGTGACCACATGGACTGCAGCGTGCCACTCTCCCCTATCTGTCACTATCCCCTAGAGATTGCTCAGATTCATGTCCATTGAGTCCGTGATCCTATCTAACCATCTCATTCTCTGCCACCCTTTTCTCCTTCTGCCTTCAATCTTTCCCAACATCAGGATCTTTTCCAGCTAACCTTATTGAAAAAGACCCATTATACATGACTTCATTAAAATTATAGGTAAAGATACCAGGTCTGACCTAGTGAGAAATTTGGTGTAAGAGGATGAATGTCATTCCTTCCTGAACAAAGGTGATCCGTCTGTTGGCAACATGCTTCAAACTGATTGTCCCTTAGTGGACAAGAGGTCCGCTTGTCCTCAGTACTAAAGGTAGATGTCATGACCTTGCTGTGATCCAAGGTCTTTCTATTTGCTGTTTCATGCTCTGACTATAGACAGGAGGCCACATTCTGGATTTCATTCACATGATATCCTAGCCATCTGAAGAAATGGTACATGACAGCTAATCTTGAAAAAAGACAGATTTTTCATCTCAATGTTACCTTTTATCTGCTTACTGTCTGAGTTACATTACAACCAACACATATCTTCAATTTTAAAGATGTAAGCAGAAAACCATGCTAGTGGTGCAAAGATGGGAGACACAGGTACCAGGTGTAGTGTTTTTAGACAAAACTTAGAATGTGATTAATCATCTAATGCTTGTTTAATGATAGACACTGCCTTGTTATGTCTCGTGATTGTGAGACACAAGTGCAAAACCATTTACAGGGCAGAAGGAAGTCGAGGGCTAAGAAGAGGGAAAATCTGTAGCTTTGCCCTATCCCTTGCTTGAGAGAACAGTTCTCATTGTTTTGCTTCACAATCCCCGACTCTCATCTGGCTTGGAGGGAGGGGCCGTTCATTCAATAAACACTGATTGAACACTCACTAGAAATGATGGAAAGGACAGTGAATGAGACATACTCTGTGCCCCCCAAAAATTCACCATTTACTCAGAGAGACAGAAAAGTAAGCCTGTAAGTGACAACATGGCACAGCAGTGCCACAAGAGAGCTGTGAACCAAGGCTTGTTGCTGTTTGGTTGCAAAGTTGTGTCCAAATCTTTGCAACCCCATGAACTGCAGCATGCTAAGCCCTATTGGGCTTCCCTGATATCTCAATTGGTTAAGAATCCACCTGCAATGCAGAAGACCCTGGTTCGATTTCTGGGTTGGGAAGATCTGCTGGAGAAAGGGTAGTCTACCCACTCCAGTATTCTTGGACTTCCCTTGTGGCTCAGCTGGTAAAGAATCTGCCTGCAATGTGGGAGACCTGGGTTTTATCCCTGGGTTGGGAATATCCCCTGGAGAAGGGAAAGTCTCCCCACTCCAGTATTCTGGTCTGGAGAATTCCATGGACTGTATAGTCCTTGGGGTTGCAAAGAGTACGATACGACTGAGCAACTTTCACTCACTAAGCTTCCCTGTCCTTCACTATCTCCTAGAGTTTGCTCAAACTCATGTCCATTGAGTCGGTGATGCCATGCAACCATCTCCTCCTCTGTCGCCCCCTTCTTAATGGTAGAGAACCAAGGGCAGAGGAACCCTATACAGGCAGCAGCCCCTGGGAGCGATAGGAAGATGACATTTGAGCTGGATCTGGAAGAATGAGTAATTAATTCCTTGCTGTCCTGGGTCTGCTGCCGAGCTTGAGTGTTAGCCCCACGTCCAACTTGCAGTGTGGTACCCGGGACCAGGCAGGCCCCCACGGCTCTCCAGAAGGAAAAAAAGGGTGATATGGCCATCCCAGGCTTGTGGCGATCTGTAGTGTTCTAGATCACATATCCATATATAGGACAGGAAAGAGGACTTCTCAGAGGCTTTCGAGTGAAGTGGTTGGGTGAGCAGTATCAGAATCTCTGTGTGATACGAGTCTCACTTCAGAAACCATGTTCAATACCAGAATAATTAAAGACCCATGTTATCAAAATATACAGCATGAAGATAAAAATGTGTGATCTTGATGTTTAACAAAAGAAACACCACTGTAAGAAACGTCGAGGGATGACAGCACAAAGTATCTAAATTTCAGGACCAAGTGTAGATATGCTTTATCTGATTGCTCAGATAAAATTGATTGTTCAACCTCTGCTACCAAGTGGATTGAAGTCTTTTACTTTTTGGGCCATGCCAGGGCATGAAGAATCTTAGTTCCCCGACCAGTGATTGAACCTGGGCCCCCTGCATTGGAAGCACAGAGTCTTAACCACTAGACCGCCAAGGAAGTCCTGGACTGGAGTCTTGATGAGAAAGTGAGAGATGATCTGGCACCTGAGACCTTTCAGCGTTCAGTAGAGTGACAAGTATAAATGGTTGGGACACGTTTATGCTCTGGATGAGACCTATTCAAAGAATGTCACGCGAGTTATGCCCACGACTGACCCTATGTAAAATTTTAAAGCAGGATTTTGGGATCTTCTCTACCTACCCCTCCAGACCCCTCCTTTGGAGGCCTGCCATGCCCCTGAAGGACCCCCATGGACCCTGTGTCTCTCGTGAGCCCACACCATTTACCCCTGCACTGTGGATCTCTTCTTTTATAAGGCGAAAATATCCCGACACTCACCTTTGAGGAGTCAGTGTATTTGCATTTCAAGAAAGATTTTTTTTGGAACCACTGAAACCTCACTTCCAAAGTCACATACCCAGCTCAAAGGGCAGGAAAGTTGCTTGGGGTGGTTTTTTTGACATCTCCTGGAGCTGCTGCTTTCCTATAGGCTAATCCCTGCCTTGCCCCGTTGACAGCCAACCCTCATTCTTCTTTCTCTCTCCCTCTTGCCCCAGAACCCTGCCCAGATGCCTTGAGGTGATAGGGGACCCGTGTTCTTAGCCACTGCGGGCTGGAGTGAAAATGAGGGAGAGAGTCCTGGTTCTACCTGAAGCTCACATCAGGGGGCCTTGCATTTTATTCCTGTCTCTGCAAGAGGCGGTTTATTGATTAATGGAACTTTATTAGACTTATTAAAGCAAATAAAACACATGCACACACACATAAATCCTTCTGTACCCCTCCCAAACCACTGGCTGGCGGAACGAGTTCTATTTCCAGCCCTGACATCTTGCCCGTCTGTCATTCTCCGTCCTGGCTGCATCAAGTTCCATTGGGTTTGAGTTTATTGGCGACACAGTGAAGTTTATGTTGTCATAGAAATTAGCCTTGATGGACAGGGATACGGCCAGGGGATCAGGAGAGCTGGGCAGCCTCGTGGTATTGGCATGACTGAGATGTTAGGGTGCCTGGAACCTTCTCCAAAAAAAATCAAAGCTGGCTCTTTTGCAGCAGCAAACGAGAGCAACAAGACACTCCCCAGAGACGGACGCTGGGACGTGATTGTGAGCCGTCCAGCTCCCATTCCCCCCAACCCTCCCAGTGCCCCCCTGGTGCCAAAAATCCTTCCCCGAGCAATGGAGGCAGGGCTGGGAGGCCTGAGGTTAATCCGCCCTTCTGCAGTTCGTGGTTAGCTTTCGTAGGCTCTTGGCTGTTTGACAAAGTTGGATAATAATTCAATATTTCTTTCTGAAATACTTGACCTTATTGTTAGTTTTTGTGACAAGGGGAATTTAAAGGAGCTGCAAAAAATGCAAGTGAGTGTGGCTGAGAAAGGCCAGGGTACGCCCCTGACTAGCACACAGTTTCTTTTCCTGACGTCTATAAAATGTAGGTGAAAACAGGTCAACATTGATGTTGGCAAATGGGAAAACCAGTTCTATTGTTAGCCAACGAGCTTCAGATATAAATGTAAGTCTGGTTCAATCAAAACCACGTTTGTTTTAGACCCTAGTGATGTGCTTTCTATTAAAAAAAAAAAAGCCTATTTATATAGACACACGAAATAAAAATATTCTTTGACCAGAAGGATTCTTTTCTGAGTATCACAAGGACTTGTTGGAATACAAGACTGCTTTCATTTTCTTTTTTAAAATTTGCAGGGGACACACTCCCAGTATCTTCCCTTCTCTTTATTTTGAACCAGCCAGAGCTGTTGAAGATTAAAATCATATATAAAGAAAAATTCTGCATTGCCTGATGTGGGGGCTTCTTGGAGATGGCTGGCTGGGGGCTGAGAAAGAAATGAAGTTATTAGGAGGTCAAACATACAGCCTGCCCCCCAAGATTTGGCCTGAGTCTATCATTGCTTTTATGAGCTCTTCTCAAGAGGCTCATAAGACACGTTTGAGCTCACGAAGGAGGAACAGGAGAGAAGTTTAGCCACTTGCCAAATCCAGATCGTGGAGGGTCAGTTAATTTTAGCCTACCGGGCAGCTCACTGATTTTACCTTCTCTCTGCACTAGGAGCCTCTCAAGTCCTGTCCTGCAAGGAACTAGGAACAATCATATAATGTTGAATATGGGCTGGTTAATAGAATTCTAGAAGGATTTACTTTTTCTTGTGAGATCACTTTTTTTTTTTCCAACTTGGGGTGAAATTCACATGGCATAAAATGAAACTTTCTCTAAAAAATATGTATTTATCTGGCCATGTTGGGTCTTAGTTACAGTGTGCAAATATGTCATACAGGATCTTTCATTGTGGAGCTCGACTCTCTAGTTGTGGCATGGGGAGTTCAGTAGTTGTGGTGTGGAGGCTTAGTTGCCCTTTGGCATGTGGGATCTTCCTGGACCAGGGCTTGAACCCATGTCTTCTGCATTGGCAGATGGATTCTTAACCACTGGGCCACTAGGGAAGGCCTCGAATGAACCATTTTTAAAGTGAACCATTCAGGGGCGTTTAGTCCACTCTCCACATTGTATGACTGCTGCATTCTCATCACCCCAAACAGATACCATTAAACCCTGGCCACCTCTAGATCCACTTTTGAACACAAGTTGGTTAGCTGTGTTCTCGCACAGAGTGCCATCTTAGAGCCTCATGATTTAAACAGGGCTTGACTGTATTTCCAGAAAGGACCCAAGAGGAGAGAGGATTTGCTGTAGGGAGGACTGGAGGCCCTGGGCAGGGCAGGGCAGGGGGAAGGCGGGGAGGAGGGATGTGGGCACAGGAGAGATTGCCTCTGTAATCACCGGGTAACCCAGAACCAGAGACCTTCTGAACTGGAGAAGGTGACCATCTGTTGGAGTAGCTGCTCCTTCTGAGGCTTATTTTTTCTCCTACTGAGGTGATGAGCCCTTTAAAATTCTCAGCATTCTCACTCTGCTGCATCCCCGCGTCCCGTCTAGGAGGCCGTTTATTCCTTTAATTTGTGTTGGTCGGCATCCAAGTCTGGCACTAGGCAGTCCCCAGTGGAGAAGCCGGGAGGTGGTGCAGGCTCACCCAGGTTAGGGAGGGAGTGCTCCCCGGGATGCTAACTGTGGGTTGTCTCCTTCAATACACATCATCCTGCTGGATAATCATTTTCAAATGGCAAACAATAATAAAAGCTTTCCTCTCTATTGCTTCCAAGTGTCAACGTATCTACACAGGCTATAGACGTGAGTGTGTGTGTGTGTGTGTGGGTGTGTGTGTGTGAATTCTCTAAGAAAAAGAAGTTTGGGGGAGCATTTGAGCGTGTTGGAAAGGCTGAGAATCACCTCAGGTTGCTTTCCAAACACTCTACTGGTGGCTGACCTGGAACCTGGATCAGAGAAAGAAGAACAAAAGTGTCGGGTGACTGTCATTTTTAATCCACATCTGAAGGGAGTCAGCAGGTTCTCTTATGAGCTGGGCCCCTTGTGAACCTAGGGGGAGCTTCAAGCTGGGAATGAAACAGGATGGGGGGATGCCAGAGGCTAGATATGGCTGCTAAGGATGTGTGACTAGATCTTGAAAGGAAAACCCCAAAGTCTGTGGCCACAGAGGGAGAGTGAGGCTGATGCCCCCCTCGGGGTGCACGTGTGTTTTGGGTCTACACAGTCTCCTGTCTCATTGTGACCCCTTTCCCTGGAGTATCTATTTTCCTTGAAGTGGTTGAGGTAACTTAACTGCTAAGAAATTTCAAACATTTTTTAATGTTAAGATATAGATGAATAAAGTATGGAATGCAATATGAAATTCATAGGAATTGGAGAGATAAAACAGGACTCTGGAGATATCTCCTATTTATAATGGGCTGCTGCTGCTGCTGCTGCTAAGTTGCTTCAGTTGTGTCCAATTCTGTGTGACCTCATAGACAGCAGCCTACCAGGCTCTCCCATCCCTGGGATTCTCCAGGCGAGAACACTGGAGTGGGTTGCCATTTCCTTCTCCAATGCATGAAAGTGAAAAGTGAAAGTGAAGTCGCTCAGCCGTATCCGACTCTTCGTGACCCCATGGACTGAAGCCCACCAGGCTCCTCTGTCCATGGGATTTTCCAGGCAAGAGTACTGGAGTGGGGTGCCATTGCCTTCTCCGTATAATGGGCTACTTTGGGTCAAATTCAGGCTGATGCCCCAGGGTTAATGGTTTGCTGTGCAGTCAGGCTGCTGAAGTGAAAATAAAAGAGGAGTCTGGTGGGTGTTCAGGACATTTTCCCAGAGGCCTGTGGAGTAGCTGGATCTTGTAGAATTTCCTCCCCGACACCCTGTCCTTGCATGCATCCAACTCCATCTCCTCTTACAAACCTTCAGGTCTCCTGTGCAGACTTACTAGCCATTCTGACTCAATTGCTCAATGACACTGTATGTCGTCTGAACCCCATGGGTTTGGTGCTCTAATCCTCTTACATTCTTTCGCTTATCTATGTTTCTGCTTAACCAACAGCATCGCAATTTAGTGGTTTAGAACAATAGCTATTGTATTGCTCATGATTCCGTGGGTCAAGAATGCTGGCAGGGCTCAGCCCTGCAGTTTGGCAGGGCTAGCTTGAGCTTCCTTATGGCATGGTGGTCCCAGGGTAGTCAGAATTCTTCCAGTCAGGGCTTCAAAGAGGCACAAAAGTGGAAGCTGCATCTCTCTTAAGGTCCACCTTGAAGAGGAGATGGGCAAGGTCACTCTTCCACTGTGTTCTGTTGGTCAAAGGCAATCACAGGGGCCAGCCTTGGGTCAAGGGAAGGGGAAGTAGACCCCACAACTCTTCACAGGAAGAGAGGCAAAGCCTATGAATGTAACCCCTCTGTAGCTACATCCTTAGATATTACAGTTCTCGATGACCCCCTCAGGGTCCCCTGCAGTGGGACTTGGTCAGCATTTGGTGATTGTTTCAGGATTCAGACATCAGTGACAGGTGTGGGAGAAGAGATCTCAGGTGTGAGGCATCTGGATAAGGGGCGTTCTGGCTATAGAGAATGGGTTTGTTTATCAAGAGGAGTCCCTAATATTTTGTCAAAAGGGTCATGATATGCTTTTCTGAGTCCTGTAATTGATCAAATATATGCCAAATATACTAGGGTTGCGGGACTCTCTTTATGGGGTAAGTAGAAGCTCACACCACTTAACAGTTCTGCGGGGAAGAGCTGGGTGGCAGGATCCCTCTAGACTTGCCCAGGGCCCCTGGGGGCAGTCAGGCTGGAAAGTCTGCTCTGGTTGTCACTCAGAGACTGAGCAAGGGTCCAAGAGCCACCCTTCCAGGAGAGCAGAGAAAGAGGCTATTGTTTCTTGCCACTTTAAGTAGCTGATGACAGTAGAAAAGAATGTAGTTAGAACCTTCCCTGTTAACTACGGAGGATTAGAACCAACTGCAGAACTAGACTCTTGAAGCCTCTGGGCACAAGGTGTGGGAACCACTGTGGGGGCAGAAAGGGAGGGAGCGTCCCCTGGGGGTGGCCCTGTTGATTCTAGAATTCCATTCCCTCCACCTCCCAGTGACTGAAACCTTCATCCCACTTGGCCTTGGTTTCCCAATAGGCAAAATGGGGACACTGGTTCTTAGGAATTTTTTTTTTTTTTTTTGGAAGAGTAAATAAAATAACCTAAATAGAGGGCCTAGCAAAAGTATTAAATACTAACATAGAATAAATAAATATTAACTTTTTTCTCTCCAAAATGTTAGAAAAGGGAACTTGGATCACTGAGTCCAATTTGCGAAAGACCAGACTGAGGCCTGGACTTGATAACATGACTTGCCCAGGTTTAAGGATCACACTAGGGTTCACCCAGGGGCTCAGCAGTAAAGAATCCACAGGCAGTGCAGCAGACACAGGTGATGCGGGTTAGATCCCTAGGTCGGGAAGATCCCCTGGAGAAAGAAATGGCAACCTGGCCCAGTATTCTTGCCTGGAGAATCCCATGAACAGAGGAGCCTGGCAGGCTGTGATCTATGGGGTCGCGAAGACTTGGACATGACTGAAGCGACTCCGCACGCATGCACACACATCACACTGGTGCGTCCTCATTTCCTCCTCTCGGCCCAAGGCTCTTCCTTGACATCTGAGTCCTTCTAAGGACACGCAGTATTTCAGTTGCAAAAGCACACTGCAACTCAAAGTGGCCACTTGGGCCTTTGTTCTTGGTAGCTCGCCCCATAGGACCCCAAAGAACATTGGGGTAACCGGAAGACAAAATGCTGGAGAAACATTGAAACTAAATGAGACAAAATATCACCTCCAACATTGGCAAATTTCAACACAGAAATCTTATAATTTTATTTTATTTTAATTAAAATATTTTAAAATATCAAAACCATTTTGGATTGGGGTCTAGCCGATTAACAAAGTTGTGGTAGTTTCAGGTGAGCAGTGAAGGGACTCAGCCATCATATGCATGTATCCATTCTTCCTCAAACCCCCCTCCCATCCAGGCTGGCACATAACATTGACCACAGTCCTGTGAGACAGGGCTTCACTGATAGCTCAGTTGGTAAAGAATCCACCTGCAATGCAGGAGACCCCAGTTTGATTCCTGGGTCGGGATGATCCTCTGGAGAAGGGATAGGCTACCCACTCCAGTATTCTGGCCTGGAGATTTCCATGGACTGTGTATAGTCCATGGGGTTGCAAAAAGTAGGACATGACTGAGTGACTTTCACTTTCTTTCCAGGCAACACGAAAATCTTTGAATAAAGCCATCTATTGAAATCACATTAGTCAGTCCTTGTTTCTCTATCAATTTCTTTTTATTAAAAAAAATTATTTGAAAGATCAGTCCAGAATTACAATAAAGTAAAAAAGATGTCTCTTTTTGTCTATCTCTCCTCTCCTGCTAATTCTACTCCAGACAACTCTTACGTGAGTCCAACTTTGCCTCTTCGTTTATCAACAACTCCTAGTGGACTTGTTGCATAGCCACCCCAGCCCCCTTCCCCATCTCCTCCTGAGTTACGGCATTCAGTCTGTATAATTAAGTTTTCCAGAATCCCAGGTTTAGAGACATGGTACTTGGGCCTCATCATCTGTTACTGAACAATGCTGCTGCTGCTGCTAAGTCGCTTCAGTCGTGTCCGACTCTGTGCGACCCCATAGACGGCAGCCCACCAGGCTCCCCTGTCCCTGGGATTCTCCAGGCAAGAACACTGGAGTGGGTTGCCATTTCCTTCTCCAATGCATGAAAATGAAAAGTGAAAGTGAAGTCGCTCAGTCATGTTCAACTCTTCGCGACCCCATGGACTGCAGCCTACCAGGCTCCTCCGTCCATAGGATTTTCCAGGCAAGAGTACTGAACAATAAATCACCCCAAAATATGGTGGCACAAGAGGTTGATATTTAATTACATGGATCAGAAATTAGAATAGGCTTGTCTCCATGGTATACAAGTGGCCTCAGCTGGGAAGATGTGAAAGACTGAGGGGTATCTTCATTCACTCGTTGGTTGCCTAGATTGGGCTGGGTGAAGGGTTGTCTGAGCCAGGACCCGCTCTGGGTGTGGGGGCCTCAGGGTCGTTGGACTTCTCTTGTTCTTGCTTGGCCCTGAGAGTAAGTGTCCAGTCAACCTGGGATGGGGGAGCTGCACGGCCTTTAATGCTGGGGCCTCAGAATCACATGGTGTCACTTGCACTGTACCCACTGGTCATCACGGTCCCAAGTCCACCCAGATTCCAGGAGAGGGGACCCTGTCTCTCAAGGGAGGTGCATCGAAGACCCAGTACCCAGGGAGTTTAAACCATCATGGACAAATGGTGATCCTGCTTTCTGAATAATGAGAGCTCACCAGCTAACAAAGGATTTTGGTGCTGTTTTAGGGAAGAAAGGCAGTCTTAAAGAGATGAGACTTGGACACTTGCTCTCTGGGTCATTTTAAAAGATTACAGAGACAGAATAAGTAAAAATGGGACTACCTTGGGTAGTCTTGGGGGAAAGCATGGCTTTTAAGTAATTGACTGGACATTTTCATCTTCCACCCATGAGAAGCAGGGCCACCACCTGTTGCTTTTTAGAGAGTAAGACCGTTCCGGGCCCAAGCCCTCACCCCAGAGCCTATGTGGTGATGAACTGGACTTTGTGTTTTTTTCCACCGACAGCAGAGGAAATAGTGAAAGTGAAAGTGAATTTGTTCAGTCGTGTCTGACTCTGTGACCCTATGGACTGTAGCCTAACAGGCTCCTCTGTCCGTGGGATTTTCCTTGCAAGGGTACTAGAATGGGTTGTCCAGGGGATCTTCCCAATCCAGGAATTGAACCCGGGTATCCCACATTGCAGGCAGATGCTTTACCCTCTGAGCCACCAGGGAAGCCCCAGAGGAAATAGTAGTGCAGGAAAATCTCCTTAAAAGCAGAGCAGAGGGAGTTGTGGCTTCATTTTGAGGGATGGTTGGGCCCCACCCTCTAGCCTTGCCCCCACCTGTGTACATACCCAGAAGGAACATCCTTTGTATTGAATCTGAAGAGGAGTCTTTGAAGCCCTCAAAGATCTTCAGAGTGAAGTGCTGGGTGAGGTCAGGGCATTCAGGAGATCTGAATGGAGGGAGGAAGGGAGGCTGGGTGTGTGCCAGCCAGGTGACCTTGAGGTCGATGCAGCTAGGGGGGGTGCCCCACTCATGGCCAGGCAGCCCAGCAGCCGTGTGGTCCAGGACAAGACAGCTGGTGTGCTGCCCACATCTCCTTCTGTACCTGGAGTGAAGGGACAGTTGAAAAGCTCACAGCTTGCTTTGTACAGGGTGCTGTGTTAGACACTGTGTATCATTCATCTGTTTCATTTACTCTATGAATCCAATTTATGCCTATGAAGTGGGCTTTATGGTTTCTATTTTATTTTATTTCAGTTAAAAGACTGAAGCTCATGAAAAACTGTTATTATGTAATTGAGAAGTTGTGTCCAGCTCTTTTGTGACCTTATGCACGGTAGCCCACCAGGCTCCCCTGTCCATGGGATTTCCCAGGCAAGAATACTGGAGTGGGTTGCCATTTCCTTCTCCAGGAGATCTTCTACACCCAGGGATCAAATCTATATCTCCTGCATTGCAAGCAGATTCTTTACCACCGAGTCACCTGGGAAGCTCTGACTATCACTAAGACAACTGGGAAACAAACAAACAAAAAGAATCAATTAACAAAAAGGTAACTTTCCAAAACTAAGTGTGATGGAAGATACTTGGACAAGGTAAACAGCAATAGGCAGTCAGGTATGCGTTCGTGATAAGTCGCTTCAGTCGTGTCTGACTCTTTGTGATGCTATGGACTGTAGCCCTGCAGGCTCCTTGGTCCATGGGATTCTCCAGGCAGAAATACCGGAGTGGGTTGCCATGCCCTCCTCTAGGGGATCTTCCTGACCCAAGGATCTAACCCCCATTTCTTACATCTCCTGCCTTGGCAGACAAGTTCCTTACCACTAGAGCCCACCTGGGAAGCCCAGTCAGGCATAGTTATGTGTCAAATTAATATATAAACAATTCAGTTATCCACTTGTTTCTTTATATAGTTTAAAATATGTGTCATCTGCTGTTCTAGACACTGCAGGTAATGACAAAGGCAGATAAACAGTAAATGAATAATAAAATAAATAACATAATGTCAAGTTGTGCTAAGTGTTTTGCATAAACAAGAAACAAAGAAAGGGGATAGAGAATAATGAGGGAGGTGAGGATTTTGTTTCACATAGGATTGCCACGACTGATCGTTCTGAAGAGGTCATACTTGAATAGAATCCCGAAGAAAGTGAGTGGCTAAGCTCTAACCCCAGGGGAAACTGTTTCAAGCAACAGGAGTCGTAAGTGCAAAGGCCCTGAGGCAGGCATATGCGTTGTTTTTCTTCTTGCACTGACACAAGTCGATCTTTATCAGATAATACGTGTATTGTCTGCTTCTCTAGTTATAATACCCACGCTTGGCTCTAGAAACAGTGAGAAGGCTTATGAGCGTCGAGAGTGGTAAGAGAGCTGCGAGGTGGAAGAGATGGAGCCAGGACAAGTTCATGGACCCCAGTGGTAGGCTGCGATGGACTTTGGACCGGAGGAGCTGGTGGTGATGGCGGATAGAGGCCACGAGCTACTTTAGGCTTTGGTATTTTCTTTTCAAACCAACTTTTAATTTTGAACATTTTCCAATCTTTAGAAACATTAAGAGAATTTTACAATAAATACTCTTCACTTAGTTTGTTCATCAATTCATATTTCACCATATTTACTCCCTCTGTTTTTCTCTCAGTCATTTTAAAGTCAAGTTGCAGATATCATGATACTTCACACCTAAACATTTCATCGTGTATTCCAAAATACAATGATCATACCCATGAAACTTTGACCTATTGTATCATATGATATATGATCATGTAAATATTAAGATATATTATTTAAATATGTTACTATATTACAAATAGTGAGTCATTAAATTTCTCAAATTGTCCCAATTATTTACAGCTACTTAAGACAAACTCTAGAACTCAATCAAGGATCACATTTTGCATTAGTGTCTATGCCTCTTGTCTCTTCTCATTTAGAATCAGCTCAGTTCAGTTCAGTCCTCAGTCATGTCTGACTGTTTGCAACCCCATCAACTGCATGCCAGGCTTCCCTGTCCATCACCAACTCCTGGAGCTTGATCAAACTCATGTCCATTGAGTTAGTGATGCCATCCAACCATCTCATCTGTCGTCCCCTTCTCCTCCTGCCTTCAATCTTTCCCAGCATCAGGGTCTTTTCTAAGGAGTCAGCTCTTTGCATCAGGTGGCCAAAGTATTGGAGTTTCAGCTTCATCATCAGTCCTTCCAATGAATATTCAGGACTGATTTCCTTTAGAATGGACTGGTTTGATCTCCTTGCAGTCCAGGGGACTGTGAAGGGTCTTCTCCAACACAGTTCAAAAGCATCAATTCTTCGGTGCTTAGTTTTCTTCACAGTTCAACTCTCACATCATACATGACCACTGGAAAAACTATAGCTTTGACTGCTACTGCTACTGCCAAGTCACTTCAGTCGTGTCCGACTCTGTGCGACCCCATAGACGGCAGCCCACCAGGCTCCCCCGTCCCTGGGATTCTCCAGGCAAGAACTCTGGACTGGGTTGCCATTTCCTTCTCCAATGCATGAAAGTGAAAAGTGAAAGTGAAGTCGCTCAGTCGTGTCCTACTCTTAGCGACCCCTGGACTGCAGCCTACCAGGCTCCTCCGTCCATGGAATTTTCCAGGCAAGAATACTGGAGTGGGGTGCTATTGCCTTGACTAGATGGACCTTTATTGACAAAGTAATGTCTCTTCTTTTTAATATGCTTACTAGGTTGGTCATAGCTTTTCTTCTAAGGAGCAAGCAAGGAGGATTATAATTTAGAATAATCCTCTATAAACAGCTCAGTGGGAGATGAGTTTGAGAAGGCAGATTGGGACCAGATAACGGAGACTTTAGGTGCAAAGCTAGTGATTTGGGGCCACAAGAAGCCATTGAAAAGTTTGACCTAGTAGTATTGTAGGATGGTTCATGCAGCTGCTGGCTACAGAATGGATTTGTCCTGAGAATGGCCATGTGGAAGGAACAAGTAAGATGGTGACATCGCCTGCGTCTGCATCCTCTCCAGGCCCCACCCTCTCCTCTTTCCTGTTCTGGTTTCCAGGGCAAAAGCGCTGCCTCTGACGCTCCTCCTCTGCTTCTGGCTTTACTTCTATCCTCTGTCTCCTCTCCCCCATTCTCCTTTCTGACTCCCTTCTGCCGCTCTTTCCTTCAGAGGCTTCATCTAAAATGTGGAGCCACATGTGGGGGCGCTTGGGGTCCTTCTCAGGAAGGAGGAGGGGCCACGGCACACCTGCCTGGATGTTCTCAAATTAGAGCAGTTCTTGGGACTTCTCTGGTGGCCCACTGCTCAGCACTTCCACTTCAGGGGTCATAGGTTCAATCCCTGGTCAGGGAACTAGCATCCCGCATGCCGTGCAGTATGGCCAAAAAACTAAATGAAAAAATAAATATCACTCCAGTCTTTTTTTTTTTTTTTTTTTTTTTAAGGGCAGTTCTTTTCCAGAACTTGAAGGGTAAAAAGGGAAATGCCCAAATGCAGGAACTTTAGAGTCTGCAGTTTTAACCCGGCTTCCTGCCTCTGCAACATCATTTCTTCCTTTTCCCAAGTGTTCCTGTAGCTCCTTCCCACAACCAGGAATCTGGAGAGTAAGAAGGCTTCAGACTTAGATGCTGTCCTCCTCAGCATGGACCTGTGGTCCTCTTGGGTCCTTGCCAGTCACGCCTGTGCTTCCCAGTGGCGGTTTCCTCCTGGGGTAAAAGGGGTGCTGGCCTCTGTATTTGAGGGCAGTGAAAGTGAAGAGAAGTCGCTCAGTCGTGTCCGACTCTTAGCGACCCCATGGACGGCAGCCCACAAGGGCAGGGGGTAAAGTCTGGACTACAGTGGGATCCTAGGTGGGCACAGTGACCAGGACTTCCAGGAGAGCCCTTGCCTCTACGGTCTGGCCCTGAGAAGTGACCCAGGCTGGAAGTGTAGCCCTTGTTGGTGGAGGGACAACCTGACAGATGAGTCTTGAGCAGGTGGGGGTTTGTGGGAGCCCCTCAAAGCCCGCCATAGGTAAACTGGCTACTCCATTGTTTCTCATTATTCTACCTGTCCTTCCAGAAGTTGGTAAGTTTCATCACTGTCTTGCCCAGAGCAAAAGCAAAAGCCCTTATGTGTAGTTTGCCAATTTCTGTGGTGTAAATACTTCCTCTTTGGCCAAGTTCAAATACCAGTGTGATGTCACCATAGCCAGAACTGAGAAGTGATGGGCACAGCTGGTTCTCGGGGGCTGGTGAGAATTGGCTCAGGGCACTTTTTCTTTCTGCCTCTGCAAAAATACTTGGGAACTTTTTCTTTAGGGATCTCTGGAAGTCCTGGACTTATCATGTTTGAGCACACGTAGTAACCACAGATGCAGCTTCTAAGTGACACCTGGGAATGGCTTGTGCCTTGGGGCTACTTTGCTAAAGTTGGAGGGCTCACTATTTCAGGTTTGGTGACCCCACCCCATGTGGTGTCTGTTCACTGGAATGTGTGTGCAGGTCACCGTTATACATAGTCACTAGGTCTGTGTTCCTGAAAGGAGAGTCCTGGTTGTCACTTCAGCAATATGATGAGAATTAGCTAAATATGAAGGTCTTCACTGCTGCACGCGGGCTTTCTTTAGCTGTGGCGAGCAGGGGCTACTCTCTAGTGGTAGCACATGGGCTTCTCCTTGTGATAGCTTCTCTTGTTGCAGAGCATTTACTTTACTGGGCCCTAAAGCATGGGCTCAGTAGTTGTGGCACATGGGCTTTTTTCTCCTGAGGCATGTGGGATCTTAGTTCCCAGACCAGGGATCAAACCATTGGCAAGGAGATGCTTAAGCAGTGGACCACCAGGGAGGTCCCAGGAAGCTATGATTTAAATCTTGCCTGGACTTTGGGTAATAGTTACCCTCTTTGAGTTCAGTTCCCAGATGTCCTGTGTAAGATCATGGTGCAGATTTCGGGAGATAATGTCCACAAGGTATGCAACGTGTCTAGCATGGTGTTTGGCCCAGAATCGGTACTTCATTCTTGATAACCTCAATGTAAAGAGCAACAGCCATGGGTATCTAAGGAAGCAACAGCTAAGTTATCCTCAACCAGGAACCCAAGAGGAATAAGACTGGAAAAGGTGGATTGAGGAAGGCCTGATACATGCTATGAGGCAGAGGATGAGATGGAACTGGGCAGAGAGACCATAACAGGCGTGAAGTCAGGGTCTCATTGGTCACCACTGCTCTGGCTGGTGGCCTTGGTTTCCCCCTTAACTTGGTGATAGTAGCACCATTAGATGGTTAGTTTCTGAGAGGAAATTGAGGAGGAAAAGTCCCCATAAATTGCTTTGTTTTCCAAGCAAAATGTGAATGAAGAGCCCTACATATGGCACGTCTGCAGTAGAATACTGGATGTACCAGCTGGGATGCACTGGATGGAATTTCCTGCAACCTTAGAGTCTAGAGAAGCCAACTGTGATTTGGGCCCCCTCCTCAGTGCTCTGAGACTGAAATAGACTTGCTGTAGGAGCAGCTTGTTGGCTTAGAATGAAAAATGACATTTCATAAGCCAAGCAAAACAGAAAGAGCAGATGAAGAACTAGAGAAAGCCAAGAGGGTAGTCAGGAAAACATCCCTTGAAGCACGAGCCCAGAAGGGTTAGGTGTGAAAGGACACAAGATCTGAGCCCCGTGGAGTCTGGATGTTCCATTATGAGCCATTCAATAAGATAAGCAGCGAGGCTGAGGACCTGCTGAGGGACACCCATGAATAATGGAAGCAGGTGCTAGAAACAAAAGCACCTTTCCTCTCAGAGCATTCCTGAGTGATCTGTCCTGTCTGGGAACAGCTCTTAGGACAGATCCCCAAGGGCACCTCTCCAGGCATGGCAGCTGGATGCCAACCATGCACCCCGTTGAGTTATAGCATCTTTCTGCTTCACATCACCTCCAAGTGCTTCTAGTACAACCTGCCGATCAGGGAGTTTTGCTCTCTTATAATGAAAGATGTGGAAATGATGCGGGATGGGGGGATGGGGCATGGGGAAACCATACATGTAGAAGGATACCCTCCTCTTAACTCAGATAAACTGGTGAGTCCAACTGCAGACCAGTAACAGTGGGGAGCCAACGGGCTAAGGAGAAGAAAAGTCAGGAAGGGTGAGTCAGGAGAGTCTCTGTTTCTATATGGGAGGCTGAATGAAGAGCCACATTCTCCATTAGGGTCCTTGGTACCACTCTGCCCTGGCTTGCCCTGCTAACTATGGCAAATTCCTCCTCAATCTTTAGGCTTTATCAATAGCTTCCTTATTAATAAAATGGTGATAGTGGTAGCCCCAGATGGCTTCCAAGTTCCTATAGAGCCCCCTCATTCCCTTATTTAACCAAGGCCAGTGCTAAGGATGGCTTTTGAAGAGTGCAGTGGTGGGTTGGCATTCAAATCAGACAACTGGCTAGTGTGGATGGAGTACACCAGTATCTCCATCACCATCATCTAGTGCTTACCATTCTCTTGTTAGTCCCAATGGAGAATGGTGCTAGTTTGAGAACAGTACATGACATTCATATTCTGTTGACCACACCATATGCCGTTGGCATGTGTTGCTAAATAAGCCTTGGTTTCCCACTGCATCTGGCTTAGGTGTCAGGATGCTAAACTGCATCAAAGGAAGCCTTGAGATAAGCACTATGCCTGGGCCTGGTGGCCTTCATCTTGTATTTTGATGGGGCAAAGGGGATCTTGAGAAGAGTTTAACTTGGAAGGGACTTCTGATCTTCTGCTACTGCTGCTGCTGCTAAGTCACTTCAGTCATGTCCAACTCTGTGGGACCCCATAGACAGTAGCCCACCAGGCTCTCCCGTCCCTGGGATTCTCCAGGCAAGAACACTGGAGTGGGTTGCCATTTCCTTCTCCAATGTATGAAAGTGAAAAGTGAAAGTGAAGTTGCTCAGTCGTGTCCGACTCTTCGAGACTCCATGGACTGCAGCCCACCAGGCTCCTCTATCCATGGGATTTTCCAGGCAAGAGTATTGGAGTGGGGTGCCATTGCCTTCTGATCTTCAGTTCAGTTCAGTTCAGTTCAGTTCAGTTGCTCAGTCGTGTCCGACTCTTTGCGACCCCATGAATCACAGCATGCCAGGCCTCCCTGTCCATCACCAACTCCCAGAGTTCACTCAGACCCACGTCCATCAAGTCAGTGATGCCATCCAGCCATCTCTTCCTCTGTCATCCCCTTTTCCTTCTGCCCCCAATCCCTCCCAGCATCAGAGTCTTTTCCAATGAGTCAACTCTTCGCATGAGGTGGCCAAAGTACTGGAGTTTCAGCTTTAGCATCATTCCTTCCAAAGGAATCCTAGGGCTGATCTCCTTCAGAATGGATGGGTTGGATCTCCTTGCAGTCCAAGGGACTCTCAAGAGTCTTCTCCAACACCACAGTTCAAAGCATCAACTCTTCGGCGCTCAGCTTTCTTCACAGTCCAACTCTCACATCCATACATGCTGCTGCTGCTGCTAAGTCGCTTCAGTCATGTCCAACTCTGTGCGACCCCATGGACTGCAGCCCACCAGGCCCCTCTGTCCATAGGATTCTCCAGGCAAGAGTCCTGGAGTGGGTTGCCATTGCCTTCTCCCATCCATACATGACCACTGGAAAAACCATAGCTTTGACTAGATGGACCTTTGTTGGCAAAGTAATGTCTCTGTTTTTCAATATGCTATCTAGGTTGGTCAAAACTTTCCTTCCAAGGAATATGTGTCTTTTAATTTCATGGCTGCAGTCACCACCTGCACTGGTTTCTGATCTTCAGAGATACCCAAAGATGGATTTTCACACCTGCTAAAAAGTATCTTTCTCATGGGACATGGACCTGCTTATCAGCTAACTCCTTGCTCACCGGACCAGTCAATCCTGTTACAATGTTGCTTAACTTGTAATATGGAAGTAATAATATTCCAAGGAAGTGTTTGAAAAAAATACCAAGCCCAATGCAACTATGGGGTTATTAATAATGTTGTTATTATACATTTTGATTGATGAGAGTTTAATAAAGGAAAAGGCTGCCCTCCCTCCTCCATCCCCGGCCACAAGACTCGTTCCCAAAAGTACATCTCAGTCCACACTCCAAAGACATTTCTTGGAATCACATCTTAGTGCGGTTCACCCAATAAAAAGCTCCTCTGGCTCCAAGTGGGCATGAAAGTTCATCACAACATTTGCCATCAATAAAAAGCCAATTCTTTCCATATGCAAAGCATTACTGCTGTCGAATGGTTATTGAGTGATGATACCTGAATGATGGGAATACAGGAACGGGGAAATGTACAAAGGGAAACTTCACAGGGACGCCAAATTGTAAAGATAGAAACACTGATATCAGAGGGAATTAGTTAAGCTGAGCAGAGGATGTTTGCCTTCGCCAAGTGGGAAGGATGAGGGCAGCAGGAGAGACAGGAGGTGGAGAGAAACAGGTTGACATGACAGAAGCAGTGCTGCCTGTCTGATGAGTCACCGAGGAGGGTGACATACAATCCCTGCAACAGCCCACAGCTGCATGTGGCCAGCTCTCTTGGGCAGGAGGTGGCCAAATATTATCTCCTGGAAAATTCTTACACAACAGCCATTGCTTTAGAGCTCCCTTGGCCACACAGGAGCCCTGGAGTTCGTCTGACCACATCCATGTCCGAGGGTTGGGATGCGGGGCTGGAACCTCAGAGTAGCCATCTCTGAGGCTCCTGGAGAAAGTCAGCCTCTTTCAGAAACCCCGTCCACCAGTCTTCCTGGCTGGAGCCTCCTGCCAGCTCCTTAATGCAGCTCCTCTTTCCACCACCTTCCCGTCCATCTTCCAGTTCTGCCACACACATTCACATGCTACCACTCACCCCACCCGCATGGTGGCCATTCCTGACTGACCGAAAGGAATGTGGGTCAAAGTGGTGGACGAAGAATACGGCTCTGAGGAAGAGCTCAGTTGAGCGTGGTTTCTTCCACTGCCGAGGGCAAGTGGTTTAGCTTTGCAGCCTCAGTTGTTTCATCTGTTAAATGGGAACAACCCCTCCCTCCCAGTGAGAGCAGATGAGGTCAAATAGTGAATGTCCTGTGTAATGAGCTATACACATGTGGGGTAGGGGGACCATAGTACTGGTTTACCCAGTACTGTTTAGGGCTGTGGTCCTGTTGAAATCAGCAATGGGGCCCCATTTCATTTTCAAAAGTGTCCTGGTTTGGGTGCAAAGTCATATCACCCTGGGAATTGTAATTCCTGACAGATGGGAGTCTGGAGGGCCTAAGTGAGCCTGGAAACTCTCCCTCAAAGACCCCCGAGACCCCCCAGCATCCTTGTCCATTCCTCCTCTGTTGCAGAGCTGAACTTCATATCTGCCAGTCCTGATTCATTTTCAAAATAAAAATTCTTCAGTTAGTTCGCTAAAAGAAATAACAGCCACAATTTAATTTCAACAATGGCCTTGGAATGAAAAGACTACTAATTACCCTAATTAACCAAGCACATTAAGTGCACATGTTCAAACGAATATTAAAATGCCATCAATCTTGGTCCTCAAGATGCTGGAATGTGTAAACATTTAGTGGAAGAAATTGTGACTTCGGAGAAAACACAAACACAGCGGCCTGTTTGTTTGCACGACTGCCTGCCTGTGGAGAAACAATCAAGAGATTCGGAAAGACATGAGGGTGTCTCCGCTACCCCCCCCCCAATTTCATGTTTCCAATTATTGCCCAGAGGAGACAGAACAAAGAAGCTCCTATTTATAGCAAAAGTCTAAAGAGGCGGGAGGAAAAGATGCTTAATCATGAGAAAATACACTCCAGCATTGGCATTAATAAAATCAGACTGTAGTTTATCAGAAGAACAAGCTGTCTGCAGGGAAAAGAAATATCTCCTTCCGTGTTCTGACTACATGCGCAAGGTGGTCTGAAACCACTTTACTTACCAGCCAGGATGGCGGTGGCTGATCCCTCTGGGGGAGACTGGTTTTGTGGTGGGAGCCAGGTCTGGAGCAGCACAGTGGGCTAGCTCTAAGCTTCAGGCTAGCCCCTGCCTCTGTACCTGTGACCAGCAAGGCCAGTGATGACCATGTTTCTTGGACTGCACCCTTGGGTCATTTCTTAGGGCTTAGACCTCTGGAGATGCTATGAGGGAGGAGGGAACGATGCTCAGGGCCAGTGCTGGCTTCTTGGAAAAGATTCTGCATAATAATGTCCAAACGGAGGACTTCCCTGGTGGTCCAGTGGCTAAGACTCCATGCTCCCAATGCAGGGGGCCCGGGTTCGATCCCTGGTTAGGGAACTAGATCCCACATGCTGCAACTGAAGATCCTGTATGCCACAACTAAGACTTGGTACAGCCAAATTAATTAATTAATTAAAAAATCAGGTCCAAATGACCTCAAGGTTCAGAATCCCATCTTGTTTTGGAATAGATAACATGGCAGCACCCTCCTTGGCATGCTGCCGCTGCTGCTAAGTCGCTCCAGTCGTGTCCGACCTTGTGTGACCCCATAGATGGCAGCCCACTAGGCTCCCCCGTCCCTGGGATTCTCCAGGCAAGAACACTGGAGTGGGTTGCCATTTTCTTCTCCAATGCATGAAAGTGAAAAGTGAAAGTGAAGTCACTCAGTCGTGTCTGACTCTTAGCGACCACATGGACTGCAGCCCACCAGGCTCCTCCATCCATGGGATTTTCCAGGCAAGAGTACTGGATTGGGGTGCCATTGCCTTCTCCCTCCTTGGCATGAGACAGCTGCTATCTCAGCCTTAGGAGAGGGCACCTGCCTTGTGTTACAATTTGTCCTCTTTCCTTCCCTCCCTCTACAGCCTTTTCCTTCTCATTCATTCACTCCCTTATTCTTTATTTACTCAACAGATACTTTGAGTTTTTTAGAACTAAAATAATGTTCAAATTGTGCTCAATACTGTGATGAAGAAGCACAGTTTCCTGTCTCAAACATCCTATGATCTCATTGCAGAGACAAGACTTCCCCTCCTGACATCTTTATTTTGATCACTGATAACACACTTTCCATAATAACCGAGGCGTTATTATGAAAGACTCCCATCTCTTTCATTTCTGTTATTCAGTTCTATTGATTTTACCCTTTCTCTATTTTTCCTGTCTCTTCTTGCCTTTATATTTCTACTGGCACGTCTTCAGAAATAGAAGGGCTCTCCCTGTTAAACAGAGTGAAATAAGTCTGAAAGAGAAAAATATTGTATATTAATGCATATATATGGAATGTAGAAAAATGGTATAGATAAACCTATTTGCAAGACAGAAATAGCGACACAGATGTAGAGAACAGATTTGTGAACATAGTGAGGGAAGGAGAGGGTGGGACAAATTGAGAGAGTAGCTTTGACACATATATATACAACCATGTGTAAAACAGATAGCTAGTGGGAAGCTGTATAGCACAGGGAGCTCAGCTCGGTGCTCTGTGATCACCCAGAGGAATGGGATGGGGGGTGGAAGGGAGGCTCAAAAGGGAGAGAATATATGTGTATTTCTGACTGATTCACATTGTTGTACAGCAGAAATCAACAGTACATTGTAAAGCAATTACCCTTCAATTGAAAATAATTTTAAAACAAATTTTTAAAAGTCATAGGACTCTTTAAAAACATAATTAAAAAATAAGTATCAAGTTAGTACTTAGGCCAAGCCTTCTATGATTTCTATGTCACTGACCCATTTAACCCTCATAACAAACCTTTAGACATGTGTTACTGCCATGCCCATTTACAGATGGGGAAACCAGGGCTCAGAGAGAGTCAGTGGCTTGCTCAGCTCACACCAGTGAAGTTCTAGAGGGTCTGGGAAATGGCCAGTTTGGATACTGTTCTGGAGGCACCAAAAATCATGATAAAGGTACTTTCGGGTAATTGGCTCCCTGCCTTTGGGCGGTTAGAGTCTCCTGTCCAATCACTGGATAAGGTGGCTCCAGGAAGAACCTGGCTTAGGGCACAGAGCGTGGACCTACCTGCCCGTCCTATGGCAGGACCCATGGCATGGTTGAGGCACTGCCCTCTCCTTTTTTATAATGTATCTGAAATTCCAAGATCCTTCCAGGTCCTCCAGGGCTGTGGACTGGGAGTAGGGGAAGTTTTAGAAGAGTAGCAAATGAGGATCTTTTTTCCCCACTATAATCAAATTGGCTTGTATTTGGAGGTGCTAAGGGCTACAGTAGCGTTTGGTCCTCTGCTATGCCAGATTATTTCCAGGAAAGATACCAAGCAGGGGGTTACAATATAACTGGGGGTTGTTGCGAACACTCCAGAATGTCCAAATAGAGAGTCTCTGCGGCTGGCTTAGGGTAGAAGTGACTCCTGCAAGGGCAGACTAGAACAAGATTGTCATCATCATTCATTCATTTTTGCCCCTTCCTTCATCTTCAGGAACTCAATTGCTCTGACTACCCCTGACCTGCAGAAACAAGAAGAGTCAATGAATACCATCATTTCTTGCAGATTTTTCCTTCTCTTCCATCCTACATTTATCTCATTGATCCAGACAATCATTGTACTTGTTGCAATTTGTGTCTCTGATTCTAGGTTTTGTCTTCTGACCTCTCAACCCATCTTGCGGTCTGCTTCCTGAATAATAATATCTCATTCTCAAGCGCCCCTGACTCAAAATTCTACAGTATCCCATTACCTATTTTTGAGTTTTTTTAAATCACAAAAATAACACTGTCCCAAATTCAAATAATATTGAGGTGTATCAAGGAAAATACCTCATATCTATCTATTATCATCTGTCTTTCCATCTATCATCAAACCAAAGGATGGATCTTTTGAGATTCTTTCTTTTAGTCTTTCTTAACTTTAAAATATTTATCAATATAATTCATGCATATAAAAATGAAAATTATTTAAATAACAATAGAAGAAATCTTATAATGAAAACAACAGTCTTCTGCCCCCTGCTTCACACTAGCAAGCCCTGTTGAATGAAGATCACGCGCTAAGCTTTTACGTCACTGTGTGACATGCTGCTGCTTGCGTCACCTTCTTAATCGTGTTTCTACCCTTCCTCAACTTGGACCAACTTCTTCCTCCATGTCAGTCTCTAGTCTAACAGTCTTTGTCTTTCAATTAGAGTCTAATCCCTTTAAATCATTTGCAATAACTGAATTATTTGTATTCATTTCTACCATCTTATGTTGCACTCTCTGGTAATAGTAATATTTATTCTGCTTTTCCTGTATTCCTTTTTCTTTTCCCTCCTTTGCTTCCTTGTTTTGAATTGATTGGTTTCATTCACCCCCCAAACCATTTCCAGTTCTTTTATGCTAGGTTAAAGAATGTCTAGGTTACCCTAGATATTTCAATATGTATATTTAACGTAATAAAGTTGAAAATGAATATATTTAAGCTCTTTCCAAAAGGTAAAAGAAGCAAAGAACTCTTGAATTCTAATTGCTCTCTTCCAGATGTTACATGCGGTTGTCCAGGATTTTAATTTTCTTTTAATTTAAAAAAACCCTTAAATTGTACATTATTGCTCTTTTATACCATCAATATTTATTTAGGTTTAGCCACATTTCAACCCTTTCCTTTGCTCACTAAACTGTTTGCATTTTAGACCCGCATTCTAGGATCATTTTCCTTCTTTCTAAAATGTATGTCCTTTAGAAGTTCTGACAATGAGAGTGTTCTGGTAAATTCTTTCAGTTTGTGATACTTTGAAAAAATTTTGCCCCTCCCCCAGGCTCTGGGAAAATAGCTTTCCTCATTCAGAATTCTAAGTTGTTGATTATTGGATACTAGTTGGTTGATATTAATGCATCTAATTTTCCCTGCCGTTCTTGAGAATTCAGCTGTCAACATGTCATTCTTTCCCAGATTATCAGCTTTTTCTCTCTGATTGCTTTAAAATCTTCTGTTTGTTTTCACTGTTGTGTAGGTTCACTGCGATATGTCCAGGAATGGATTTCTTTTTATTTATCCTGCTCGGGATTCTCTGGGCTTTCTTAATCCATGCACTGGCACCTTTCCATCGAATCTGGAGCTTTCTCAGGCATTATCTCTTTCAATATTGCCTTTCTTCATTGTCTTTATTGTTTCCTAGAGAAAATACTCACACTTTCATATTTCCCATATTTTATTGATCACATTTTTCATTTCTAGAATTTCTATCTGATCTTTTATCAAATCGGGCCAGTTACGATAGTCTCTTTTTTCCTTTGCTATATCAATGTCTCTGTGTATTTCTGAACCTGTTCATCATACTAATTTTATAGTCTGTGTTTGATTAGTCCCAGTATCTGTGGTCTCTGAAGATCTGATTGTAGACTTTCTTTCTCTAGCCGGCTCTCACTTAGTGTGGCTTATTTCCTTGTGTGTTTAGTGACTTTTTAAAAGAAAGAGTTCCTTCTCCTTGTAACTTGATGTGTAAGGATTCATCGAAGCCCCATTTAAGAGCATTTTTCTTCCAGTGAAAACTGGAATTCGCTGCTGTCAGGTACCCGAGGATATCACCAAGATAGAACCAGTTGAAACTAACATTTCACAGTTTTCTTCCACCCACAATGGTTGTGTATATTCAGGCCCCACATTCATGAAAGTCCAGGCCTGTGATTAGAAATAGGGAAGGAGGATCTTTTTCTTTTTCTGCTCCACTCAGAGCTGAGGCCAAGAGGTCATGATCTCCACCTTCCTGTTCTGTGGGATTTGGGTTTCTCTGGTTCACTCACTGAGAGCGTTCCCTGCAATATTTTTGGTCTCTGTTCTGATCTTTCACTCTGCTTGGGCTTTAGAATTTGTTCCTGAAGTGTGGGAAATGCTGACTCCAGCATTCGTTGATGCTGTTGGATTTTGCCTTGCTGGTCATTTCTGGAACTCAAAGAATTATTTCGCTTTCTAGCCAAATCTGTCATGCACTAAAAATAAAGAATTTATATTTTACCTAGTACTCTTAGGAATTCTCTGAAAAATCTGGTTGACCTTAATGTCAAAAATAGAAGACTTGGGACTTGCCTGGTGGTCCAGTGACTAAAACTCCACACTCCCAATGCTAGTGGCCTGGGCTCGATCCCTGGTTGGGGAACTAGATCCCTCATGCCCCAACTAAGAGTTCTTATGCCGCCACTAAAGATCCTGCAGGTTACTAGTAAAAGAGCGTGCATGCTGAAACTAACACCTGGTGCAGCCAAACTAAAAAAAAAATAATAGAAGAATTTACCTTTTTTGTGTTGGGCAGATTATTTCTCTGAGCTTTAGTTTGTTTCATTCAAAAAGTGGCATAATACCTGCATCATTAAGATTTTTGTGAAGATTATATAAGATACTGGATATAAATGCCTCCAATGTTGAAGTTTAATAAATGATGATAATCACTCTTACATTTATTACATTTAACAAATGATGGTAGTTGCTGCTATTTTACTGCTGGTACAACAACAAGTACTAAAAACACAAAAGGGCCTGTCATTCCTTGGAGAATCAAAGAACTAGGAGAAAAATAAGTAATTTTAAAAGCTGTTACAACATTAGCTTTCTAAATATAATTCTCATGTATATGATGTGTGAGAGCTTTTTTTTACACCACCACCCTGAAGTGGTGAATCACATATCTTCCTGCAGGACTTGAGCCCTGTCCTATGAGCTGTACCTTTGATAGGGGTATGTGTGTGGGCTGGAGGCGAGGTTCAGTCAATAACCGGTGTCAGAGTCCACAGTGGAAGCTCTTCCGCTCCCTGCAGCACGGGTGGGCAAGCTGAAAGAACACCATTTATTGGAAGAAAGGTGCTACACATATACAACGAGGTGTTATATTTATTATTATTTCTATTTTAAATTATCCATTGAAGAAAGAAGACATGGCAAGAATTTTTAATGAGGCCCAGGGTCAAACTGGGTTCAGAAGCCCACAGGGACACATGGCAGTTTTCTGACTGGGAGGCATGTGACCTTGGGTAGGTCCAGTAACCTCTCAGCCTCTCTCCCCTTGTGTGTGAAGCAGAGTTATGGAACTGTGGTTTGGGGGAACGCTGACATCTCAAACACTATGGTTCTCATCTCTCTCAACCCACATCCCCTGGACTCCCTAGTTCACTGGCTTCTAAGACCCACCATCACAGCTTCGCCAAAGAACACTGTTTACTGATGTCTACCCAGTGGCCCCCTTTCTCTAAAGTGAGGAACAGAAACAAGAGCCACAGTAGACACAATCCTCCACGTGGCTTTGGCCGCTCCTGTTTTACGAGATGCTCATCTGTAGGAGCGGAGCAGCTCTGGCCACAGCCACCATTGCCATCTAAGGAAGGAAGTGTTAATAGTTGAACCCGGTAGCCTGGGAGTGGGGTGAGCCACGCGCAGAAGTAGGCCCCACCTACAACCACCTTATAGTTGTGCTTCTAAGAAGACTTGAAAACCAGCTTGATCCTGCCAAGGGGACAAGGCTGTATCCCCTAGCCTAGCAAGAAACTCCAGGGAAAGAAACCACAGCCATGGTACATGACCTCTTAGAAGAAGGGGATGTCTGATGGGCAGTGGTCTCTCTGGGGCCTGAAAATGGGTATCTGTAAAGCAAAGACATATGTCTGTTGGTAGTGAATACTGAGGAGCACATGTAGGTGCCCAGGGGAGGCAGAATACCATCCCCCCGCCCCCCACACACACTTCAAGCTTCAGCTTGGCTCACTGGCTCTTAAGCTTTTGGGCTCTCATCTCTAACTGGAGATTGGAAGTTGTGACATGGGTGCTTCTCTATCCTTGTTTCCTAGACTTCCATCATTCAAATGCCACAGTCAAGTGGTCATATCCACTTACTGTCTTTTTGGCCTTCCCAGGTCGTGCTAGTCATAAAAAACCCGCCTGCCAATGCAGGATACTCAAGAGATGTGAGTTCAATGGCACCCCACTCCAGTACTCTTGCCTGGAAAATCCCATGGACAGAGAAGCCTGGTAGACTACAGTCCATGCGGTCGTGAAGAGTCAGACACGACTGAGTGACTTCAGTTTTCACTTGCTTCACATTACTGTATTAGTTTCTGTAAAGTGAATCAGCCATATTCTATCTCCTCTGTTTTGGATTTCCTTCCCATTTAGGTCACCACAGAGCACTGAGTCGAGTTCCCTGTGCTATACAGTAGGTTGTTATTAGTTACCTATTTTATACATAGTAGTGTATATATAGGGCTTCCCAGGTTGGGGCTAGTGGTGAAGAATACGCCTGCCAATTTAGGAGAGACGCATGTTCTATCCTTGGGTTGGAAAGATCCCCTGGAAGGGGGCATCGCAACTCACACCAGTGTTCTTGCCTGGAGAATCCCGGGGATAGAGGATCCAGGAGGGCCACAGTCCACAGAGTTGCAGAGTCTGACATGACTGAAGCGACTTAGCATTCACGCACGCAGTGTATGTATGTCAATTCCAGTCCCAATTCATCCCATCCCTCCTTTCCCGCTTGGTATCCATATATTTGTTGTCTACATCTGTGTCTCTACTTCTGCTTTGCAGGTCATCTGTGCCATTTTTTTAGATTCCACATCTATGCTTTAATATATATTTGTTTTTGTTCAGCCTCTTTTTACATGTATTTCACCATCCTATGAGACAGCTAGTCCTATTATTTCCATCCCTTGTCCAGCTGAAGGCACTCAGGCTGAGACAGAATAAATCACTTGCTCAAAGCACACAGCTAGTTTGGGCTGCAGACACAGTGGGAATCAAAGTGATTGGTCACCAGGGTGTTATTTCTTCTCCGCGAGTCAATGTTATTTAATGCTCTGACTTCATGACACCCAGAGCATTGCAGGTCCTGCCTACAAGCATTTCCTGCATCCTGAGTTATAGGGAGAAAGTGCCTTGCAGGAAAGCAAACAGCCTTGTGCCTGACACCCAGGAAGTGCTCCGTAAAGCTTAATTCTTTCTCTCCCCAATGTCTCCTCCATGTGACTGGCCATCCTGAAGCCTGGCTCCAAAGATGCTTGTAGGGAAGGGGCCACTTCAAGCTGTCACAACTTGAATACACCTGCCATCATTCTCTGATGACCCACAACTTGCAGGTAGCCTTCCCATGGTGACTTGCTTTGCAGAGTGGACTTTTCAACTGGGGAGAGAATGAGCCGCTATCTCAGTGACTGATGTAGGACCCTCTATAAATATTCACTGAATGAGTGAGAAAATGTTTGCTGGTTGTTATATTTCTGATAATAATACCATTGACAATAGAATGGCTACATTATGGAGCTCTTACTAGGCGCTTGACCCTGTAGTAAACATTTCCCCTGAGCTGTACTATTTTATTTCTGCAACAACCCTATGAAGTAGGTACTGTTGTCCTAGTTTAGGTGAGGAAGTTGAGGTTTGAATAGTCAAGTGAGTGTTTGACTCCAAAGCCTGTGGTGCTTCCAACTCTAGCTTATACTGTTTCTCTCTGGAGCCACCAAGTGGCTCTGAATTCTGGTGAATTTGGTGGAAGATGGTTGGGCTCTTTGAGCACCACCTCTGACTTTACTGACAACTTGGGTCCCTAGCCTACAAAATTCTCAGCGTGATGTGATGGTTTCTCTGGCTTTGGTTTCAGACAGGCCTGAGTTCCAATCGTCCTCTGCCAGTTACTGGTCATGCGATGTGAGGCAAGCTGCCTGATTTCCCTGGGCCCCCGTTTCTTCATCTCGGCACGGAATGTTACAGAAGAGTATACTCGGAAAGCACTGAGCACTCTGCCCTGGGTACTAGCTAGCATGTGATTGAAGGTATTTATTATGGAGATGAAGCGAAGTCTACCTTGGCTGGGAAAGAGAGGTCCTTTGGACAGGAAAATGGAGACGGAAGCAGAGTTCTTCCTGTCTCTGTAACTTTGGTGAACGTGTCCGTGGAGGCCTGGGAAAGCTGATCTCCTTCTTTTTGGAAACACCTCTGGTGAGCAAACCGTCCAACCCCAGGGGCCCCCAGAATGAGTCTTGGCACCTCTGGTTGGTGGAGACACAGCCTCCTGACCCAGGTGGCCAACTCTCCTGGCTATTCCCTAAATGGCTCGCCCGCCGAGGCTCTGGCATTTTAGGAAATGAATTCCCTCACATTGGCAGCCAGAGGCAGATGGAACACCCAAGAAGCACAGGCAGTGATGAAGTGCGTGTGTGTGTGTGTGTGTATAAGGGGCCACACAGAGGAGCCAGGGGGCAGCCTGGGTCTGGGGGGAGGGTGGGCAGGAACTCCTGGGGCTAGTCCGGATTCAGCCGAGGCTCAGTCCTCTCCTCAGCCTGGGCACTGATGCCACAGTCCTTCCCCCTGACCCTCCAAGATAATTTCCTCCATGGAAGGTCCATTCTGACCTTGAAGAAAGTGAAAGTGAAGTCGCTCAGTCATGCCCGACTCTTTGCAACCCCATGGATAGTAGCCTGCACCAAGCTCCTCTGTCTATGGGATTTTCAAGGCAAGAGTACTGGAGTGGGTTGCCATTTCCTTCTCCAGGGAATCTTCCCAACCCAGGGATCAAACCCAGGTCTCTCACATTGTAGACAGACGCTTTACTGTCTGAGCCACCAGGGAAGTCCTTGGGAAGACCTTGAGGAAGACTCTGTCAATCAAACATGGCCTCCCTTCCTCATCCATCCTCCCCACCCCACCACTCCCCCTTCCTTCCAATCACAGCATCAGCCCTCGTTTGCCTGTTTACTTGATTTTGTGGGTTTTAGCTTAGATGTGGTTAGAGAGAGGTGGGGTCGGAGGACAGGCTCTCCACCCCACTTCTCCCCCTCTCTAGACAGACAGACAGGTCCCGCTCGGGCTCAGAGACCCAGCATGATACCGTTGGCACAGCGAATGGGGAAATTCTGATGTAGTTTCTCTGGGGTGGGGCCTCAGTATTTGTATTTGCTGAGAGCCAGGTGATTGAGAGCCACGTCTAGTTTCTGAAAGAACTGGGATGACTAACCGCACTTAGAGAGGGCGAATCACTGGGGAAAGCTGGGCCTGGCCCTAGTGAGAAGTAGCATAGCTTATTCCTGCATAAACATCAGCTAAGGATGGTTTGATTATCTAGAGCCCTTTGGCAAGTTTTTCAAAAGCTTCTTCCCCACATTTCATGACTGTGGACAAAGAGGATCTGTTTGCTGGGTTCTTTTGACTTCTGCCAAAATGGCGCTTGTTTTCAGCAAAGCCCTCGGCAAACTAGGTCATTATGACACCCATGAAATGATTTAGCCCAGGTGGTGGTAGTGGTAAGAGGCACCAGCCAAGACCTGAAATCTCAGGGGTTACTCAGATCATTCCAGAGTCCTCCAGATGTTATTGAACCAGTGGGAGCTCCCTGGAATAATAAGCTCCACCCAATAGGATGTGATGGATTCTAGAGCCCCTTCGACCTACTGGGATAGCTGGAGGGTGTAAAGGGAAAGATGTCAGTGCTGCTTTTTTTTTTTCTTTTTTTTAATATTTATTTTATTTATTTATTTAGGCTACAACCCGTTTTTATGGGTTTCAGCACATGGGATCTTCAGCTGTGGCCTGTTGGCTTAGGTGCTCCGTAGCACTTGGGATTTTAGTTCCCCAACCAGGGATGGAGCCCATGTCCCCTGCATTGCAAGGTGGAGTCTTAGTCACTGGACCACCAGGGAAGTCCCAGTGCTGCTTCTTGTCCACAGATTTATAGCAGAAAGGATGGGCTTAGAGCCTTGGTAAAACTCTGCAGGGGATTTTTAAGGAAAGGATGGGTTGTTCGGTGGGTGTGTATAGATGGTGAGGTCGGATAAAGTCAGGGTGGCGCTGATGTGGTGTCAGGAAATGCCAGATGCATGCAGCAGGCCTCCAGGGGTCTCAGTTATGAAAAACATGAGACGCACTGATGAGAGACAAAGATACAGGCGACTTCCCTGCCCCACCCTATCCCACCCCAGGCTCTTAGACCTCAGGTGCAGACTCAGCTCCGTAGTTTGTGGCCCAGTGATCTGTCAGAGGCTCTTCTGCATTTTACTGACTTTCCCCTTCTCCAGCAAGGTTACCAGTTCAAGATCTGTGACCCATCGGATGACCAACTAGAAAAGAATATGGGAAATGAGACCCTATTCACAAGACCAGCTAAGCCCACAATAAATTTGGGAATGACGCTAACAGAAGATTGTCCAAAACCTTTTGGGGGATTTTTAATAACTCTTTCAAAGAATGTAGAAGTTAAAGGATGATATTATACCAGAATATCTTTAATGTAAATGAAAACACGTACATTCCATTTTTAAAAAGGATAGAGACATACTCAAGGACTTCTGGTAAATAAGTGGAGGACCCTGGCGGGGCGAGTGGATAAAACAGAGGCTGATAGTCACATATATGTCATCTCATAACAAACCTGTTTCCTCAGCAAATGATTGTTGCTCTCTCGAATAGTCAAACAAAGCAGGCAAAGCTGGCATATTGTCATGATCATTACGCATGTCCTTTTTTGTAAACTACCAGCTTTTAGATTTTCTTGAGGGCATCGATTATTTCCATAGCACTTAATTCAGTGCCTTGCATATAAAAGATGCCTGATACATATTTTTTATAAAAGTCCAATTAGAATTAACATTTAAGCATGATAGAACATATGTTCTAGGAAACTTAGAACATGTATATCATAGAGAAAATTTAGCAGATGTATACTATAAAAATTTAGAAAATGCAGATAAGTCAAACTGTGTTAAATTCATCTATAATATCACCCTTTGGGGATAACTAATATGGACATTTTGATTATGTGATTCCAGTTTTCAAGTAGGGTATTTTTACATTTTAACTAAAAACTTTTCCTTTTGTTTATTTATTTATTATTGAAGTATAGTTGATTTACAACATGTAAATTTCTGCTGTACAGTAGAGTGATTCAGTTATACATATATACATTTAAAAAATATTTTTTTCCATTATGGTTTATCATAGGATACTGAGTTCAATTCTCTGTGAGACAGTAGGACCTTGTTGTTTAGTACGGGTTTTTTGTTTGTTTGTTTTTCTTTTTAATGAATGCTGTATGACTTTAAAATTTTTTCATGCAGTAGTTTTGCCATTTTGTAGTTCGAGTGGGAAAGCATTTAGAAATGAATTCAACATACGACATATTCACTCTGCAAGGCTCTGTTCAGAGCTTTCGAGAAGGGAAGCACCAGCCTGAGGGCTAGTCTGCAGGCAGCTCTGGAGGAACAGGAAGGGGCCGGCCAGGCCCAGCGTGGGTGTGCGTGGTTGACAAGGGAAGTGGTGCAGAGGGCAGCGAGCTTGTTCTGGAAAGAGCCAGATGTAAATATTTGCAGGTCACACGATCTCTGTCACAACGACCCAACTATGCTCTTCTACCATGAAAGCCGCCATAGACAATCTGTGAGCAGATGAACGTGGCTGTGTCCCCATAAAACTTGATTTATGGACATAGAAGTCCAAATTTCATATACTTTTTGCAGTTTTCAGAGGGGAAAGGACCAGAGGCAAGTGAGAGCCCAGCAAATGGAAAGAACTAACAGAAGGTGGTCACAGACCACTGAGTGGGAGCGGGAGGGGAGGGATGTGGTTGCAGAGGCTTTAGCCCCTGGAAGCTGGGCTCCGGGTATTGCTAAAGGGTTTGAAGACATGGAGCCGGATCAGCTGGAAGGAATGTTAGAAGTGGGTCCATGTAGTCCTGGCACCGAGCTTTGAGCTATGGCTCAAAGTGCTTTGGTCCAGAAAGCCTGCTTTCAGAGTCTTCTGTACTCTCTCAAGAATACAAAGCATCCAGGAAAATAATGTCCCACCTTGGAATGCCCAAGAACTATTTTTAAATTTTTATTGATTTATTTACTTATTTATTGTTTTTGGCTGTGCTGGGTCTTTGTTGCTGCACAGGCTTTTCCTCTAGCTGCGATGAGCCGAGGGGCTAACTCTCTAGTTGTGGTGTTCGGGCTTCTCATCGTGGTGGCTTCTCTTCTTGCGGAGCATGGGCTCTGGGGCATATGGGCTTCAGGAGTTGTGGCACATGGATCTCGGTAGTTGTGGCTCTGGAGCCCTGGAGCTCAGGTGCAGTGGTTGTGGTGCATGGGTTTAGCTGCTCTGTAGGATCCTCCCCGACCAGGGATCAAACCCATGTCTTCTGCATTGGCAGATGCATTCTTTACCACTGAGCCACCAGGGAAGTCCAACACCCAAAATGTAATGCAACTAATGACTTGGGGTTGGATGGGAGCTGTGTACATCAGTCACTGCACACGCAGGATTGATGGGGTTCATGCATCAAAGTCAGCCCAGGGTATGTCTTCCCCACTACGACACTCTGCTACACACCTGCCATTTCCTCCTCCAGGATCCATGACATTCTTGTCAGTCCCATCCACCTCGTGCCCAGGTTCCCGATTCAAAAATCAGATCTCATTGTCTACATGGCCTATTACCTTCCTGATCAGTCTCATGCTGTTTTCAATGCAGTGTTGAAATCTTCATAACTAGAGACTCCCTGTTTCCTTAGTGATTTCCCCTCTGCCTTTTCACACCTCCTTGCCAACCCTGATGGCAAGTCTAGGCAATGACCTGGATGAAGCCGGGGACATATTACATTTATTCTCATTTCACCCTATTCCACTGAAAATTGACGCATACCTCGATGAAATGTGACACGTCACAAAGTCTGCATGGGGTTGTTTTTCAGCCCCGAGTGCCTGATTTCAGCCTGGTTCCTTGCACCTTTCCCCAGATTTCCTGGATGTGGTGTTTTGGTGCAAATACCTGCTGATTTAACTCCATCACTCTTCCTACTGCAAGGAAGTTCTTGGCATTAGGACCGTGAGACTGGATTCCTCGATGGGGGGAGATACGAAGAAGTGACCTCAGAGGCAAGGTCTGCACCTTGCAAACTTGTTTAAAATTTTAAGCCGGGGGTTTTCCGAGAGGACTTGGTTTGCCAGCCTCAATGATGAAGCAATTAATACACAGCACATAAAACTGTCCAGTCTGTTTGTTCTTGCTGTCATATCATCCGTCATGATGGCAGGAACTGACCTAATGAAGCAACCCAAGTATCTGTGTACACAGAGAAAGAGAGGGAGAACGGGGCGAGGGAGACAGGCACGCCTCGCCAATATAACTCACATTTCTCCAAGAACACAACTCTTCCTAATGCTTTTCTCATGAATAGTTCAGGTCTTTCTGAAAAAAAAAAAAAAAAGGAAAAAAAAATCTTTATGAAATTTTAGCCCCGTTTCTCATTTCATTGAAAAACCTTTCAGAAAAGCCATTTTTCATACTTAAGACTTTTTCAAATCTCTCCTAACTAGTTACACTCCGTATTGTATCTTTCAGAGCTGGTAACCATCCAGCGACAATCCTTAAAAATCCCTTTACAGTTTTAAAGGAAAATACAGGCTCTCATTTACCACTGGATGGAGTCAGAAAATAAAAGCTTAATGCCTTGACAGGCCTGGATATTTTTTTGAGGCCTAAGTCTGATTTATGGCGGTAGCCGGCAAACCAGGCTGGTGAAATATTTGCTGCTGCTCCCAGGGATATGGAAAAATGAAGTGTGAAGTTCTGGGGAGAGCAGGCCACAGCCTTCCAGTCACTAAACACTCCCACCAAGTTGGCAGAGGAACAGAGCCCTGGGCTGCAAGATGAACCTCAAAGGAATAGAGGGGGAGAGAGGGACCACGCATCGTGTCAAAATACTGCCAAGGCTTAACGCGCGCCATACATTTTGCGACACGGGGTAGGATGTTTATGAGGAGGGTTTAGGGAGGAAAGAGGAGAGAAACAGTTTCTTCCTCCTTTCTTTCTTTTATTTTCTTTACGGCTTCCCCGGAGGGGTTTCACTCCAAGTCGAAGAAATTAAGAGCAACCACGGGACTGTAGGAAGTTGCTTAAGCCCCCATCGTAAAACCGTTCAGATCGAAAAATATGATCTGGTTAGGGAGAAAGCACTGCCTTGCCCTAGGGCTCGGAGCTCCAGGGCAGGAAGACGGAGCCACCTCCCCAAGTCCCCAGAATCTGAGCGCGTGGGAGCCGGGATTTTCATTCCCATGAAAAGGGAATTTCCTAGAGGTAAAAGTGAAGTGGGTTTTTTCTCCCCCCTCGAATGTTCTTGAAGTGAGTCATCACAAAACGCATGCCAGGTAAAACACTGGGGGTTTTGGTTTTGTTTTATCTTTCTTTTATTTCAAAATAAAAAGAAATAGACATGGACAGCCACTGCAGAGACGTGTTTTTAACTTCGGGTTTCTGAGGTAAAGTCTTAGAAACCCAGGCTTGTCGCAGAGGGCTTCATCTGCGCTTGGTGCTATTCAGAGGGAGGTGGGCGGGGGCCTGTGGAGAAGCAGGAGTTGATTTTTGTTGTGTTTTGAAGTGAAAAAGCTATCTCTTCGAGGTGATAGTTTTGGATAAATCAAAGCAAGGAAGGGCAAAAACGGAAAACATGCAATTCATCTCTTCTCCCCACATGAACTTATCTTTGGAAGATCAGTGTCGAAATCTGATTCATTTGAGAGCTACAATGTGCTTCTTTATTATTATTATTATTTTAGAATTTTAATAACAGCATCTCTATCTACTGGCCCAGAGATTTATGCAACTGTGAATTCAGTAGTAGGTCAGTCAAAACAGGCTCAGTAATTACAGAAATGCTCATACCAGTGAGCAACTGCACCCCCTACCTCCTCTCTAAATCACTAATAAACACACCTACTCTCGCTCACACAGGCTCTCCCAGACGCACTTGAACACCCCCACAGAAACGGCCTCGCTCCTTTGCTTATCACAAAGGTAAACTTAGAGACACTTCAAGTCCGTGAACGTGTATAGATGGCTGCCCACCCTGTATAAGGTATTGATAGGCAATGGAAGAGTGCTGGGGAGCTTGGAGTAGAATTCAAAAGCAAGATTCTGACCTGGACCTCAAGACATTTGCAATTTAATGGAGGGAGAAACTGCTTTTCGATCCATTTACCTTGCAGTAAAACTTTATTGTGGTAAAGCCATAAAATGTGCTTTTCTTCCTCCCCACATTGGCAGAAGAAAACTCAGTGACTTGCCTAATGCCACCGGCAGTAGCGGCAGACAGGACCGAGCCTGTGGTCTATGCCTGTACCAGGCTAAGCAGTCCCTACACCCTATCTCCTTGAATCCTCGCCAACCCACTCAGAGGCTCCTCACTCTACAGAGAAGGAGACTGAGGCAGAGGGTAGTTAAGTAACTTCCCCAAGATCACTTTGCAAGGGAGTGTGGCGTGGAGATTCAGAGTCTCCTTGGTCTCTCCATAGACCTGAGACTACGCCCTTCGGTCTCCTGCCTCCTGATCCACTGCTTTTCCTACCTGTCTCTAGTCCCCAAATTGGTAATGATGAGGCAGAACTGAAAAACAAAAGAAAACAACATTTTACTCTCCTGTTTATTTTGAATGGATTTGGAGTGAAGAGACTAGGGAGTGCTTTATAAAAATGAACAAATTACTTTTTGGCTGCGCTGGGTCTTCATTGCTGCACACAGGCTTTTTCTAGCTGAAGTAAGCAGGGGTTACTCTTCGTTGCAGTGCCCAGGCTTCTCACTGTGGCAGCTTCTCTTGTTGTGGCTCGAGGACTCTAGAGTGCTGGCTTCAGTAGTTGGAGTGCCCGGATTTAGTTGCACCATGGCATGTGGGATCCTCCCAGAACAGGGATCAAACCCGTGTCCTCTGCATTGGCAGGCAGATTCTTAACCACTGGACCACCAGGGAAGTCCCTAAGGAGTGCTTTGTAAACTATTTTTGTTTATTTGGAAGCACCTAGATTTCAGCCTGAAGAAGGTTTGGAAATACTTGAAATTTTGGAATATAGTCATTTCTAAGCCATACTTAAAAAAAAAAAAAAGAAAAGAAATTCTGTGTTGGGAAACTGAGAAATCCAGGGCATGTACAAGGTGCCTGGACCTCCACGGTGGCTGCCCTGGTTTTTGGTAAGCGACATGCTGAAAGCAATCATGGAACTCTGAATTTCCTCCATGGCGACTGCCACACACAGACAGGCCTTAAAACACACACCCACAGTTCAAATATTTTAGCAAATGTCCTGGCTTTCCTCCACCACTAAAATGAAAGTGAAGGTGAAATCATTTGGGGGCCACTGGAGCAGACTTCTCACCCTTGATAGCTGCCCATAGATTTAAATGCCTCACAGGAGACCCAATTAAACATGAGTGAGATCCCAACCCACCAAAGGATCGTATTTTCTGGCCATTTTCATCACTCACACTTCCCAGCAATTTAACAATGAGTTTAGGATATGACTTCTTCCCTCAGGAATCCCCGCCCCCCAACCCCTTTTATTTTATTTTTATTTGGGATCTGGAATTCTAGATGGCCCCAGTGTCTGGAAATACCAAAGGCAGGTTTTTCTTCCCAAGTAACCAGTGGCTCTCTGCACTCCCCCTGGTTTAATTATGATCTGAATCAGAAATGAGGGTTGATAGGAGTCTCCGGATTTGGTTGACAATGATCATTCAAGAAGATCCCTGGGATACAATGCCAAAGGTGCCTACAGAGCACTGTGGCTCATACAGAGAAGGTGTTTGTTGAATGAACCAATGAGTGAGTGAAGAGTCTTGCTCTTGCTCTTGGTCTTGCTCATGATCACTGGAGGAACAGAGGCAGGCGGTGGTACATCAGGTGTTTCTCACTGCTGGTCTCAGAATGACCCCTGTCTGGTGGGCTTGTTCAAGAACAGCATCTTCACTCTGTAGTATGCATCCTTCTGGGGGTTCTCCAGAGGCTATGCAGATGCACATGGCTTTAAAGGCATGGGTTTTGAGTTTCTTCACTTCCATCTTTTCTAAAACTCACCAGCCTGAGAACATTATCCCTTTATGATTGCACTTCTCACACTTATACAATAAAAAATTCTTGTACGGGACAGTCCATATTCTTTTGGATTCTGGGTGGGGCTATATTGAAAATGGCAAATACCTTATTATGCATATTTTTGCTGTTTCAATAGCCTTAAACATTATTATCAATAGTAACAAAGAATCAATAAAGAGAAGACTGTGTTGAAGAAAAAAACATTCTCTCACCAACCCCAGTCTCACTCCAGAGCATCGCCCCAGGGTCTAAATATCCTCTGGGTCCCTAAATAAAGGGACAATTTGAGCAGGCATGTTTGAAAGCAAACCTTTTCCATAAGTGGGATCACCTGAACCTGTTGCAGTAAGGGTTTGCTGAAACAGAGCTGAAGTACCAGAGAAGAACACCCACTGCCAGATGGTGTGTGTGTGTGTGTGTGTGTGTGTGTGTGTGTCCAATTCTTTGCAGCCCCATGGACTGCAGACTACCAGGCTCCTCGGTCCATGGAATTTTCCAAGCAAGGATACTGGAGCGGGTTCCCATTTCCTCGTCCAGGGGATCTTCGCAACTTAAGGATCAAACTCTCATCTCTTGCATCTCCTGCTCTGGCAGGCGGATTCCTTACCTCTGTGCCACCCGGGAAGCCTACGTCCTTTATAACTATCTACGTATATGATGATGAAATGTAGATGTCATCTGAAAAGAGGAGTCTTAAAGATCTCTTTTGTGGGTGCACACACCTGATGATCCCTGATTTAGAGAAAGCTTGGGAACACAGACAAGGAGGATAACTCATTAAGAGACAGAAGGGAGCCGGGGTCAGAAGAATGCTCTCAACACTGCAGACATCTAAGCAGTGATGGAAACAAGTGAAAAAGATTAGGAGGCCTGGGGGTGAAGGCCAGCTGCATGTACTTAAACATGAATTTGTCTGATCTGAGATCTTGGTGAGCGGTCCTATACAGAATGAGGACATCTGTAGCACTCAGGTCTGTTTGTTTAAACCCTCAGAACACTTTAAAATTTAACTTTCTTCTTACCCAATTTGACTTTCAGAGAATCAGGTAATCAGAACTTAATGTAAAAAATGATGATTTGTTTGGATATATATATATATATATATATATATATATATATATTTTAGCTCGTCAGGTAGAGTATTTCTGAGTCCTACTAAGAAGTCATTGTTGTCATGTATACATGTGACTATTCATCCCATAATAGGCCATAATGATATACTGTGTGTATTAAGTAGGTGATTCTGAAGTAGTTGGGTCCATGGAGTGGTGAATTCCAGGAGGAAAAACTCCCCATAAAAGTATTTATGCTGACGTACCTTCAAAAGAAAGCCCCTCCTAAAACAGATACACTTTGAAGAGGCCTTACAAAAGTCATGCAATTTGGCGTTGACGTTACTCCAGAGTCTGCAGTGCTTTGCTGCTTAATTTACTGCTATCTGGCCTCCACTGCACCCCCATCAATCTGTCAGCCGAATGAGTTCTAATTATGCATCTTGTAACCCGGTGTGCTATAGCACGCTGCGTTCAAGTGGGGATAGACCTTCAAGATTTACTGCACGCATGCTGATAAAATCCCTGGATCTCCAAGTCGGGGAGAGGGAGGGAGGGGGTGAAATCTGCAGCTAGGCCATCACAGGCAAAGGGGAGCAGTCGGGCACGGCAGAAGAAGGCAAAGGTTCAGCCAGCAACTCAGTGCACTCTTAGCCTGACATAATGCAAAGTACATTTGAGTCTGTGCTTTAGCAGAGGTCCCTAACCTCCAGGCCACAGACTGGTACCTTCTATCAGATCAGTGGTAGCATAAACGATTAAAAAGAAAGGGCACAATAAATATAATGCCCTTGAATCATCCCCAAACCATCACCCCCTCCTGTCCATGGAAAAACTGTGTTCCACGAAACTAGACCCTGGTGTCAAAAGGTCGGGGGCTGCTGCTTGGACAGTGTATTAGCCCAGAATATACAGAATTTATAGTCAGTTTGTTTGAGGGGTTGTTAGAAGCTTCACTCCTCCTGCTGACAATCTGGCTGCTTTGTACATTCTGCCCTCTTCTGAGGCCCATTTCTAGATGGATATGACAGTGAGAAGAGTGAGGGAAGGGTTTAGGAGGGAATTGCCCTTTATTATGGATCTTTTTTTTTTTTTGCCTTGGTCATTTCCTTGTTCACTTCAGTCTCTCAGTCATGTCCGACTCTTTGTGACCCCATGAACCGCAGCATGCCAGGCCTCCCTGTCCATCACCAACTCCCGAACTCTACCCAAACCCATGTCTACTGAGTTGGTGATGCCATCCAACCATCTCTGTCGTCCCCTTCTCCTCCTGCCCTCAATCTTTCCCAGCATCAGGGTCTTTTCAAATGAGTCAGCTCTTAGCATCAGGTGGCCACAGTATTGGAGTTTCAGCTTCAACATCAGTCCTTCCAATGAACACCCAGGACTAGATCTCCTTTAGGATGGACTGGTTGGATCTCCTTGCATTCCAAGGGACTCTCAAAAGAGTCTTCTCCAATACCACAGTTCAAAAGCATCAATTCTTCGGCACTCAGCTTTCTTTATAGTCCAACTCTCACATCCATACATGACTACTGGAAAAACCATAGCCTTGACTAGACAGAGACCTTTGTTGTCAAAGTAATGTCTCTGCTTTTCAATATGCTATCTAGGTTGGTCATAACTTTCCTTCCAAGGAGTAAGCGTCTTTTAATTTCATGGCTGCAATCACCATCTGCGGTGATTTTGGAGCCCAAAAAAATAAAGTCTGACACTGTTTCCACTGTTTCCCCATCTATTTCCCATGAAGTGGTGGGACCAGGTGCCATGATCTTAGTTTTCTGAATGTTGAGCTTTAAGCCAACTTTTTCACTCTCCTTTTTCACTTTCATCAAGAGGCTTTTTAGTTCTTCTTCACTTTCTGCCATAAGGGTGGTGTCATCTGCATATCTGAGGTTCTTGATATTTCTCCCGGCAATCTTGATTCCAGCTTGTGCTTCCTCCAGTCCAGTGTTTCTCATGATATACTCTGTATATAAGTTAAATAAGCAGGGAGACAATATACAGCCTTGACGTACTCCTTTTCCTATTTGGAACCAGTCTGTTGTTCCATGTCCAGTTCTAACTGTTGCTTCCTAACCTGCATACAGATTTCTCAAGAGGCAGGTCAGGTGGTCTGGTATTCCCATCTCTTTCAGAATTTTCCACAGTTTATTGTGATCCACACAGTCAAAGGCTTTGGCATAGTCAATAAAATAGAAATAGATGTTTTTCTGGAACTCTCTTGCTTTTTCGATGATCCAGCAGATGTTGGTGATTTGATCTCTGGTTTCTCTGCCTTTTCTAAAACCAGCTTGAACATCTGGAGGTTCACAGTTCACATATTGCTGAAGCCTGGCTTGGAGAATTTTGAGCATTACTTTACTAGCATGTGAGATGAGTACAATTGTCCTGCAAAGTGTACACTGTTATCTTGAGTTCCAGGGAGGCCCAGTGTGTGTGTGTGTGTGTGTGGCATGTGGCATGCAATCCTTCAACCCCTGTCTCCTTGGGAAAGCGAATGCCTCTGATTCGTGTTTCTACCAGCTTGCTTTCTCTTGGGCAAGTCACTGATACCTCTTCTTTTTAATGCTGGAGTATTTTTCTTTTCTTTTTGGCTGCGCTGGGGTTTCTATAGTTGTGGTGCGTGGGCTCTCACTGTGGTGGTTTTTGTTGCAGAGCACAGGGTCTAGGCACATGGGCTTTAGTAGTTGCAGTGCATGGGCTTAGGTGCCCGGCGGCACGTGGGATCTCCTTGGACCAGGGATCAAACTTGTGTCCCCTTCATTGGCAGGCAGATTCTTAACCATTGGACCACCAGGGAAGTTCACTGATAACCTCTTAAAGTAGGCTTTGTGGATTTCTGATTGGTGTGCCACTCTGTACTGCTGGCTTCCTCTCCCTTCCCTCCATCTACCAGGAGATTGGGGAGGATAAGTCAGATAATGCCCATAAAAGGCTTTTAACCCCTTAGGAAAAATTTGTCTACGGACAAACACTGCATCCTATAAAAATTCCATGCGCGTTCATATCCCCATCCATCCTCAAGGAGCCAGAGAGTGCCGGATGAGAAGGAATCCCGCCTGGCTACTGCTGTGTCCACTGCTTCTGAGACAGACAGAGGTCCTGGAGAGACTTTGCATGACCACCTCCCCCACTGCCCCGATACAGATCTCTGTGAGGGGCGAGAAAAAACTTATTTGCTTCACAAACTCATTGACTAACTTTTTTTTTTCTTTTCTTGCTGTTTATCCCTAACTTAACCAGAGTCATAGCAGGGACTTTAGATGGTGTGAGTTTGACCTTTGAAAAAGGCCATAGTGCAGGATTATTTTCAATTTTAGTATTACATCTCATTTGGTTTCAGTCTAATTTCTTTTAGGCTCATCTTGGCTTTGCTGGCTTAGAAAGCAAAAGATTTCACCTCTTTGCAATTCCATGAACTAAATATTAAGGCCCTGGAGTCTGTTTGAGACCCCAGGACAGGCCCCCAGGCACTGGTGGAAAGAAATCTTTAAATGACCCCAAATATATAAGACCTTAGATTTCACGGGCTACCCTCAAACTCTGCCAGCTGCCCCCGAGCTCCTTTCAACCACGTCGGAAAGCAAGTTCTCTAAACAGAAAATGTAACCACAGAAAGTTGTGTCACTTTGGTGATATATCTCTCAGAATATTATAAACTGGGTAGCTGAATTTTTCATTGCCTTAGAGATGTCCACAGCCAGAGATCTGAGGATAGAAAGTTTACGTCTCTCTCCATTAAGAAATTTAATTCACATTTTACTTGGTCCCAGCCTTTGATTAATACTTTGGATACGTCATGCTGGAGTCCTTAGGATTATGAAAAGTGATTTGTCTAATCTGCATGTCAGTCTCCTCTGGGGTCTGCCTAGGGGGAAAAAAAAGAAAAACAAGAAAGCAACACTCTGTAGCTATTGATTTCATAGCATTTGCTCAGCATTTGCCTTTACATTCCGGCCAAGTCAAGTGGATACGGAGCAATTTGATCCATGGAGTGTGGCGAGAGTGTTGGCACCATCTACAGACCCAATTCATCTGGACGATTTCATGTTGCACATATCAACACTGGAAGTGGGTTTTAATGAAATCTCTAGCAAAACGAAGTTCATAGAAAAGTGAATGTAAAAACATATGCTTATGATTCCAGCTGGCTGGGAGAGGTACAATCAAAGATGCACAGCATTTAGGTCTTGGGTGCAGACTCTTGGCCTTGAATAGATGTTGCATGACCCGAGTCAAAGCTGGGCTGAAGGACAGTTGTGAAGGACAAGGATGTTTCAGATCTGCACTGGTGTTTTCTGAATGTCAGTGAGTTCTTGTCTCTCATTGGTTTTTCCTTTCTCAGCCCCCTTTGACTCATTTCTCCAGCAAGGCAAAATCTCAACCTCTCTATCTACCTTCCTGTCCACAAACTGAATTTCTCCTGACCTCAGCTGTTATTATCTCAGAATCATTGTTCTTCCCAAGAGATGGTTAACCAGTTGGAGGTACCCATCTACTCAAACAGATGTGCCCAAGGTGATGCACAGTCCTTACCTCAAAGTATTAAATCAAATGGGGAGGATTTTCATGGCAGTTGGTCAGGGGGATTAGCTAGAACAAGTGGGGCTTTTATATGTCTCTACATTAGAACTCATAGGGTGGCCTGTTTTTTTTTCAAGAGAGGTTTGGCCCTGCCTGGAGGGGTGTTTCATGCAAGAGTCTTGCTTTAATTAGTTACGTGAACCAGAGGGAGATGCAGAGGCTCTAGAAGTGAGCAGCATATGGAGCTCAGGCTCTGGTGGGCGTGGATGGGGAGCCTGTCTTTCTAACTAGAGCAGTGCAGGCAGGACTGAAAGAGTCTTGGGAAGTCACCCTTGCCTTCACCTAAGCTATATGCTGAGGAGACTTGAAAAGCAGTGACTTACTGCAGAATGAGATCACACAACCTTTTGGGCAACACATTTTGACATCTCATGAATCCTTGAAAGGAACAAGATTTTCCCGATGAAACAGAAATGTGCTTTCTAGTGTTTGGTTTTGCTTTTTCCCCTTCAGTGAAAATAATAATCTAGTACTTACCAGCAAACATGGATATCACTTTATATATTGTTATTTCAGCTCCTTTCTAGGCCAAATAATCCCCAATATTTAAGTTTTCTACTCCTAAATCTTGCATTATTGTTATCAGTTTCCCCAGGGTTCCTCCCATGTTACTAACTTTATCACAGCGGACACCCCAGGATGTTCAGATGACATCCCAGTTGAAGAACACCGAACTATGTTCAACACTAAGTCATAGGGCCTAAGGTCAGTGTTTGAATCACATCTCTACCACTTAAAGACTGAGATGTTTCTAAGCCTCAGATTCCACCTCTGCACAAAGGGCATGACTAGCCTTCACCCTCTCTCAGCATTGCAATGAGGATTAAATTTGAAATACAGTAGGACATTGCTTGGCACTCGGATGATGGGTTGTACATAATAAAAACAATTTGTATCTGCATCATGTATCATCAATCCAAAGTAGACGATGTTTCTTGAACTACCAAGACCGTAGTGACCATCTAGATAGATCATTGTACAACTATTGAAAGACAGAGACAAAGAGAAAACTTAAAAGTAGTAAGAGAAACAATGCAATACATACCTAGGAAAAACAATATGATTAAAGTTGACTTTTCATTAGAAATATTGAAAGAAAGCGATGGATGACATATTCAAAGAACTGAAAGAAAAAAAAAATCAATCAAGAGTATTATTATCCAACAAAACTGTCCTTCAAAAGTGACAGTGATGAAACACCTTTCCAGGCCAACTGAAAATTGCTAGCAGAACTACCTTATAAGAAAGGACATCAAAGAGTAACTTGAATTCACATGAAGAAATAAAGACCACTGGAAAAGGTAATTACATAGGTAAATATAACAGACTACATTATATATTTTTCTCTTTTCTTCTCATATCAGATTTAAAATATGATTACATAAAACAATATTTATAAAACTGTATTTTGGGGCTTACAGAAAGACATAATATATATGTCAAAAATAGCAAAAAGGAGGGTTATGTATGCAACAGTTATATTGAAGTAAACTCAATATTGTACTGGAATTAAGTTAGTGTTAATCCAAAGAGAATTATGATAAATTAAGATATAAACTATAATCCCTAGACTAACCAGTCATACAATAATTTAAAAATCCAACAAAGGACTTAAAATGGCATACTACAAAATATCTATTTGACACAAAAGAAGGTAGTAAAGAAGGAAGAGATAAATTAAAAAGAGCATGAAACATATCGAAAACAAGAACATGACAGACACAAATCCAGGCATTTCAGTAACTGCATTAAAGGTAAATGGATTAAACCACTCCAATCAAAAGGCAGTTTTCAATAAAAAGTCCAAATATGTGCTATCTACAAAGAGATGCACTTTAGATTCAAAGACACAGATAGGTTGAAAATAAAAGGATGGAAAAGATATACTTTATAAAAAGTAAATGTAAGAGAGCTACACTGTCAAACAAAATAGATTCTAAGACCAAAAAAAAAAAAAAATGTTATTAGGCACCTGGAGGGACATATTATAATGATAACTGATCAATTTACCAGGAAGATATAAAAGTTATAAACTTATGCACACCTAAGGAGAAAGTCCCATATATATGAAGTAAAAACTGATGAAATTGAAGGGATAAATAGATAATTCAACAAAAATATTTGGGAGCTTTAATGCCACACTGTCAATAATTGATAGGTAACTAGACAGAAAATTGGAAATGACATAAGACTTGAATAACACTACCAGCCAACTTGTTTTGCTCTATGGAACATTCCACTCAACATCAGCAGAATACATTCTTTTCAAGCATACATGGAACATTCTCCAGGACAGGTTTTATGCCAGGTCATAAAGCAAACTGTTAATAAATTTAGATGCTTTAAATGATACAAAGTATTTTTCTGAACACAGTGGAATTACATTAGAAATTAGCAACAGAAATACATATGGATAACCTCCAAATATTTGAAAATTAAATGACACGTCTCAGTAACCCGTGGGTCAAATGAGAAATCACAAGGGAAATTAGAAAATACTTTTAACTAAGTGAAAACAAAAACACCATCAAAATTTATATGAAGCAGCTAATGTGCTTAGGAATAAAATTTGGTTAAATAACAGCTTTGTTGAGATACATGTCACATTCCATAAAATGTGCCCTTTTAAGGTATACAGTTCAGTGGTTTTCAGTATAACTGTGAGAGTTTTGCAACTCTTACCACTAATTTCAGAACATTTCATCACTCCAGAGAGAAACTCCATATCCATTACTAGTCTCTCTGTATTATTCCCTTCCCCGTTCCCATGCAAACACTAATGTAATTTCTCTCTCTATAGACTGCCTATTTTGGATGTTTCATATAAATAGAATCATGTGCTCTGTGATCTTTTGTGTTTGCCTTTTTTTACTTTGCATATTTTAAAGATTCATCCATGTTGTAGTTTGTATCTTTATCTTACTCCTTTTTATGAATGAATAATACGTTGTATGGATGTACCACATTCTGTTTATCCATTCATCATTTAATGGACATTGGGATATTTCCACTTTTTGGCTATTATGAATAATCATTCTATGAACATTCATGTACAGGTTTTTGTGTAGACATGAGTTTTCCATTATTTGGGGTATATACCTAAGAGGAGAGTTGCTGGGTTATATAGTCACTCTGTGTTTAAATTTTTTAGAAACTGTCAAAGAGTGTTTCAAAGCAGCTTCACCGTTTTACCTTCCCACCAGGGTTAAAGAGGATCTATGGAAAACCCAGAGCTAAAATAAATCTTATTTTATTTTAAAATAGTAAAAGGTAAAAGACTGGAAACTTTACCCCTAAAGTCAGGAACAAGACAAGGATGTCTATTCTCATCACTTCTGTTCAATGTTATACTGGAAGTTCTAGCCAGGACAATTAGGCAAGAAAAAGAAATAAAAGGCAACCAAGTTGGAAAGGAAGAAATGTAACTGTATTTGCAGATGACATGCTCTTAAATATAGAAAGTTCTAAGGAATCCACAGAAAATCTTTTAGAGCTAATAAACTAGTCTAACATGGTTGCAGGAAAAATATCAATATAGAAGAATTAATTATATTTCTAAAACACTAGCCATGAATAATCCAAGAAGATATTTCCACTTACAATAGAATCAAAAAGAAGAAAGTACTTAAGAATAAATTTAAACAAGGAAATGTAAGACTTATCTACTGAAAACTATAAAACATTGTTGAAGGAAATTAAAGAAGACACAAATAAATGGAAAGAAAAAAATGGAAAGATATTCTGTGTTTGTGGATTGGAAAACTTAATATTGTTAAGTCTGTAATATTTCCTAAATTGATCTGCAGATTCAAAGCAGTCTCTTAAAATTCCAACTGCCTTTCTTGCAGAAATGGAAAAGTTGATTTTAAAAGTCATAATGTTCCTTGGATTGTTATAAATTATGAAAAAAATGATTTTAACATTTTTGACAGAGTTCTTGTTGCTTTTATGGAGGAGTTGATTTTCAGAAGTTCTTACTCCGTTATTCCATAACTGTTTCTAGAGGGAAAATATAAATGGATAATTTCCTAGTAAAATAAATTAACAAAATTGACTCTGAATAAATAAAAAATTAATAGATCTATAACCATTGAAGAAATTAAAAAAAAAGAAAAGCTAGTAGTTTGACCTGGCTTATTCTAAGGGGATGTCTTTCAGCCCAAGTGGCCTGTGAGACTCTCCTTCTCTCTGTTTCTCTCTTTGCATGAGTTTTTGAATATACAGAATCAATGCTAGAATTCTTTCCACTTGGGTGACAACTCCTGGGTGGGTGAATTCGAAGATATGTGTCCAGTGGGAGGCTGGTGGTCTAATGCCCTCTAAAGAGTAGGCATGGGGAGGGGCGTCATTTCTATTTTAAAATTGGTGCTCTAGGAGGGTGTGATTGTAGGAGTCATGGCCACCCTTGGGTTTGCACTTGAGGGGCTGGACTCCAGTTAGTTCCTAACTCCTAAATGTGGTGGAGAGAGAAGCAGTGGAAGGGGCCATGAGGACCAAGTTCTAAGTACGTCTCTCCAAGGGGAGCACCTAGAACCTCCTGGGTGCTACGGAGGGCTCCAAGAGGGTAGAAACAGCCTGAAACCTCCCAACCTCTATTCCAGGGCTGCAAGCTCAGCAAGGATGAATACATTCTGTGCCTTGCCTTAGGCGGTGTGGCCTGCTGACTCTTCTTAAGTCCTTCTGTGGAAGAGCATCTTCTGGAAGCTTTGTGTGGGGTTAAGATGCTGCAGTGGGGCCAAGCGGCCACTGTGTAGGTCTCGTCCTCTCCAGACTTTCTGTTCTGTGCGGGCTGGAAAGGGGTGGTGGGAGGTATCTCTCTTAGCGGTGAACTGCAGGCTCTTCCTTGAGGAACTGGAGAGGATACACATCCCTTTCGCCTCCCCTCACCCTGGTTCCAAGAGCTTGTTGTTACTGTTGTTCAGTTGCTAAGTCATGTCTGACTCTTTGCAATCCCATGGACTGCAGCATGCCAGTCTCCTCTGTCTTCCACTATCTCCTGGAGTTTGCTCAAATTCATCTCCATTGAGTCCATGATACCATCTAACCATCTCATCCTCTGCTGGTCCTTTTTCCTTTTGCCTTCACTCTTTTCTAGCATCAGGGTCTTTTCCAAGGAATCAGCTGTTCACATCAGGTGGCCACAGTATTGGAGCTTCAGGTGCCCAGAAGCCTGAAATGAACATTTCTGGTTTTACTCCCTATGAAAAAAAGAGAGCTATTTTTCTGAAAACATATTTTATAGGAAAGAAGAAAGTTTAGTTAATCAGATGTTGGGGTCCTTAAGCGAGGATGGGGCCAATTTGGGGAGGATAGTCATGGAAGGGAACCTGGGTACAGGTGGCAGGGAACACTTCTTCATTTGATGGTGGTTGGAGGGTAGCTGGCCTGAAAAAGTGTTCTGCTAGATGAAATGTTCCCAGAAAGGAGACTCACTAAAAATGGATCATAGACAGTGTTCTAATCCAACTGCCGTTTTTCAGGTTGGGCAAGATAGATTTCATTTGATTGCTTTTGCATTTTCTTTTTATCTTAGATAAAGGGTGTGCCTGGTTTCTCTGCACTGAACAATGACCCGATTGTTAGAAACCTTGCTTACATGTATATATGTGTGTGAGTTTTGCCATGACTCCTGTGTTTTGGAAGTCTCTGGGGACAGATGATATTTATGAATGATGTCCCAAGGGTATAATCAGGATGACTCATTCTTGGAACCAGTTTTATCCGTTAAGAGATGCCAGCTGCACCCAGTTCACAACAGAACATACTTGAGATAGCTTCTCGCTCTAACCTGCTCCTTGTGTGGGGTCAGAAGGGCATATTTTCGAGGCCTTTCTACTTTTCCAGAGATTTAATTTCCCATGATGGAGTCCTGGGGACTTTCTGTTAAGTGTCTTAATAAGGTGAAGATGGTTACATAGTAGAGAAAAAATTGTGTTTTGGGATTTCAGAAAACATATCCCCATAGGCAGTTTTATGAGTTTCAGCATAATGGCAGTAACAAAGTCTTGTATTTATTCTCTGTCATTCTTGAGGTAATACAGAAGAATTTCCTGATGCTATTGTCTCTGTATTTATAAGACATCAGTTAGGCAGGCAGAGTGGGGATTATTAATCATCTCTCTTCTTGCCTTTCCAAGAGCCACCACTGAAGGGGAGAAAGGGAGATGATCATTTGTTACATGATGTTCAAAAGCCCCTCCAGTAAGGCAGCATCAGAATGGGAGACCACATTCTTGGGGTCTAAGTTAGCAAGCTTTCATTGGAAGTTCCACCCGATCCAGGCAAGCTGAAGTTGCTGAAGGCTTCTGAGACCTGATTCTAGATACAGAGGTGTGTCTCAGACCCCAGACAAACCCACGATGACCTCTGCAGAGAGCTGGCCTCTGAATCTGACTGGGGTCACCTCATCTCCAAGGCATTTTCACTCATTGCCACCTGTGCTTTCCTGAATTTTCCCATGGACAATCATCCTGGAGCACTTGGATCTGACAGAGGTCTCTCTGTCTCCCCTATCCCATTTTCTGGGGTTCTTCGTGACCACGGATTCATTTATCCTGGGGAATTTCCCTGTGTTTACTTTTTCCACCCACTTTGCCAAGTCGGACATGCTACCAGCACAAGGATTAGGTAGGCACTCCCTCGTTTTTCTCTGGACTCATCCTCGAAATAGCTGTCTGATCCCATCTCTTGGAGAGAAGGCAGGCGGAGCGTCGAAACACACTTCAACCTGCACATCTGGCCGGCGGACTGGCGGGCAGGCGAGACTGGAATTCCTGGACGGGTTCCTTGGTCTGTGGTCTCTAGGGATTGCTTGTTGAATAGCTCCGCAACACATCACTTCACAGATAAGGAAGATGTCATCCCCACGGCATCTCTGATTTCGGCACAAGCTTCAGAAAACCCCAAGCAGCTAATCTAGAACATGATGTTTTAAGCCGCTATAATCACCAGCCAACTTTGAACATGTGCCACGCACATGCCTGCCTGCACATCCTAACTGCAGCTCTCAGCCGCAGGAGTACCTGGGTGCACTCTCTCCCGGTGCCTATGGGAGGCGCTAGAGCTGCACACGGGGAGGCAGAGGATGTCACCATGCCCGCCGGTTGGAGTCTTCCGCAGGCACCGGGCTGTGACCCTCCTGGAGAGGGCACTGCATGGAGGTCGAGGCCCTCATTCATTCCTCCCCACCTGCACGAATCACTTGTGAGCTCTTTGGCAAGTCTCCTCGCTGGGTGTCAATCTCCTTATCTACCAAATGGAAATCTCTTGACTGGGAAACAGCCAGGAGTCAACTGAGGCAGGCTGGACCAATGGGTCAAACAGACTAACAAGGAAAAATTTAATGGGGAGAGATTTAACATCCTGGACACCGGTTGAAAGCAACTGTGCCAGGAAGTAACAGAAGAGAGCTGAACAACAGAAGCAGTTGGGAATGGATGTTGGGTGTTTTAGTTAATAGCAAGCGGGGAGATGAGGATTCCTGAATAGCAAGTGTAAACACTGGTTGCCTTAGTAGTTCTCAAAACAAGAGAGTTGATAGTCATACTGGCTGGACCAGTGCTAGAGACTTGGGTTCTATCTGGGGCCTCATTTTAAGAGGACAGTGACATCCTGGAGTGTATTTGGAGGAGGATGGACCAGCATGGTGAAGGATATGAAAGCCCAGGGCATCTAGGAAACAGCAGAAAATCAAGAATGTCCTTTTCTGTCTCTGGAAAAGGATCCATTTAGTAGGACCTAGGCACCCCACTCTAGCACTCTTGCCTGGAATATCCCATGGATGGAGGAGCCTGGTGGGCTGCAGTCCACAGGGTCGCTAAGAGTCGGACACGACTGAGCAACTTCACTTTCACTTTTCACTTTCATGCATTGGAGTAGGAAATGGCAACCCACTCCAGTGTTCTTGCCTGGAGAATCCCAGGGACGAGGGAGCCTGGTGGGCTGCCATCTATGGGGTCACACAGAGTCGGACACGACTGAAGCGACTTAGCAGCAGCAGCAGCAGCGGCACAAATGGTAACGAATCTGCCTGCAATGCAGGAGACCAGAACCAATTGGTTCTGGGTCAGGAAGATCCCCTGGAGAAGGGAATGGCAACCCACTCCAGTATTCTTGCTTAGAGAATCCCTGGGGACAGAGGAAAGTTGTGGTCTCTAGTCCATGGGGTCGCAAAGAGTTAGACTTGACTGAGCATCCAACACTTTCACTTTCAGCAGGACCTGGTAGTTGCCCAGAGAACCAACCAAGGACAAAAAAGCCAAAAAACGTCAGGATAGTAGTTGTGGTGTTGTTTTTTTTCTCAGCTTATGGGAGAATTTTTGTTTCATTTTTCTCTTTTTTCCTTTCTTTTCAAACTTTCCCCCACCCACTGCTTGTAATATTGTTCCCTCATAGCAACCAGAGAAAATTTTATTTGGCGCAATGTAATATATTCATGTGGTTAAAAAAGTAACTAGCCAACTCATTAACCAATCAACCGACCAACCAAGTTAATAAAAAGTCTAAAAACAAACACAAGCACAGGGAAAATCTCCTTGTCACCCTTATACTCTGGAAGGGACAGTTTGGCAGGGTCCTTAGAGCAGAGACTCTGAAGCCAGACTGCCTGGATTTGCATCCCATCCCTGCTGCTGACTAGCTGTGTGGCCTTAGGGAAGTTCCTTAACATCTCTGAGCCTTAGTGTCCTCATCTGACAAATAGGAATAATGATGCAGGATTGTAGTGATGACGAAAGGGGTTCATACATGTAAAGCACTTAAGAGTAGCTCTTGGCTTGCAGTAAGTAAATTGCACATACGTTTTAGCTTTCATTATCCTTGGCTTCATTTTCCCCTGTTCCCCCTTAAGTAACTTAAACATTTAGTTGTGGCATGTGAGATCTTTTCGTTTCAGCATGTGAACTCTCGTTATAGCATGTGGGATCTAGTTCCCTGACCAGGGATCGACCAGGGGGCTCCCTGCTTTGGGACAGAGTCTCAGCCACTGGACCACCAGGGAAGTCCCAAGGCACCTTTATTTTTGAAGTTTCTTATATATTCTTTCAGAGTTTCTTGATGCACATATAAGCATATATGAATATCATTTTTGTTTATCTCATTAAAAAAAATTCCAAAGTTACTATATGGTACACATTGTTCAACACTAGGTTTTGTTTTGTTTTTGTTTTTTTTTTCTTTCCTTTCACTTGATAGTATATCTTGGAGATTTTTCCACATCAGTACAAAGAGAACTTCCTCATTCTTCTTCACAGCTGCACATATAAGGAAGAACTTTCTAACAATTAGGGCTTGTTTTTAAAATAGAACTCTGTCACTGGGAGCATTCAGGCGAAGAGCAGACAGGGATGATGGAGCTGAGATTTATGTGTCGGCGAGGTAGTCAGGCTAGAATACGGCTACTGTTCCTCCAACTGAGATTTCCTGATCCTGTGTGTTAAGTTGTCCACAGAATTAAAGAGCAGTTAAAAAAACTCCAGAAACAACATTGTTGTTCTGTGTCTCTGATGGGGTTCTGACCTGGGGGTCAGCCAGCCCTGGGGTGGGTCGGACTCCAGAGGGCTGAATGGGCCATCTCAAAACCCAGGGGCTCCCAGTCAAGGTCCCGGCTCATCCTCTAGCCCCATTGGGAGCTAACCTGGTCCGTCGTGATTACCTGGAAGGAAGAAGAGTTCCATTCCAGAAGATTCCAAGCCATTCTTTGGTAGGCACAGTCTCACTGGGAGGTGTCCTTCAGGGTGACTCTGATCAAGGTTCTTGGCCTTCCCCAACCAATACAGATGGACTAGAGGTCAGACAAGAAATTCAGGTAAGGCTTTACTGGGCTCCTGCCACAGCAGGAGGGAGCAAAAACAAGTAACAGGTTTCCCTGCTTGTTCCCCAGGGAGAGGGGACGAGCTGGTTCCTTCTATGGGGTGAGGGTATCCAGGGGTCGTTGGGCTGGAAGAGTGACTTAGGTGGTTTGCCCACCCCTTGGTGGGTGTTGTGTGCAGGGGGCACTCTGCTTTTGCTCCCAACACCTTACTCCTGGCCCTTCAGAAGTAGCAGTCTTTTTGTTATTTGGTATCTCGTTGTCCAGAATTTGGCCCAACTGTGCATGCACAGTTATTTTTAGTCCCTTACAGTTTCTTTGTTTTGAAGGCACTGCCGCAAGGAGTCCAGGTCCCAGGTCTCAGCCTGTCTCAACAGGACGCTAGTTTTGTGTCCTATTTCTCAGCCTGCAACTCGCCATCTCCGGTAGAACTTTGCTGGACAGTATGACTGGGTTCCCAACAGGCATCAAAAGCTCCAGGCCTTTCCTCCCTCCTGCTCTTTGCTGGGTGTTCAGTTTGAAAGGAAACAAGAGATTAGGTCAGCTGCCTTCTACCAGCAGCTCCCAAAACTGAAGAGTAAAGGTCTCCTGATTTGTGATTGCAGAACGTGAGAAGGAACTCAGGGTGATTGCCCAGGTGATGGAAAGATCCCTCGGGTCTCAGGAGAGTCTGACATATCCCCTCATAGAAATGAAGCCTTTTTGCTCCACTGATCTATAAAAATGCAGGTCCCATTGAGAGAAACCACACAAACATTTTTCAGGCACTAATTCCTCGGTGGGCGGGAATAGCTGAGAACAGAGCTCCCCACAGGGCACTCAGACCAGGTGAGACTGCTAGGAGATGCTAGAAACAGATGGGAAGGCTTCTGGGAGCTGGCCCTGTGCTGGGACTTTATGGATACAGATCCTAAAAGGAATCAATCTGGTCTACTTGTTAGGATTCTTAGCAGAGAATTAACTGCAGCAATGGTTAACCTGGCCTAACTAAAGGTTATAAATATTTTCCCCCATGTTTACTTCAAAAGTTTTATCGCTTTAAGTTTTAGGGCTAGGATCAATTTTGATTTAATTTTTGTATGGAATGTGAAATATGGTTCAAGGTTCTTTTTAAAAAAATACTGTATTTAAAAAAAAAAACACATTTATTATACATTTGGCTGCATCTTGCCTTAATTGCAGCACGAGGCATCTTTGTTGCGTCATGTGGGATTTTTCATTGTGGTACGAGAGGCTTTCTCTAGTTGGGGCGCACGGGCTTAATTGCCCCACGGCATGGGGGATCTTAGTTACCTGACCAGGGGTGGAACCTGTGTCCCCTGCATTGCAAGGTGATTTTTAACCAGAGGACCACCAGGGAAGTCCCAAGTTTCATTGTTCTGACATATGAATATCTAGGTATTTCAGCAACATTTATTGAAGAGAATTTCCTTTCTCTCCTGAAATGTCTTTGCACCTATGTCAGAAATCAAATGGCCATATACCTGTGGGTCCACATATTTGGCGGCTTCCTAGGTGACTCAGGGATAAAGAATCAGCCTGCAATGCAGAAGTTGCAGGACACAGATGCAGGTTTGATCCCTGGGTGGTGAATATCCCCTGGAGGATGGCACAGTATTCTTGCCTCCAGCATTCTTGCCTGGAGAATCCCACGGACAGAGGAGCCTGGCGGGCTGCAGCCCACAGGGTCGCAGAGAGTCGGACATGACTGAAGCGACTGAGCACACACGCCATGTCGTTTGTATTCCTGAGCCCCACTCTGTTATGGCCCCTGCTCAGGGCTAGCACGTGATGGGTGATAACTGCTTGGGGATATAACTTGACTGCAGGCGTTCAGAGTTTTCTCATTAGATCCAGTTGAATGTGGCTGGGCTTGCAGACAGTAGGGCAGTAAGGAAGTCAGATGGTGTGAAGGTGCAGGAGTGTGCTGTTGTTCACACTGCTGGCTCTTGTTCACACTGACTCTAAAGGTTGGCACTAAATAAGTCCAGGTCAATCTGAGTTCCTGAAAGATGCTATAGGAATCAGCTTTCTCACCAAGCCAGTAGGTTTCAGAGACCATGCCTCCAGGTTGTGAAACTTAGGGCTAAAACACTCAAAACAACTGTCAACAGAGGTTATCGTTGACTCCTGGTAACTCCCTGTAGCAGCGATGTCCAATAGAAAGATAGCACAAGTTATAGATATAACTTGACATTTTCTAGTGGATGTCTTTTAAAAAGTGAAAAGATACAGGTAAATCAATTTTGTAACATAATTTAACTTGACAGATACAAAACATCATCCAACATATAATCAATATGAAATCATCAATGGGATATTTTATATTTTTTTGAACAAAACCTTCCAAATCTGGTGTGTATTTTACAACTATGGAACATCTCAATCCCAACTATGCAGCACATTTCAAATCTCAGTGGCCACATATGGCCAGTGGCTACAGTGCTGGACAGCAAGGCTTCTGAACTTGCCTTCCACTTCTTGCTTTAGTTTACTCCCTTTCTTCAAATCTTTATTCCATAGAAAAGCTCTTCTCTCTGGAGTCCAGCTTCCATTTCCCATCCTGTTGCCAGAAGGCAAAATCAAAGGAGGATAAGAATATCCTGAGGATGGAAAAATAGAAAAAGAAAACCTAAATCTATATCAAACAAAAGTTCATGAATCACATTTTACTTACACACCAAGTGGGGGAGGGTTGGTGCAGAAGGCTTTGTGATGTGTGGGCTCACCAGAACCAATCCATTGCTTTTCAGGGATTTTGCAAGCCAGCTTGCAAAACACAGCCATTAATGAAAATTAAGATATATAAACTTTCCATTGACTAGAGTATATTAAAAACATAAGTAATAAATATACAATACACACTACTCACCACTTCCTAATTACATGACTCTACTTTGCCCTCACCTCTGATGACTGACATCTCAGTAGCAGAACCACGGTATGATGCTGTGCTTCTCCTTCCAACTCTGAGTCATAACTTGAAACTGATAGGAGTATTTACACCACAGAAAATGGCAACTCTACAAGGCAGGGCTCCACCCCAAGATTTGCTGGTTTTTAAAACTTTACCATCATGTCCCTGGGAAGGCCCTAGAACATGTCCATTCAGTGAGATGAAGGATGCTCAGCACATTTTACATGTTCAGTAAGTGAGGTTGCTCTATTGATAATGAATGGAAATCTGAATAATTTCCAAGAGGGAGAGGATGTTTGATTTGAAACAGCCTGTATCATTTCTGTAACTTTTTTCCACATACCCCTAATGTTGGCTTTTCCAAGAGTGAGGTTGACCTAGAAGTTTCAGCTTACACTCAGTGGAGCCTGGATAATAAAGTTATTCTCTAAGTACTACCCTCATTCCCATTGCTCTAGAGCAGTGGTCCCCAACCTCAAGGGTCTAATGCCTGATGACCTGAGGTGGAGCTGATGTATTAATAACAGTACATAATGCTCTTCAATCATCCTGAGACCATCCCCAACTTGGTCTGTGGAAAAAATGTCTTTGGTGGGACCATCCCTGGTGTCAAAAAGGTAGGGGACTGCTGCTCTAAAGGATGGAGACAGAGAAAGAAGGCTTGACAGCCTACCTACTAGATATTCATAGCCATTCTCTCCAGGAGGTTTTCTTTTGTTTACCTACATTTTCTAACTTTTCTACAATGACATTCCAAGTTTTAACTAAGTTAATTTTAAAAACAACGCATAAGAATGTTTCAGTGTCTTCAAAGACCTATTTCAGTCTAAGAGTGCTAAGAGTGGGGATAGGCATATTAAACATGAGAGGGTTTCCGCTGGACTAGAGGAGTCTCCCTGGATTCCCAGCGTTTGAGATGAATCAATTAAAAGGAGGCAAAACAGGAAGACTGCAGACAGGTCTCTGTGAGTCCCAGAGTATTTGCGTTGAAGTATCCTTCCTCCCACACGAAAGCCCCCATTCATCCTCACAGATGACATATGGGATGTCGATTAATGAATATGGATTTGATGTGACTTCATCTCTCTGCCAAACCAACTCACAGAACTAATTCCACTTTCGACTATGTTAAATGAGGTTTTAAAAAGTGTATTAGAGGATCACTTTTGAAGTCTTTTACCTAGATCAAGGGGTGGGTGCATTTGGGAGAAAACTTTGGGGACAACCCTTTCCCCATATACCCACGGTTGGAGCCATATTTTGATGTCTTTGATTTATAAGGGGAGAGGCTAGGGGGATCTGTCTTGAGAGGGCTTTGACTTTTAAGGGATTCAACTAGTTGAAACCTTATGTGCATTTGGAAATAAAGCTCTTTTATATCATAAAAGTTTGAAGGTGGGATGGGACCCCAGAGGTCAGAACTCTCAACTTAAACTGGGTGCCTGAGCCCCCTCATTATGGCACAACCCGGTTTCCATCTTTGCCTGACACACCTCCCATGAAAGCCCAATCCACGTAGTACTGTCCACAGAAAGCTTGGTTCACGTTGATCCTGTGATGTACACCCACTGCTCCTCAGTCCAGAAGATGGGGGTAGGGGCACGTTTGGATGCAAGCTATGGAGATCTGTATAAGAAAGAAAGACCATTTCTTAGTAACTTAATGCCACATGACCAGCACTCACTAAGAGATCCTCTGTGAGCAAGGCTCTGATTTAGGCACTGTGGGTGATATAAAAATAAATAAAATAGAGGCTCCATTCGCATGAAGTTCACAAGCCACAATCCAGTGGGTGTGTTTGTGTGTGTGCACGTGCACACACTCAGTCATGCCTGACTCTTTGCAGCCCCATGGACTGTAGCGTGCCAGGCTCCTTTGTCCATGGAATTTCCCAGGCAAGAATACTGGAGTGGGTTGCTGTCCCCTACTCCAGGGGATCTTCCTGACGCAGGGATCGAACCAGTGTCTCTTGTGTCTTCTTCATTGGCACGAGGATTCTTTATCTACTAGCGCCACCTGTGAAGCCCCCTGATGTGTGCATACAATAGCTCAACTACAAGGTACAGGATGAGCTGATGAACGCAATGGGACCAATGTTTGTCGAGTACCTCTGAAGGGCTGTCCTCGTCATGGGTCTCATGTAATCCTTGTGGCTTGTGCATTAAACTCCCTAAACTGTATTTCCCTTATTTGTGAAATCAGATGTTGGACGAGATGTCCTCTGAAGTCGCTTCTAGCCTTCACATCCCACGGTTCATCCTGTCTTTCCCGGCGGCCCTAGTCTTCCTCTCCTGGGTTGGGCTGGCTGGGGGAACGGAGAGGCAGGAGACACATTGTTCTTTTTCTCTCTCCCCGTGGGATGCACTGTTGACTTCAAACCAGTTTGAACAAAGCACTCAGGAATAAACCACAGAGAACCACCTAGAATTGGCAGAGGATAACCCTATGACCCCAGAGGCCTTTTCCAGCTCTAATTTTTATGATTCACTAATTTGCTGCACCACACTCTGTCCGGGAATTCAGAGTTCAAAAAAGATGCAATGTAAATTACTGGAGGTAATGAGAAGGTTGCTGGCACCGTGGGGCCAAAAGCGTGGTTTTCAGTGAAATTAAATAGAGGGAGATATTTAAAGAACCCAGAGACTTTTTTTTTTTCCCCTGAGAGACTCCCATTTTAAGGTTGGTAGGGTAAATTTTGGGTTTTCGTTTGCAGTGGTGTGACTAAGTTTTTGCTCTGTTATGACTCCAATAGAGCTGCTTATCTGTTTTATAACCTCCCTGAAGCTCTTGGATACAGACATGGTTGTTTAGCAATGAGTTCTGCTGTAATTAAAAGACAATCACTTTTGAAGTGGGAGATGCTGTAGGAAGACAAGTGTGCTATAAATATGTATGACTTCTTTGAGGAAATTGCTTATGGCCAGGAGCAGTAACTTGGTATTCGAATAGTCTCATGACTTTTGGCACTTGCTACATTTCCCCAACTCTGGGGACTCTTTATGCCTCTTTGCAGCTTTGCATTGAAATGATGTCATGGAGATAAGAGACAAGTAGGATGATTGTTCCAGAACTACGATATGGCCAGAAGACCAGTAAGCCAGTAGCCTTTGGTGCCTATGGGAGTTCGGTGAGGCTTGATTTAGTGGGAGGATGGAAGGAGAGGGCCGGCCAGCCAAGTGCATACCTGTGTGGGAGGATAATGAATAGTCAGTACAACGGAAGCATTTCTTTCCTGGGTCCACATTCTGATGTAGCTATAAAGTGTACACCATGCATACTTAATAATAATGTCTTAAATCCCATAGAAAAAAAATTCCCGTAGAAAGGCACCACTTTGGAGAGTGGCCGGCATCCCAGTGATTTTCCCTCTTGGTTGGATCATGTTGCTGTTTTGGGGTTAGGCATCAGATGAAGAAGTGCACCTGTGTTTAGGGACCATGTTCTCTAACAAAACGTATCTTTAAATGTTGGGTTTGTGGGATTTCCCTGATGGTCTAGTGACTAAGACTCCTCGCTCCTAATGCAGGGGGCCTGGGCTGGATCCCTGGTCAGGGAACTAGATCCCACATAATGCAACTAAAGGTCCCAGCACTGCCAAATAAATAAATAAATTTTTTTTTTAAAGTTGGGTTTGTACCCAGAACCTGCACTCAACAGAAGCACCTGAGGCTGGATGCCATAGAAGGAAGAGTAGATTCATATCCTTCATCTCATATGCTCTTTGCAACAAGTGACTATGGAGAAAAACACCAGGCTTAATGACTAGTATGATTTAAATAGTTATTTTCTGCTATTACTATCTATCTTTCTCTCATTTTCGTTTCCCCCCAAATGTGGAAAGTTGAAAGTGCAAGATAAATGGGTACATGATGCAAACTGTGTAAAGATGAATGTGTATTATTGCCTTTGTTTTTCACAAGAATCCTACATAATAAGTGGTGTTAGCCTCATTTTGCAGATGTGAAAACTGAGGTTCATGACTAGCATAAGTTTATGACTAGTGGTGGAATTTGAGCTAAGTTTCCAAAGCCTGTGCTCCTTTTTCTATGTCTAACAGACTGGATATATTATTTATTTATTTATTTTCAAGCATTTATTTGGCCGTGTTGGGTCTTAGTTGCAGCCTGCACGATCTTCGATCTTCGTTGCAGCATTCGGGATCTTAGTTGTGGTGTGTGAACTCCTAGTTGCAACACATTGGATCTAGTTCCCTGACCAGGGATCAAACCCAGGCCCCCTGCATTGGGAGCATGGAGTGTTAGCCAAGGTACCACTATGGAAGTCCCTGGATATATATTTTTAAAAGGAGGATAAAAACATAGAAATAACATGAAGGAAGGAAGGGATAGAGAAAGACTTGGAAATAAGAAACAGACATTTATGGAGTGTCTGTT